>NW_004955411.1:27199810-27202667 GCF_000276665.1 Chinchilla lanigera
ACCAGGAACCGAACTCACGACCTTGCGCTTGCCAGGCAGGCGCTTTTGCCGCTGAGCTAAATCCCCAGCCCCTCACTTACATATGATTAAGAAAATATCCTAGTCATTTATCTACTTCCTACATGTTTGTTTAGAAACTGCCATTCTGATTAGGAGGCACACATTTTGAATTAAGTTCTATAAAACAGTGCTCTGAATTAAAAAATTATTTTTAAAAATTAATGTTAGATTTCTGAGTTTTATAAAGCCTTTACTTATGAAATTATTGTGTTTTTCACATTTGACCATATTCTTTCATCGATTTCTCCTCCTGCTTATTAAGAGAAGAATTTCGTAAATTTCTCCTCCTGGTGATTAATATAAATACACCAGTATTGTAGTTACTTTTTCATCACTGAGACACAATACCAGACACACACAAAGAGAAGGGGTTTATTTTGGTTCACAGGTTGTGGAAGTTTCAGTCTGCTGTTGGCTGGCTCCAGGACAGAAGAATCTTGATGGAGGGGCATGGTGGAGGAAAAGCTGTTCACATCACAGCAAACAGGAAGCAGAGAAAGGGAGAGCTGAGGCAAGAAGATAAATCATTTAAGCTTACGCTTTTCCTGAACCATTCCTTTGAACCAGACTCCACCTCCTAACAACTAGTCAGCTGTGAGCACCAATAATTTAATAATTACCCACCTTTCAGTGCATACAGCTTTGAGGGGATATCTAGATATAGACTATAACAGCACGTTATCTATTTAATGAAGTAGGTTTTGTTATTAGTAACTTGTGCATTGGCTGTTAAATGTTAAAGCTTAGATATCTTTTTAAAACTTTCATAATCTGAAAAGAGCTTCATTGTGAATGGAATTGAAATTTTTGTTATTTTCAGTGTTTTTTAACCTACAGATTATTTTATTTGAGCAATACTTCTAATCATAGATTATGAACTTTTTACTGAAAACATCCCAATTTTGTTTTGTTGTTGTTGTTGTTTTGTATATTCATTTGTTTGTTTTTGTGGTGCTAGGGATTAAACCCAGCGCAAGAACTTTACTCTTGAGCTATACCCCCAGCCCAGAAAATATTCCAGTTTTGAAGGGCAAAATCATACTATATTTAGTACGGATAGGAGTAGGACTTGCCAATTCTGATAAACATATAAAATAACTCAGATACCCACATAAAATTTGAATAACGTTGGGTTCAACTTCCCTATAATGCCCCCTGCAAATCTAATACTTCTCCCAGGTTTCTGCACTTTCAGTGTCATTTTGCTGCAGCATTTCTGCTTATACTGGAGAGGTTTCTGTTATGCATCAAATAACCTAGGAGAGGAAATCAAGTCCCTTCATCAGTGTCCACAAATATCCACTTATACTAATTATTCTCAAAAGCAATAAAGTTTGCTGAAAATTTTAGGAGAGCAAATGAGGAGGCTGGTAGCACAACCACGCAAATGAATTTAAATTAGAACTTAGTCTACCCTGCTGTTGTGTTATCTGTCGGGATTTCAATAGGTCCCAACCTGATAGGGTTCTGCTGGTTTCTTTCTGCTCCTCTTCTCCTATCATCCTAATATTCTGTTTCTTTCTTGGCAGAAGATTAACCTCCATTTTTCTACTACAGAGGTAATCTCATTTTCCTATTTCCCACAACCCTCACCATTGCTTTGTTGCTTTGGTTGTTACCTCTTCCAAAATATGGCTTTCTATAGGTTGGTAAGATATTTTCCCAGACGAAGAAGCTTTCTTTGGCGATAGAAATTCCTGTGTATCTATAAAGAGAGCATTTATTAAAAGAAAAACCTGTATATTATGTTAACACAGGGAGTATTACTTAAGATACTTTCTCTTTGTGGTGATGGGATCTAAATCCAGGACTTTACAGATATGAGGTGAGTGGTCTTTCACTGAGCTGCAGGTCCAGTCCAAGATATATTTAGATGTATAAGTTCATTAATCACATTTGCTAATTTTATGTCTATTGATAAGTTAAGATTTATTTTATTCAGTTAAAGTTCTTTTATTGTTTTCTCTATCAAAATCATTGATAAAGATCCAGTAACTCGAAAATACTTAAGGAATAGGACATATTAAGCAAAGAAAAAGAGGCCCAGATTAAAGTAGCAGAATGGGAGGAAGAAGAGATGAAGAAATGATGAATGGAATTGTAGGCTCGGTACCACCTAGGATCCAGCTGAGGTGGGATGTACTGAGAAAGGAAACTTAAATGATCTGTTCCATTATCCACAATGTGTACACAGCGTTTTTTCACCATACATGAGAGATGGTTTGGCTCCTTATGCTAAAAAAGTTGGACAACAGGAACACAAGAATTATTTGATAATTATGGTAATTATTTACATGCAGCAGATAACTTTTGTACATTAACTGTGATACAAAGGTGTTTCAATGAAAACAGTTTTACAAATGCAACGCAGCACCCTGAAATTATTCTGTGTCATGCACCTTTCAAAAGCAGTAGTGACAATGTTAAAATTTCGTTTTGTTTCAGCATAGATTTACAGGGGTACAGAGCTGACATGGGATAATTTATGGAGTTCTGCTCTCTGAAGCTGGTCAGAGGCTGCACTGGGTGGCTGTGCTGGGCAAAAGACAATGTCATCTTGTAATTTTTACAGTCAAAGAATCTATTAAAAGTACTCCCACTGGCTTTACGTCATCTGCAGTATGATTAACAGTGGGGCAGCCCCCCGCGCCTTGCGCCCAGGCAACCAGTTCTCCGGGAGCGGCAGGGCTCCTCGGTCCGAGTGTGGGCCGGACTCATACCACCGCGATTCCCAGCCGAAAACCGCGCACAGAGCCAGGTAGGCCGCACCCAATCCCGGAGGCCAGGACGCGAGAAC
>NW_004955411.1:27209419-27301896 GCF_000276665.1 Chinchilla lanigera
GGGTCAGAAATGCCACTTCTGAGACTCTCGAGACCCAGGCAGCTGAGATGCTTTCTTGAACCACATTACTTATGCGAACCCATCTATTGTAAAGAATGTTCACCCTGTGTTAACTGTAATCCTCCTTAAAATGTTTGTATCATGGAAAACGTCTATAACTATTTTTCTCTACTACTTTCATGTCAGATCTTATTGGTCTATCTTCCCTTTTTCCTCAACCAAGTGTTATTTAAGATAAAAAGAAATATGATTTGCCACCATCACATGATTTAGATTATAATGAGTGATATTAGGCAGCCCAGTAGGGCTGTGGAGATATCTTTATTCTGATTTTTTACATTCTTAATATTTATTAGTACATATTCCATGTACATAATGATTACATTCATCACAGGGAGGTGACACACATATGCACATAACACATCTCGACTCTTTCCTTCATGCACCCAATTTCTTGGGACAACCTACTTGTCATACCTGCATGTTCTCTGCAGCAATCGTGAGGTGTTTCAGTTTATAGATACCTCTCTCGTACTCATTTCTAATTCACCCCCTGCCCTTTTGTAAACATGCTACCTCCCTGATTCCAATTATCTGTCTTCTGTTTTGCTGTTTATTTTATTTATATTTTGGGTTTCTCGTAAATGTAGGGAAATGTGTCAGCATTGGTTTATAGCCTGAGTTTTATCTGTTTATTTTTGTCACTTTACAGTCAACCTTCTTTTCATTTATGCTGGATTTTCTATGAGACCACTGATTGCAAAAGACAACAAAGAGAAAAATGAGAATTTTCGCAGGTAGTAGTCCCAGGTGCTTGGCTCTTTGATAGCGCATATGAATAATTCACCATCCATTTTTAATAGCATGTGTTATACTCCTTAATACATCTATAACCATTTATTTTCGGAGGGAAAACTATCCTGCTGCTTGTGGTTTGTTTAGTTTTTCAATGAAAGCTGAAGACAGCACTGAATATTTCCCCCAAGACCTACACAGCCTGTACATTACTACTTTAGCATATTGTCCACCATCGTACTTTCCAAAAACATTTCCTTAGGAATTCTATCAGGTTTGTTAAGAATAATTTTAGATACATCCTATTTTGACATTGCTAATTGATCCTTATACTTCATTCCTATAACACTTAAAATGTATAGATGTAATTATACACATGTGTGTTTCTACGAGATATGCTAAATTGATATTTACCTCTGATATGAGGAAATGTCTGGTTAGATAACGTTAGGGTGATATTTAAACACCTGTCTCAAAGAGCTTCAAGTATATTATTAGTGTGTGTTATTGGGATTCTTCTCAAGCTTTACAGACCTTTTAGGTAAAATATATTTCTTTAATCTGGAAAATATATTCTTGGGATTTCTCAGCAATTCCTGTTATATCTCAAAGTTTATAGACATTATATATTTTTAGGCAAGTAAGAAACTATAGGTGCAGAATTTATGAGTACCAAATGCTTCTTCTGTTATTGACAAATCTCTCAATTACTGGAAACATTTATCGCTTGTATTGGTACAGCTGATAGGCAGCAGACCGCTGCTGTCCTTATGCAATTAGGCTGCAGAAGCATGTCATAATTCAGCTGAAACACGGCTCTCCTATCAGGAGAATTAAATAGCATTAAATACCCTCAACTCTACATAGTGTGATGATGACAATCTTGACTAAACACACATCTCTTTAGTAAAACGAACAGGTCTAAGTATTGGTATACTAATCTTATGTCTTAATCCCAATTATATAAGCTAGATATAGATTTAGAGTTATAAATTGCAAAAGGAATTTAGCAAAAGAGAACTCAGTGTCTTCATTTGATAGATGAAAACATGGGAGGTGAGGATATTTTCTTAAAATCAAGGAACTAGTTAGTGGCTAAATAACACTATAAGTCTCATTATTCTAGACCAATTCAGTATTCTTCTTGTTTTACTTTATAGTTTTCGTTTTTTAGTCATAACAACTCATTTGAATGATCAGTCATTTTCTTTATTATCTCAAGTACTGCACAAATATTTTCTATTATGGTACTTTTGTGTACCTTTTAAAAACTAAACTAGATGGAACCTAACTTGCAACATTTTGGGAGAACTTTCTCTGTAACATTTATGCAAAATATGATGATAAACATGTGAGTCATTTGTTTTAGTGATTAATTCTCAAAAATAATTCTTATGGAGTTTAGAGAAGAACTTGTCCCAAAACATTATTAGAATTGATTACAATAGTAAGGGAGGTTTTATGAGGTAAAGGCAATTATATTGAAATATACTTGGTTGATAAAACATGAATATTAAATGAAAGTCTATACTATTAGTATTCGTTTTAGAAAATAACACAATTATAGCTATACATTTGCATAACAGGCAAAGAAAAGCAATAATTCTTTTGAACTTTGATTTGTGATTCAAAACTGTTTTCTGTTTTTAATTTACTTTGCTGTTTTTCTGAATAAAAATCCTAACTGGCTGACACCATTGTGCTGTTTCGTACTTAGTTAAATAGCTTTTCTTTTTTTAGGGGGCAACTGGTGTTATATATGTAAAGCATTATGTTTTAAAGTCTATGGATTCCTGGTTATGCTGCTTTGTAATTATATGAAATTGAATATGCCAGCCTTTTAGTAATGAAATAAGTCATTATCAATTTGCCTTAACCCTGAATCAAAAGTTTTCCTCTGGGAAAAACTTTTTCTCTCTGATGCCTAGGGGAAACTCCGTCCTGATATTTACAATCTAGGTCTCCCTAGATTTTTTTTTTTTTTTTGTAACAGGATAAACTTAAGTTAAATGAAAACAGTACTGAAGTGGAAAAAGTCTATCACCAAGGGAAATCGATTGTCTGAGAGGGTGGTGAGTTAAGGAGTCTGTAGAGCAGTAGTAAGTGAGTGTGTGAAGCAGACCTCCATGTTGGGTGTTTGTGGGATTAGCTCTGGATCAATGTATCTGAGACAACTTTGAAATATAGCTGATAAGGCTGAAAAGAGAGCAAACAGATTGTCAAGCAATTCTGCTAAATGAAGGAGTTTTCTTTCTGAAGTATAGATGAGAAAAAAGTCAAAAAGCATTTAAAGGAAGAATGCCATAAAATAAAATGCCAGAAGATATAGTTATTTTCAGTTTGCATTGAATATTGACTCCATCTCGACCGAAATCTTTGGTGAGTGAAAGAAGATTGGATTGGGACAGATCTTCAGTGATCAGTAGATTCTTTAGTTCTCCTTCCGTTAATTGAATCTAAAAGTAAGCTTTAAAAATCTATTCCTTAAAACTGCTTCAGCATTTCAACAGTAATAAATCAGAGTGTGGCTCTCTCTGGTAGGCATGAGGCAATGACAAAGGGGAACCGGAGTTTACATTTGTGTAACCTCCTTGTCATACCTGCATGTTCTCTGCAGCAATCGTGAAGTGTTTCAGTTTACAGATACCTCTCTCATACTCAGTGGCTAAGCACATGCAATAACGCTGAGTTCTGAGAAGAATGCAGTTATGGGAAACTAAATTAAGGCCCTAACTACTCTGTACAGATACTTGGTTACAGCAATTAGGCTTTGAAATAGGGCACCCTGACAGTGCTATTGATCAGGCTAAATTTGTCTTAGTGCATGCCCTCTCCTCTTTCCAGGTAATGTCAGAGTTTAGGGAGAATTGGGGGGTGAGTCAGGGTTGGTTCTGTCACTCAGTTCGAACCACGCTTATCACACTTACTGGGCCTTGGTGTAAATTCAGGCCTGTGTTCTAATATGGCACCCTCTCCCCAGTGTTGCCTAGTGTTTAGTAATAAGTTAGGTGTAATAAATAAGCTTTGGGTATATCACTGCAACAACAATGTACTAAAATTTAATGTGTAGTAATATTTATACTGAAGTGGGATAAAATACTCCATGGCATTTTTGAAATGAACCTTGGGAAAAATCAAAGTGTTTCATGGAAA
Organism: Chinchilla lanigera; assembly: GCF_000276665.1. NCBI lineage: Eukaryota > Metazoa > Chordata > Mammalia > Rodentia > Chinchillidae > Chinchilla > Chinchilla lanigera. Next base: position 27,213,368 of record NW_004955411.1, read on the forward strand.
TAAATACTGGTTTAAAATATCACAGTTACTGACTGTTCTAAGACTGACATTGCTTATGACCAACGGTTAATGCACCCAAGTCTCCTAAGGGCTGAAACTCAGGTATTTATTAATAAACATCGTGTCAGCCCTCCCACTTTATTATAAACTTCAAATGCTACCATGTATACAAATGGATCCATCATTATTTTTCACTGGTATAAGAAAATTATTGTTTTATAATGTTTGCAAAAGTGCTGTGCTCTCCATAAGATATGATCAAACATAAAGTATGAAAAAAATACAGTGTGACTTCCCTGTCTTCACAACCAGAATGTGACTTGCACGTGGGAATAATATATGCTGTACACATAGTAGCTTCTATTTCATTTTTGTAAGACTTACTTATTTTTCTGTATGTAGTTCTAGGTTTTGTGGATATAGAACTAAATTTTTTTATAAAAATCAAAATGTCTGCCATTATAGAGCTTTTTCATTAGTGGATGTCTTAGTTACTTTTCTTTTGTTGCTGAGATAAAATGCCCAATGCCCAAAATTAAGGAAGGAAATGTTTATTTAGCTTACAGTTTGTGGAGGTTTCAGTCTACAATCAGCTGGCTCCAAGGCAGGGTGGCAGGGCACAGGGGCAACACTTCTAGGTGGCTCAAGACAGCAAAAGCAGCAAGAGCAAAAAGATGGGGGAGAAGCAAGCCTTATGCCAGCTATCTACCCATGCCCACACCCTCTCAGTGCCCTCCTCTTGCACAGGCTCAGGATGAATACCAAAAAACATCCTAGAACAGCAAGGGCATGTCCTTTTTACCCCAAGATGCAGAACTACTGAGTCACTTGGCCAAGCCTCTAGACTCCTCAAGTTGACACAATGTATCAACCATAACAGTAGGGAAATAGCAGAGTGAGAAATATTTTTTTTCCAAAATCACATAGGAAATGACACACTAATCTTTAATAAATGTCATTATTTTATTGTATTAGTTCATAGGGCAAATGCTACCTATTAAGGGGACTGATCTATACTTTCACTGAGTTACTATGTAAGTACAACTGTTGTAATTACACTGAAGTTAAAAGAGTGAAAATTGTTCCTTTTGAGTTTTGACTAAAATCTGTGTTCAAATGCATGTCAGCTTTACATACCTCACTTGCATCCATCCCTTTCTTTATATTTAGACTGTTTGAAAACAGAATGTAAGGCAGATCTAAATAGACATGAACAACTCTTAAAATATTGTAGACATCATCAGTGCTTCTAATAATGTTTTTGGTGCCCTTTTTGCCTTATAAAGAATTGTCCTGCTCTGTATTTATCCAAGTTATTCTGACTTGTAATTTCACAGTGTGGAGTGCTTATAAAAGCTTTAAAAATCCTCTCCAGTAGCAGTAATTCTACTTCCATAGTCTTTCTAATGTGATTTCTTGGCAGGCCACTTAGGTAATATGTGTGAAAGAGGTCATGGGCTGTGATTCTTAGAAAGCTTTTGCATCTCATAGTGTGCAGAATATCTTTATCAGAAGAAAAAAAAAGTTGTTAAATGCTTGAACTTTGAAGATTCTCATGGACAAGGTTATGGATTTGGTATGAAGTTAATCTGAGAAATTGTTGACAGAAGTATCTTTATTACTTTTGAGATTTGTTCCAGTTACCATATTGATGGATGGATGGAAGGAAGGTGGAAAGAAGGAAATAAAGAAAGGATGCATGTATCCATTAATTCATAGGGAGCCTGAGTTCTAATTTTGTTTTTAATATGTACAACTCAAAAACTATTTTTGTCTCTGATAAAGTTAAAAATAAAATGTTCAAACCAAATGTTGTCTAAATTATTTCATTTAGGTCCTTAAATTCACACATGCACATATAGTGTATATAATTTTTGATAATGCTTCTGCTTGAATTTTAAAGTAGTTTTCTTGATAGCTCATTCCTGATTAATAGGAGAGTTTGCAATTTCTGTTTTGTAAGCAATGAATTAATATGTTCAGAAGATATGTACATATAGTTGTGGGCTTTCCTTGTGATGCTGGGAGTTTGAGGAAGATCTGGCAAAGAATAAGAAAGAGAAACTCACTAATGTTTTCAGAGGTGATCTATTTTCAGAAAAATAAATTCAGTTCTGACTAAACTATATTTATCCAAAATAATGATAAAGAAGACCATATATATTTTAATGGAATTGTGAAATAAATATTGCTCTTTTGAACACTATGACAACTAGATTTGATTTTCTGACATATACCTCCTTATGGAAAACCCCTTTTCAGATGTTGTTTAAATATCATAAACACTTAGAGATGAATGTTCCTTTTTTGAATAAAGAAATGGATAACTAGCTTTATTTTGAGCATAAAAATTATGACAGCGATCCCGGCCTGTGACAGTCATCCATTAAGTGATTGTGGCTAGAGATCCATGAGAGGAGAGAGTGGCAACTTTATGTTCCAAAGGTACTTGCTAAGAAGAGCTGAGGAAGCGTCTGGAAGTTACTTAGCTCTTCACCGTGGAAGTCTGTTCATTTAAGACATAGAGTTCAAACGGCACTTTTATTTCCCTAAACCTACTTGCTCATTTATTTTTCATGGAGAATATGGTGACATTTTGAAGCTGGATTTGTGAATGTCAGATTTTTGCCAATTGTAGTGTTTGACTTTCTTGATATGCTTACCCGTTTATTCTGCTTTGTAATCAAACTGTTGTAGTCAACAAAATCTTAGGGGCTCATCAAACCAATGGCAAGGTTTCTTCAGGTACATAATTTTCTGTAAATTTCTCATTCGGCAAGAATTTGTTATAATTGTAAGGATAGCGGGTAAGCCCACCTATCTAGCGGTAGTTCTCTGACAGTTGTTATGAATTATGAACTCCTACTCTTGTTCTCTAGGGTTAGGCAAGTATTTTCTTAGCAGCTTGATTTAAAGTGAAGATACTATTTGAAGTACATTTTATCAGTTTTAAGAATGTAATATTTCTTGACTCTGAAAAGCTTTGTAATAAGTTGATGTGGGGAAAGAAAATATTTAAACAGTGATGATATTCTTAAATAATTATATAACTGCTATCTGAAGAAAATTAAGGCAATCTAAGCTTGATAATACTGTAGTCGTGTGAGAACACATGGAGCAGTACATAGCATTACTTTATTTACAAGGATATTGTGCTCTGCTCAGGAGGATGGAACACAGACATATGCAGAGATAATTAACAAAACACACACTGAATAATAAGGTGTTTAGAACTTAGTACATGTATATGTGCTATGCTGAATACCTTTCTTGGGCTAGCTCCTTCAGTCATCAACAGACTCCTATGAAACTGGATTACTAGCATCCACTGCATATGAGACAACAAAAGCACAATAAAATCAAAGAAACAGCTCCAGAAGTGCAAGTCCACAGTCTACATCCAAGCTATGACCTCTTACCTTTCTTACAAGCTTGTGAAGCTCAAACCTAGAATGAGTCCAGATGGGAATTGCTACGTGAGTTCAAAAGAAGTGATGGCTGAGGAAGGCCTCCTGGAGGAAGGAAAAACTCCTCAGAGATGTGGCTACAGTTGACAAGCGAACCCACGCAAGGAGGTTGTTATTGCAGTAGAAATACCTCGAGGAGAACCATTACTGTAAGATAAATTTTGATAAATGAGATTATGGTCACATTGGTTTTAGTAGTTCACTTATTATACTCCTCAAATGTACTTCACCCTGTTGTCTGGCCTGCCTCTGGGTATAATCCTGTCTACTAGGAGAGCAAACTACAGCAGAGAAACCTTGGAGAAGGAAAGACAATTGCAACGGTAAAATCCACCAGCAAAACGTTTATGCTAGTGCAGATACTATGTGAAGGGATTTGCATAATTTGTTTTACATCTTCCTTTCTGGTTTTGGTAAGAGGATGAACAAGATGACAGAGGACACATTAGACATACAAATACACACAAGCACAGTATGTGCGTGTGATTTAAGAGCGTGGCAGGTCTTGTGAGAGACAGATCTTCAGAGATAAGAGACAGGGAGAAGGGTGATATCCGGAGAGGTATGTGCGACCTTGATGACCCTTAGACTTCCATAAAGCGCATGTGTGAAGCTGAAGGACAGAACTTGGACCCCAGCAAGGCAGATGTTGGATGGAAGCTGTCTATAAAGTTACCACCCCAACTGGCTAACTTCCAGTGAGAGAATAAGCAACATACAGAAGCAAAACCCAATGTGTCTGAGTATAGAAATATGTCTTTCTTTTAGACCTTGTTTCTCTATAAATAGAAAAAAAGAATAAAACTCATATTCATTTGCAACTAGGATTTATAGCATTTGTATATGTGGTTAGAGAAAAGACATGTCAGAAATTCTTTCCTAAGTCATCTTGAAAGTGGGATTTTTGACAGAAACAATCACAGACTTATTCTTGAGGAATGACTAGTTTTTTTAATGCTTCAACTATGAAAAAAAAATCAAACCAATATGGAAAGAATAATACAAGGAACATCTATAAACCCGCCACTGAGGTTCTTCAAATTTCCAGCATTTTGAAAAACTTTTTTTGTCTCTTGTCTCTGGACATTTTCTATAACATTGTTGAACCATTTGAATGTAAGCTGACAATATCATGACAATTTACCCAGAAATATTCCAGCATAGATCTCCAGAAAAGACTCCTACTCACTTACATGCCACACTATTATTTTCATCCCACCTGTGAACACTGATAATAATAGTTTGATATTCTGATTTCCATGAGCCATTGCTTTCCATAACTAAAGTTCTATCATAGTTTCCATGTATGTTTGTAATATACCTAAATGTGTATTACATGTAGACATGTATCTAAATTTGTTATAAACATTTATTAAGTCCAATATAAACTTTTTTGGGAAGAATTGCTTCTTTGTATTTCAGTTTATCAGGAGATACAGTAGTTAGGATGTTGTGCTGTAAGGTTGAGGTTAATCATTTAGTTGAGGTGTTGCCAAATTTCTTTTTAAAAGTGCTTATCTTTGGCTCTGCCTTTAGCAAATTATTGGTAGTATGACAGTTTGTTCTTTGTTGAAATATTGATTTCTACATAATCTTCTATCCATCAATTTCATCATCCTATAGTATTATTTGTTGAATCAATTATTTTTTTGATAGTTTATCTTCGTTAGATGATATTTAACATTTCTTAGCTCTTCTGTAATGGTCTTTCCTTTCATCAACTGAAAATGACTCAGAGTAATTCTGAAAAGATAAAACGTTATTTTTTCCCTCAATTTCCAAGTTTCACAAAAAGTTATTGACACATCAATAATCTGCAGCAAGGACAAATAAGTGAACATTGTCCCTTCCACTCCTTTATCTCTTGAGCATCCTTGTGCACTAATTTTTCAAAAATCTACACCATCAATTACAACAAATTGTTAATTTTGAATGTCACATTGTGCTAAACTATAATTTGTATCATTTTGATATGCTTTCATTGTTTTGAGGGTTTCCTGACTACATAGCACAGAATGTTCTGGGATAACTTTGTTATTCCCTGCCTTAGACTTGGAATCAGATGGGTCCAGGGAGCCAAAATGTAGAGTACTTTAAAGACAGATAATTCCCTTAAATAAGTTTACCCTGACATGGGCTCACAATATAACATGCAAACTATATGGTGTTACAATTATCAGTAAAAATAACAGAAAATCAAATTCTGGACTCAAACCTTCAAAGATTGTGAATATTACAATCATCATATTCAGAAAGAAGAGAGTTTAGCACATTTATGAAAGTAAAAGTTGACCTTAATGGTGTAGCAAAGGAATAAGAAAAACTTACTAGCCAAATAACCTGGCAGCTTTAAAAAAGAACAAGTAGAACTTCTTAAAATAAAAATGCACATGTATGTATAATCCTCTCAGCTTTAATGCCATCTTTGTAGGAATCTCTGTGCTGTGCAAGCCAAGTAGGGGAAGAAGTGTATTTGCATAAGAATGATGAGGCAAAGGGCCAGGTAAGAAGGCTGTGTGCCCCTGGAGGCCAGAGAAGCAGAAATAAGGAATTCTGGGGGCCAAGGACACTGGTACAAACTGTTGGCCTGCATGCCACTGTCTAGAATTGTGGCAGTGGTTTAGAACTTCATTGCCATGTGGTCACTAAGACCACCTGAGAGAGACACACCTCGTTCATAGCTGAAGCAGTCCCTATCTGTCTCGGTCTTTTGCCCTGGACCTGTGACATTCTGGACTAGTTCTGTTCTCAGTAGTTTTGAACACATGTACAGTAAATCATATCTTCTACTGTGTGAGTTGAAGTAAACAAATATATGTATAATTAATGAAACTAAAAGTGCTCACAGTAGAAAAGCTCTTTGACATTGGCTATAGCAATGATTTCTTTGATAGTTCACCAAAAGCTCAGGCTACAAAATAAATAATGGGACCTCATCAAACTGAAAAGCTTCTGTTAAGCAAAAGTAACAATCAGTGAAATGAAAAGATAAACTTACAGTTTGGGAGAAAATACCTGCATATTACAACAAGATAAGAAATGAATATCCAAGATTTATATGAACTCATATAACTGAATTGCAAGAAAACTTGTTAAAAATTAGCACAATACTTTAATGTACATTTCCCCAAAATGGCATAACAATGTTTAACATGTATGAGGCAAAGTTTTCAATATCATTTATCTATCATCAAGGAAATGCAAATGAAAACTCTTACATGATCCTACCTCATCCCTATTAAGATAGCTGTTAGAGAAAATAAAAACAAGTGTTGCTGAGGAAGTGGCAAAAAGGGAACCCTTGCATACTGATGACAGGAATGTTGCTTGGAACTGCTGTTGTGGAAAATATTATGAGTGTACCTAAAGAAGTTAAAAATAGAAGCACCATATGAGCCAGCAAACTTGCTTTATGGCATATATCCCAAATAATTGGAATCACCATCTTGTAAAGAAAACTCTCTTCTTTTTTGCTCCATTATTCACAATAGCCAAGGCATATCCACCAGTGGATGAATGGATAAAGAAACTTACATACGCTCTGTCAGGATATGGAAGGACCCGAAGAGCATCATGATAAGTGAAATAAGACAAACAGAAACGTGTTATATCATAACATGTATATACACAAACTAAAAAATTATCAAAAATATCAAGATAGGAAATAAAGTACTAGTAATTAATAGAGTTAAAAGGCAGGAGTGATGAGATCAAAAGAAATGAAGTAGCATATTTTAGAACTAGCCGGTCAAAGTGTCTGATATGCAACATGAGGATGGTAAGGGTATATTGCGCTCAGAAAGTTTGCCAGAGGAAAATATTACAGCTATTTTTGCTTTAGGGGCAGAGAAATGGAAACAGAATTAATGAATGTGCTAATTTGTCTTATCATAGTAGGCATTTTAACTATCTACTCCGTAGTTATATATCTTATAACATTGTGCTGTAGACTTTATCACATTAAATTTATTTTTAAAAAAAAGTATAACAGTGGATTCAACAGTAGACTTAACACAGTTTTGAGAACTAATGAACTGGAAGAAGTGGGGGACTGGCCTAAGCCACACAGGTTCACTAGTTTGTCTCCCTGATCGACGCAGGGGAGGGGAGGACAAGGATGAAAGACAAACAGACATGGAGTGAATTTAATATGCAGGCTTTTATAAAAATACCACATCGTTTTTAACCATTCCTCAGTTGATGGGCATTAGGGTTCCTTCCATGATTTAGCTATTACAAATTGTGCTGCTATCAACATGGGTGCACATATATCGCTGTGGTATGATGTTTTTAGTTCTTCTGGAAAAATACCCAAGAGGAAAATAGCTGTGTTGAATAGGACTTCAAATTCTAGTTTACTGAGGAATCTGCAGACTGATCTCTGTTCAACAATGGTTACACCAGTCTGCACTCCCACCAACAGTGGAGAAGGGTGCCTTTTCCCCCACATTCTTGCCAGCATTTGTTATTGGCTGATTTCGTGATGTTACTCTGCTATGAAGAAAGATAAACTCGAGGCTTTTATAGGTAAATGGATGAAACTAGAGACACGACTCATAAGTGAAGTAAATCAGACCCACATGTGTAAATACTGCATTGTCTCACTAGTGTAAGGACTTGAAAAAGTAAATATCTAAAAGGTACAACAGATATTGTGAAAGGGAAAGAAACTGCTCAAAAGGATAGAACAACTGGAATGAGGGAAAAAAGAAAAAAAGAAAGGGGAGAAATATGTATATACGTATACACAAGATAGCTAAGATAATTCTACTACTAATTGCTGCTGCTTTAGGGAAAGGAACAGTTGTTAGCTTCATAAATTTTACATGCTTATATTTGTTTAAGCAATTTGAAGATAATAATATGTAATACAGCAACCATTGTTAATTCCTTATCACCTCGTCTGAAAGTCTGTATTGCTTTATTGTTTTGGTGTTGTTTGTTTTGGTGTTGTTTTGTCTGATTGTTTGCTACTATGCTTTCATTCTTTTATCTTTAAAAAAACGTGCTGCCAGGTGGCTCTCGCATCTAGCAGACAGAGAGCCCCAAGTGTCTGGCTCATCCTACTTTTATCCATTCAGACATGGGTACAAGCAACTATAGTAACAAAAGAGTCATCTGACTTCCAAGATCCATCAGTACCTGCTCAGGTAAACAACTTAATCTCAGTTATACTAACCTTTTCCTAGACCCTGCAATGTGCCATCACTTCTGTGTGCTACCTTTCTTGTTTGTGTTCACAGAGGAGGCCAGTTAAGCCTCAGTTGTTCTTCATATGTCTCCCACAGAAAGATATGCACAATTATCCAGATACAAATGAAAAAAGAGAATTTTAAATGTGGGAGATTCAGTAGGAAGCAATAATAATGATGCAAATAGATGAGAGTAGAGAAAATAAAAAGAGTTAAAAGTCAAAGAGGAAATGGTGAAAAGGTTTCTGAAAATATTAAAAGCACAAACCCAGATATACAGGAAACACAACAAAAGACCAATTCATACCTAGACACACTAGAGTGAAACTACACAGGAATAGGTACTGCTGAAAAAAATCTCAGGAGGAGCTGAATAGAGAATATAGATTACACATAGAGGAACAAAATTAAATTATATCTTCAGGTTTTTGAAGGAATACATTTCAACATAGAAAAATGTTATTATTTCAAGCCATGAGCAAAATAAAACATTCCAGACCACAAAAGTTGAGAAATTATTACTAACCAATGAATCATCATTAAATAAACTTCTTTTTTTTTTTTTTTTTTTTGGTTTTTCTCCGGTACCAGGAACCAAACTCATGACCTTGCGCTTGCCAGGCAGGCGCTTTGCCACTGAGCTAAATCCCCAGCCCTACTTCTAAAGAGCCTGAAGCAAAGTGAGAGATAAGAAAAGCAATCATCAAAGAAAATGGTCAACATCGGTCAGGAATCATTTGATGTGCAAAATAATAATGATGCCTAGTTTTTCAGATTATGAATGAGAATTAAAATATGAGACAAAAATAGCATGTGAATTTGAAGGACAGTGAATAGAAGGAAAACATTATCATACCTCTTCATTCTTTTAATTAAATGTAGACTTTTAAATTAAATATATATGCTATAATTTCTAGAGTAATCATGAAAGTAACAGAAAATGTATATAACTTCTATACACTTAGAAGGAAAACTAGAACAATATCTTTTCAGAGCAAGCAAAAGTCCACCTGAGAGCTTGACTAAGTTGAAATCTTTGCCTGTATATAAGCACATTTTTAATATTCCACAATATTGTGGGATTATTATGTGTCTATAGGACTATGTACAATTGCTTTCTTTAAATATTGTTAATAGTTATATATATTCTGTTCAAGCTTTTCCTATTTTACTATTTTAGCCATAAAATATAAAATGTTTTAATATATTTATACATATACTATGTATTGTCTATTTATTAACTATCTACTTACCCACTTAGATCTAAGTTTAACAGTTTATCTAAATTGCCAGTTTATCTAAGTTCCCAGTTAGCAGTTGTGTGATTCAGGTGTCACAGTGGAGGTAAAATTGAAGTGATTTACATGTATTACAGACAGTTCATTGGCTTCTCCAAGATATACTTTTCCATATAGGTCACAAGTGCATATCTGATTAACTTTTATGACAAATACCTTTTAGTTTTGGTACTGGGAAGAATATGACAAATATCTTAGCATGGAATTATTGAATACAAGTTAAGCATGTTCTAAAGATTCTGATTCATATTATTTGTTTATCATAAAGGTAGTATTAGTTCAGACCTAAAACAGGACATATTGGGGATATGCATTTTACCTCTGAGCATGGGATTCTGTTGTATAAATACATTATTGGTTTTAATTTTTATTGGTACATACTTGCAGCATACGATTACACTCATTGTAAGGAATTGGTACATCTACATAACATTTCTCAATTCTTTTTTTCTCCCTTCCCTCCTACCCCCTTTTATTTTGCAATCCTTATAAGTTAATTATCATATATACATATTAATGACAAGACTATTTGGCCAAAAGCCATATAAAGCACATAAGACAATTACAGTAAATCAAGGTACACTTTATGATACATTGTCCATTTGGCATTACAATAGCATTTTTCTTTTTGTCATTTTTTAAGTAATTATTTAAATTTAATTTTTTTTCTTAAATCATAGAGTGACTCAGAGGGAAATAGGATGAGAAAGGAAGAAAGTGTCCTGGTATTTTCCTGGTATTTTACATCTACCCTTTTCCTAAAAAGAAAAATAAAATAGCAGTACGCCTATGGGGCTAAAAATATCCAACCTGAGCATAAAGCTTTTCTAGGAGCACTGATGTGACACAGTGCCTGTTATTTGCCTTGGAATTATGCCCATAACTCCCATTAGTAATAATGAAAGTTAATGACATGCCTTATGGGATCAGACAATGGTCTTGGATATTTGTAACTCCTTGCTGGGGTAGAGTTATTTTGTTTTGTCAGTGGGTGTCACTTTGTAATTACAAACTGCACAAACACTATGTACGGTATGTATTTTGCCAACAAGGATTAACTTGGCATTTAGAAAAATGCTTCATTTTCAGCATCCAAGGGAAACAAAATCTACGCCTTTAAAGTAACAAAGTTTGAAGAGCAAGCACCCATGAAATATAATTTATAGCTTTCCATTTAATGGAGAAAAAATATCATGAGTCTGGATTTATTAAAGTTTAAGTGATCATATACTAATATAAATCCCCAAATAATGAGATATTTTGCCTTTTCAATTAAAAAATCTATAGTTATGAGCATGAATGTCACTTATATTTTGGATCTGTGTATATTTAGCTCACTGAATTTCGCTGAGTGCCTAAGGATTGAGAGATGGATGAAAGAAAACTGAATATTTTTTATCATTGCTTAAGATACAACTTTGACCGCTCCTCCCTATTTTGTAAAAGGAACTAATGGGTTCAAAAGTAATTAGAGTAAGTAAAACATAGTTCCAACACTCAAAATACATAGCTGTCACTCACATCTCCTATACCCTTCTCCTCATTCTTGCCTTTGCTGCTGTCTTCCCAAATCCACGAATTACTTTCACTGCCAAGCCTTCACACACACACACACAGACACACACACACACACACACACATAGACACACACACACAATTTTTTTTCTCTCTCTCTCTCTCTCTTTTGCTTTTTCGAGTAATTGGCTGTCTTGAGGAAGCTAAGTCAAAAAGCTAACTGCCTTTTTTGTCCTCATATTACATTCTCTTTTTTATTTTCATCCTTCATAATCTGTACCACAAACTCGAATTCTGTAGTCATCTTTGTTTTTATTTATTCAGTCTGTATTGCTAGCAACTAGAATTTCAGAAATTGGGTCTCACTCGCTAACCATCTATCTCTAGAGCTTGCTGTCATTCTGGGCACATAGCAGATGCTCAATAAATGCTTCATTTACTTACTGTTAAAATGAATGAACAAATAAAGTAAGCAGAAATAGGTACATTTTGGGGGTTAATTCTATTCACTTTATACTGAACTTCATTTAAATATGACAATTTATACCTTTGATTTTCACATTTTAAAATGAAGTAATAACGTTTTTATTCCACCAGATGGAAGTATGAAGCTGAAAAAAATACTGAACTCTCTATAAGTTTCATTATTGTTTATTCTTTTTTTTTCTTAATATTTTAAAATTTCATACTTAGTACCAAGGACATATTCCTCATCTACAAAATGCCATATACTCACAGTCATAGCTAATTTGAAGATTACTTTATATTCTGCATTTTGAAAGTGTTGCATTTTACTTCAACATAAGATATAGAAATTTATGACTAAAATGTTTAAAATATGCTTTAAAATATTTTAAAATATGAATATCCTAATTTAAGTGTTAAACAATGATTATCTTTCCAGCTTTATTTCTCGTAATAAATATTGTTTCAATACTGGAGAAGAGGATATTTTACAAAATAATTTGATATGTGATGATAAAGTCTTACCTACGAAAAGTTGATGGTATTTAAAATAGCAACACTATTTTCTTTTACTTACCAAATGTACATGTCTTGGTCAGTCTAATATAACTATACTTCCTTTCCACATCAGGCTTTATACTTTTCACTAACATGTTAGTGCATTTTATAGCTGTCCTAATACAAAGTCTCTTATTTGCTCTGAAATATTCAGTTGTTTCTGCAGCAGAATTCTCAATTGCATTGGCTTATAAACCTGATGATGATATTTAAGTATATTTGATTGTATTATGATTTCATGATACCTTTAAATCCCTGGCTTTAGGTTTTGGTTGTTGTTGTTTCATTTTGGATAAGAGTAATTTTACAGAAATGTGTTTATTTGTAATAACCAACTTTTATTTCTGCCGTTATCATCTCTTATGTTCTCAAATTGGACTCTTTGTTCCTGCTAATAGACTTATTCATAACCTACAGGCATATGCTTATCTGTAAGACCTTTATGGAGGGACAATACATCAAAACCCAGGGTAGTGCTTACAGTCTGGTGTCAATGAATGTTTAGTTACTTAATTAATTAATAGATGAAGGAATAAAGTGAGCTGGTATTAATAAGTGAAGGAGCAAAGTGAGCTGGTAACAAAGTCAGAATAAACAATCCTGTTTTCTATGGTATTGTGTATATCACTTATATTGCATTTAATAATACTTATGATATTTAATAATATTAATATATTTAGCCTCTTTCTAATTTTGTCCTCACATGTGGGTATAGGAATATAAAACACTATGGAGTGAAATTTTTTTTCCTAGTAGTTTATCTCAGTAATGGTGGAATTTGGATTAAAGACCAAAAAATAAATTATACTTTATCAAAATGTCAGTGCTACTTATTATGTGGTTCTTTTTAGGAGTCTGAGTGGTTGCATTTTGCTCAACAACTTAATAATCTTTGCATTTTGAATACACAAAAATTAAATGAGTCTAGAAATTCTCAAATAAGTATAAATCTTCCACCATAGTGATAAGTTAGAATTTATGACACATACATATGTGGAATTTATATAAGGATAAGAGATTTTTAAAAATTATCTATTGCTGAGAATTGTAGTGATCTCTAAATTTTCTAAATAGCTGAATTAATTTCATAGCACCAAATTTATTGGATTAGAAAGTTTAATACCTTTTAAATTGTGATGTATCTGAAAACTACATTCAGTAAATGGTTTCAGACTTGATGAATTTTACTATACTTGTTGAAGTTTTGTACTTAATTTTGAGTAAACGTCAAAAGGCAAACTAAGTATTAAAAGAAGAATGAATTTGTTTCTCATGGTAGTAACCTTGTTCTAAATAACTGGTGCAAAAAAAAAAAAAAAACTACATTAAAAAAGCCACATATTTTAAAGACCGAAATTATTTGGAAATTATTATCCCTCGTTGGCAGTTCATGTCATTGGTCATAGCTCCTCCTGGACCTTTTAGCAATGTCACATAGTGGAATGGGTCTTCAATATTCAAAACCCAGAGTCTAGATCCCAGTCTAGTTCCAAGACTTGATCAGGTTGAAAATACTTATAAAATGAGTTTAACAGCACCCAGCTTGAGGGACTTAATGTAGAGCAAAAAAGGTATGCCAAATGTTTAGATCATTAATTGATAAATGCCCAAGAAGTACAATTATCACTAAAAATACCGGTTCTGGTAACTTGCTTCTAGATTGTTCTTTGCTCCAAAGTTTCATCCATATTATCTTTTTTTTTTTTTTTTTTTGGTTTTTCTCCGGTACCGGGAACTGAACTCACGACCTTGCACTTGCCAGGCAGGCGCTTTGCCGCTGAGCTAAATCCCCAACCCCTCATCCATGTTATCTTGTGATCATATGATGTTGAGTTACCCTTTGGATTATAATGAAGGAGATGTTTGCTCAGTGTAACAATATGTAATATAACAATTATTGTTAATTTCCTATCATCTTACTTTGAGATTTTGTATCATTTTTATTGTTTTTGTGTTGTTTGTTTTTGTCTATGTTGTTATTTTGTTTTTTCCTTTTTTTCTCTCTTTAAAACAAAAAAAATTTAAAAAGAGAAAAAGACCCATTTCCTTGGCAATCTTTATAAGTAGAAATTTAGAAATAAACAAACCTCATTAAAAACATCTTGAGTAAAGGAAGAATTGGGAAAATCTGTTAAACATTCAGTCTGCATCTCGGTATTTCTGTGACTCTACCTATGTTTTGGTGTGGATTTAAAAAATTTCAGTAAATAGGTAGAACTGTTTTTCTAAATTTCTGTTCGTAAACTGTTGTCAGTCCTAAAAGGGTGTCTGGAAAACAAAGCCAGTTTCACTTATCTAAGCTCTGCCATAACAATAAAATTCAGAGATCAGTTAATATTATACATAAAAGATGCACTTTGAAATCATTATAGTAGATAATAATTTTTGTCAAATTACTTGCAGTAATTATCTTGCTTATAATTGCTGATTGCGTAATGGCAGTATAAATCCTTCAGTGCCAGCATGTATCATGTTTATCTACTCAGCGGCCACACTTCATTATGTCTAGACATAGTTTGAAGGGCTTTAAATTCACATTGGCAAGTGAGATGTAATGATAACGTGTTCTATGGGCTTTTCATCTGGCTTAGCCAGTTGTATGTAATTTTTTCGAGCAGCACACTTTGTGGAAAGCACGAGAGTTCTTCATTTGAAATCTGGCGCTCTGCTTACTAGCTGTGTAACCTTGGGAATCATGTGTTCATCTTTGATTGTACTCAAATTACCCCATTGAAACAATGAAGTAGTGCAGTGTGTACTTTCTGTAGACATAGATAATACATATTAAAAGCCCTCAAAAGTTTGAGCCACATAAATATTATACTCATATCAAATATTATGCTTTGAATCATGTTGCTATATGAGTGAACTATATTTCTACATTATTGTTTCTGATTTAATGAATACTGTAGAAAATTTTAACACTGGGAAAGTTAGAAAAATTCATTATACCATAAACTAAATTTGAAAAGCAGTAAGTTTCCCATAACTTTAAAAAGGACAAAAACAATAATATTAATTACACTCAGCTGTTTATGATATATATTTTGTGTATATCATATATCTATAACATATATAGAGAGAGAGATAAAGAGAGAGTGAGAGAGCAAGTCAGTATTTCAAGTGAGTAGTTTGCAGGCTAGATTTAGTAGGAGAATCATTAAACAGATATTATTACATAGTAATATGTTTTATTTTATGTTATATTTACACTGTTATTTTAAATCCTTTGTGAAATTTATGGGCAATTTCTCATTTGAATTAAATTTTATTTTATTTCTTTATTTATAAACGTGAATTATGTAGTTCCCAGTGTGAACTACACTGCATACATACCACCAGAATTATGTAGGAAAATAATGTGTCCCTAGATATGCTCCTCATGAGTTGTAAGGAATGAGAAAGTTTAGTTCTTGCAATCCAAATGTTATACTTGTTGTGAAGTCAGTATTGTTTAAAATAAGTAATCCAGGCACACCGTTTCTGTGTGTGTTTTTAGGGAAAACTTTATTCAATAAAGTGCATCTGAGGCAGTAATTTAAAAATCCTGTTTACTTAGTTTTGGGGGGGTTGATATCTTAAATTATGGGCAGTGCATTGTTATGTTTTACCAACCACATTGTTCAGTTAACACATTCTAGTGTCATTTCTATTGTGTTGTCATTTTCCTGTTTTCAAGGCATATAGTATCTGGAACATTTCACACCGAGTGAAGTTCATTTATTCTCTTTAAACATGATTTGTAAGCGGATTTCCTTTTCCAATGACTTGTAAAATATCTTCTATGTTAAGCAGCTCACTGTGGTCAGAGCATTTTTACACATTGACTCAGCTTGAATAGCCGCTCTGCCTCCATGCGTCAGTTCTCTGTTGTTTCTGTAGTTATTTGTGACAGTACTAAACTAAAAATCTGATTGGTCTTGTAACAGACATGGAAAACTGAAATAACGGTACCAGAATAAAAGTCCCATTTGTATTGCATAGATATTTCAGCACTGAGTGCATAGGAGTTTTCTCAGTTGATTGGTCTTGTTTTACAGAGCCTCAAAGGTGTTAGTGTCTAATGTCCCAACTCCATCAAATAAAGCTTACACAGTATTTTTTGCTTTTCTCTTTTCTTTTTCTTTGAGACAGGGTCTCCCTATGTAGTTCTGGCTGGCCTTGAAGTTATTATGTAGCACAGGCTAGCCTCAAACTCACAGCAATCCTCCTGCCTCAGCCTCTCAAGTGCTGGGATTACAGGTGTGCACTCCCACAGGCTGCTAACACAGTCTCTTGATAGCAGCTACTTGCCAAAGTTAAGAATCAAAAAGCCAAAAGGATGGTAATCTCTAATCATTCCCTTGATAAGTGGATTAAGATGTGCGATGTACATGTATCCACTCCCTAAATGAATGTAATCAATGTGCACTGAAAACATGTATTAATAAAAATACAAACAAAAATAAAATATTTACTTATATATGATATATATAAAATATATCAAAAATAAAAAATATATATGATATATATAAAATATATCAAAAATAAAATATTTTAGGGGTATGAAACAATATTTAACCAGGGTAGAATATATTATTAGGCATAGATTAAAAATTGCAAATTTTGTAATCAAAATGGAAACCTGTTTTGAGTAATCACTTGGTCCTGAGATTTTTTACATGCTTTTCACCGTTGGTAACATTCAATGAATTATATATTGTTGTTTTGTTGTTGCTGGTTTTTTTTTTTTGAGAACAGTTCTCACTGTGTGGTTCAGGCTGGTCCTGACCTCATTGTGTAGCCCAAGCTGGCCTTGAACTCCTGGCAACCCTCCTCTCTCAGTTGCGTATTATAGTTATTCTCATTTTGTAGATGAGGAACCATGTGCACCATATGATTCATTCTTTTCCTGCAGTCACACAATCTAAAAGTGGTAAAGCCGGAGTCCAAGTCCTGGGAGGCTGCTTTAGCATCCGTGGGCTGAACTACTCCGCTGAGCCGTTCTGAAGTTAGGAACCAGGATCATGGGTGTCAGGAGAAGACCCGAGGAGGTTCTGTTCTTCCAGTTGAGGCATATTGGACTAAATGCTTCCTTTGTTCAGTAAATCTGTTTTTCTTAAGAACACTCAAAACTATTTTTCCATTGCGTTCATCCTTCAATGTAATATAGAACTACAGAGAATATTTATTCTGTGTCTGAATGAAACCAAAAATATTTAAATGTTTTATTCAAAATAGTAAAAGCAAAGGTTTCTGAGTGTGTGATTTTAAGGCTAGAAGTTTCACCCTCCACTTATATGCTTGACTTTATGTACACCGAATTAGCGAGCACCGTTGCCTGGATGGCATTATGAATAATATTGTTCAATAAATACTTTTCCTTTTCTGGTAACCAGTTTAGTATGTTAAAAGGTATATGAAATTTTAGAAAGACTTTATTTGAATTCCATCTCTCACATGTTTTATTCCATCTTATGACTGATACATTATTTATTTAACCATCCTAAGCCTCAACCTTCCCATCCATACAACAGAAGTGGTAATATTCCCAAGACAGAACTATAAAGATTAAGTTTCACGATGAATCTAAAACACCTAATTAACCTGACATGGCAGCTGTTATATTTTTATCTAAGATAGTACCACATAGAATGTAAAGTCACTTAAAAACAAGGCCTTCAATATACAGATATTGAAAATATTTTAATACACTGGGCTAGTAATTTCTTAGACATAGAATATTGTGCTGAGTGACTGAATTTTTAAACGATTGGATAGTAAGATCTGAAAATCAAACATGCTTTAAAATGACTCTAATTCAACTACTATAAAATATCTTTTTAAAGAAAAAATAAACAGTAACCTTCCTGTCCTAAACTGAGTTTAGGGAGAAGTTATGGACATGCTTGGCTGATCACCTTCGTCCTGTGGTCTGGGAAGGATCAGGCACAGCAGGAATTGATCCCAGGAGAAGATGAAGTGTTTGAGAAACTTCCCATCTGCTTCCATGTTAGATAATAATATTGGCTTTATTAGCTTGATGTACTTCTTGTAAATTCCAAAACATCAAGGGTATTCATAATCAAGTAGAAGGCAACACACACATTCCAATGATACTTCTATTATTTGCAATTTGGTATTTTGTGCTCCAGTGACTTGCTCTCAGAGTATGAATCACTAGAGTGGACTGTAGAAATGTCATCGTTGTGTGCAGAACAACCCTCCATGATTTCATACAATTTCTGACATGAAAAGAGCTTTCTCCCACATTTAATAGGAAAAAAGTGTTGTCAAGAATTCTGCCCTGGGTGGAGATGGAAAGCTTACCAAGAATTAAAGAATGTGATTATACAGTAATCCAGAACTACAGTGCAAAGAACAGAGTTTACATCTCAGCCTCTTCCTTACCTGTCTTGCTCTTTCCCAAAACAGAACAAAACTTTCATGAAGTATTTTAAGTTTGTATTTGGATACTTTTCTACTTAAGTAATTGGTGTGAACCTCTTTGCAGTAATTATTTATTGAAGTATAATCAACTGTATACGTTTTTCTGACTTTTTTAAGATTTAGAAGTACACATGTAAGACCTCTTCTCTGAGAATCTAATTTTTAAAGAAGTCAGGTTAAGCATTTCAGTGACACTGAAGTATGTTTCAGTTTGTAATTTCTTAAGTAAAATCTAGAGGCATGTAAATTCATTTTGACTGGTTGTAGACAAAAGATTGGGAAGTTTTGGCTTTATCAAATATCTCTGGATAAAGCTTCATTTTCTCTGTGAACAAGTGAGAGCTGAATGAGGGTATTTGATCTTTTAATTTTAAAAGTACACATTTATGTGGTTTATAGCTGTACTTAGATGTGGTGCAGCTTAGTTTGTGACCATGCAGTGCTTCGCTTCATTGACAGTGAAAGCTTTCCAAAGGTGTTCCAGACAAGCAAGCACTGGAAAGCCAGGTTATAGGGAAAGCAGCATGTGAACATTTAATAGGGACATTAATGAGAGACAAACTGATTTGAATTAAAGAATGTGATTACACAGTAATCCAGAACTACGGCAGATCTACTGAATCAGCACCTGCATTCTAATAATCCAGAACTACAACTACAACTTCATATCATGAGTTATGACGAATCCGTGTTCTTTCAACTTGTTTTCTTATTCTCTAATGCACTTTAAGTGAATTTAAGGAAAGATAAATCTTATTTTTCTGTAAGGAAACATAGATTTGCTATCCAAGGTTTCATGGCTCCTTTGAAGTTTTTTTTTTTAATCATAACTCCTTGTGTATTTTGTTATCATTTTTATAGCTATATAGATATCCCTGGGTTCAAATTTGCTACTCATTCTTTGAATTCCATTTCCTGCCATTTCTGATTTTGGAAATCTAGCCCTTCATGTCTTGCTTAATTGCATTTTGGACCAGGAAGCTTTCTGAATTTACTACTTTTGTCCTTACACATATAAAATTTGTATTTTTAATCCTATGTTATCTTCTGTAGGTTATATCCCTTTGCCTGGGAAAGGGACATTTAGACGTCAGGAAGCAATCTACACACTGTGGATTTGTGCTTGTGTGTGGGAAAAAATATATGTTGAAAATTAACTTTCAAAATATTGGGCCATTAGTTGTGTTAATATTATACATGGTAATATAATAAGAAGAATCTTATATATGAGGAAACAAGTATATATTTCTCAACCTGTTGTGATTAAGAAGGAAATATTTAGCTCAGCCTTCCATTGTAAATAAAATTATGACAGTAAATTTGTTTGATGGTACAACTAAATTAGGTGCATAATCTAATAATTTACTGATTATAATGTGTTCGGAGTTCAACATCACTGAAGTTTTCTTGGACGTTGTTAAGAAGGCAGAAGATATGGCTTCCCCACACATCTACTGAATCCACACCTGCATTCTAATAATGCTCTCCAAGTAAATAAATACATAATCAAGTTTAAAGTGAACTGGTTTAATTATCAAAAATATGGCCACAGCTGTTGATAAACATATGAAGATTTTGTATGTTTTGGATATATAATTAGTGCCAACATTAAAAGTTTGCACACTTATAAATTATATTGTTCAAAAACTGGAACATTAATTGCGATGCCCTATGTACAGTTTTTAAAAAATATGTGTAAACCTGAGAAGACAAAATATAAAGTATATGAAAATCAGCAGTAATACCACAATAGACACTTCACAGTAATTCTAGATGTGAAAACCAAATTGAAGCATTTGTGTATTTTAACCAACTTGAAAAGCCAAATGATATTTAAACTATGATTGAAGCAGTACCCAGGAGAAATTGAAAAGTTTGATACAGGTAGAATGGATGGTGAAATTCTGTCTTACTTTTGTCCAGTTTTATCACTAAGGAGGTGAAAATAATGATTTTCTTTGTAAAGGGAACTAGGAGAAATTGTGTGCATCAGTTGAGCAGTGGACATAACACTCTTCTATTAACTCTCCATGATTTCATACAATTTCTGTCATGAAAAAGAGCATTCTCCCACATTTAATAGGAAAAAAGTGTTGTCAAGAATTCTGCCCTGGATGGAGATGGAAAGCTTACCATAAAAATAACTCACTAGAGAGTGATTTGACAGTTTGAGGCATCTGGTGGAATTACTGCAGGACTTCTGATCTTTTCTTCTTAACATCTTTGCCATCTGCCTTTGTCACCATCTTTTCGGCATAAGTGCGTCTTGCTGACTTTTAATCATTTTGTCTGAGTACATCATGGTCTAAAAGTTGAGAACAACTAGCTCTTTGAACATCAACAATGAAAAAATGGGAGCACTGTTATTATAAGATGGTACAATGAATGCTAAGCCAGCAATAAACAATAAATAATAGAGTTGAAAATTCTACTTGGTCTAGCTATTTCTCTTCTGGCTATCTTCCCAAAACAGTGAAAGTCATCATATTGTTATGATACATGCATGCCCATTTTATAGCAGCACCATTCACAATAGATAAATTTTAGGAGGGTCCTCTATGTCCATCAGCAGCAACATGGATAAAGAAGTTGTGATCAAATTCACAATGGATGCTGTGCAGCTTAAATGAGGATAAACTTGTAGAAAATGGATGGATCTTGAGATCATAATATGAAGTGAGATAAATTAGACAAAAAACGATATCACCTTGTTTCTCATAGATGAAAGACATCATAAATAAAGACCAAAGTTAAAGAGAGATAGAAGAAAGGGGGAGGTAGACTTTGTGGTGATGGGAGGAGGATCTGGAGAAGGCAGCATAGGGTGTGAGGGGAAGTGAAATGATCAAGATGTGACGGGTGTGTGAAGCAGTCCTCCAAGGTGTGTGTAATTACTACGAGTTACAAGGGTACAGCAACAATTTAAAGTTATCTTTAGATGAGATATTCTGCTTCTCACAATGCAGATTACGGGGAGGTCTTTTTAAATCAACTATTACACTAAATGGCAACATTACAAGAACCTTTAGGATTTTATAAATATACAGTAATCTGGGCTTTACGGGAGTTACTCTGGCACCTGGTTAATATTGTCTAGAATTGAGAATATTGGTTATGATTACCTTATAACAAAGGGAGTTCTTTAAGAATTTACCACTTGAAACCCTGTGTCCTAATAACAGATCTTAATTTGACTATAAGTCTCATCCATTTATGCAGCTTAATGGGGAAAGTACTGGATGCAGTTTTATATCTACATAGTTTCTTGACCTCTGACTATGTGAGAGGTCAAGAGTTTCTTTGACCTCACCCCCTTATGTGATAAGTGAAGATTTTGGGAAAATCTTTGAGATCTTCAAACATTATGATCAGATTGCTCTGAGTAGCACAAGTACTGTTAAAAACGTTACAATCCCCTATGGAGTTCTTCATGTGACGTCTATTTAAAATTAATACAGAGAGCATATAGCTTAATCTATGAAGCATTTAGCCTCCCAAAATTTTCTGAAGTATATGAACATTTGTATTATCAGAAAAATAAATATAAAAATAAACTGCTTTCTCAAAATTGTTGTGCTAGGAAATTAACAAAACATAAATAAAATATGGCAATTCTAATTTTTGAAACCATTTTGATCATAGCCATATAGTAAAACAACCTTCAAGATGCTTTCAAGTATTATTTATGATTTTTACATGTTGGTTAAAATGATTAGTTTAATATATGCACTACATTTTTATAAATCTATCTCTGATCAGTTATTGGATCTACAGTATAATTCCTAGTATTTTGAAATTGTTTATAGAGTAAGGTAGGCCACAGTAATTACTTTGTGGCAATAGTGTCTAAAAATATGGCCCTAGGGGCCGGGGATATAGCTTAGTGACATGAGGTCCTGCCTGGGAAGCGCAAGGTCCTGAGTTCAATTCCTTGTACAAAAAAAATGTGGACCTAAAGGTATCATTTGCTAAAAATATTTTTCTGAAATTACGTTTGTCGATTATCACTATTTTAAGTACATATATGCATATTAAAATATATTGAAGGACATTACTTCATTATGCACATTTATGAATTATATACTATCCTGTTTTATATTATAATATATGGAAGATATAAAATTTTAAAAATTTGATAAAGATTAGATAATACATTTTTAAAAGAAAGATTTATTTGGCTTAATTATAGTATAAAGATTTTATTCTGACTGAAACTTAGAAATGGATTGTGAGATAATGCAACTGAATATAAATCATTATTTTCAGAAAATTGGCTTAATATTTGGGATTGTAGAATTTGAAAGTGTGATTCTGTTGCTTGAGTCATTGGCTATAATGATCATTATAACTAAAGATTGACTCCTCACAAAAATATGAAAATCCAAATCAGAAAAGCAAATTAATGGAAGAATATTTTGCCAAGTTTCTCTGAATTTCCATGTCATTTGAAGTCAATCAGTTATTTTAATAAAGTGTCACAAAGTGCTAAATATGTGTTTAACAAGTGGGTTGAAAATAATGTGGACTATTTCACATAACTAAAATATTTCTAAGCCAACCATGTTGCCAAACACCTGTAATCCCAGCACTTGGGAGGCTGAGGCAGGAGGATCTTTGTGAGCTCAAGACCAGCCTGGGCTACAAACTAAGCTCAAGACCAAGCTGAGCTACACCATAAACCCTGTCTCAAAGAGACAAAAAATTCTAAATATCCACTTTTACTGCCTCTTCTTTGTAATATTAACTTTTCTGAAACTGGGTGTGTTAGTATATGCTTATAATCCCAGAATTCTATAGGCTGAGGCAGGAGGATCACTGTGAGCTTCAGGCAATCCTGGGCTACATCGTGAATTCAAAGACAGCCTGAAATACACAGCAGAACCTTATCTCAAATTCTTTTTTCTTAATTCACAACTATTTTTTTTTTTATTGTGCCATAGAATTATTAGCAAATTCTTTGTGGCATAAATAGCATTCATGGTTACCTCCATTTCGATATAAAAATTATAAAGACTATATCTTAAAAATTTACTTGAGTTGTTTATAATAAAAAGAAATAAAATATACATTTTCTTATTGAAACCAGTACACCTGTCTGAGACATGTCAAGATACTGGTGTTTTGAGGCCCTATAAAGAGGGGAGCTTAAGAAAGAATAGAACCAGCAATAATGGACCAGAGGGCTTTTTCAAGGGAACAGTATCGTGATGTTAAATTATGCCTGCAGCAAAGATACACACTGTGGAAATGTGTAAAGTGATGACTACATAATTTTTTCACTTTCTTTGAGAGGAAAGTGAGGCAGCTCTGTTGTGAAGATTCATAGAAACTCAGAAATTCGGAAATGACATGTATTACTTTTGAAGACATCTTGAAATCTGCAGTCCCTAAGAGAGATGGAACAGAGAATGTTTTCTTAACAGTACAGTAATCCCTTACAGTTTAAATAACCTGAGAAGAAAGTGCCTACAATTTATATTTTATACACTGTTCATTTAAATGCATATAGCTGTAATAAAATATAAACTTAGATTCAGTTAGAAATTTGGCTGCCTTCCCAGTAAAAGGCAAGTATATAAAAATTGAAATTTCTGCTCCATTAAACAAGTTGGCCTTCTTATCCTTTTACATATATATTTATACAGACACAAATACACATACACATACATATATGGGTATGTGCATATGTGCGTGTTTTAGTGAAAACACATCTTTTTACTATGTTTGTTAAAACATACATGTTTTGAGTCAAATTAAGAGTAGATAGACTTGTATTCCAACCAAATTTTTTGTTGTTGTTTTGTTTTGATTTTTGCTTCTTGAGGCAGAATATTGCTATGTAGTGAAGACTGGCCTTGGACTAACTACGTAGCTGCGGCTGGCCTAGAACTTGTGGTGATCCTCTTGCCTCTGCCTCGTGAGTGTGGGGATTACACCACCACACCCTGCTAGCTAGATTTCTTTTAGATGAGCAAATTGGGCAAATTCTCAGGTCCCTACATGAGCAGCAGTCAGTTGTCTTTTTTCTAGGGTATATTTTCTGTTCCTGGCCCTTTCTTATTGAATACAATACATCAAAATGCATGTCTTCATTATTTTATTTTTTAATAAAACTCTGGCATATTTGATAAGACATGTTCTTATGGTAAACAGGAGATTTTGAATAGGGATATAAAAATCTCGAAGAGTAAGAACATCAGTGTATGCTGTAGGAGAAAGAGGCCATGCCTAAAACCAGGTTCTAAGCTTGAAAAATAAACCCACCACTTAATAGCTGTGAAACTTCTAAAAGTTATTACCTTGTGTAGGGCATGATTTTCACCTCTGAGAATGTGTTTCACTGTCAAGACATTTATATTTTAGTGTGTGAAAAGGGTTCTTATAGTAGATGATCAGAAAGTTACAAGTTCGTCTTACTATTAAAGAAAATAACAAAACTTTGAGCAAATTTAATTTTTTTTCTTTTCCTAAATTTTTTGGTTTTTGAGACAGGGTCTCACTCTGTAGTTTAGGCTGGTTTTGAACTCACTATGTGTCCCAGGCTGGACTTGAACTCACAGTAATCCTCCCGCCTCAGCCTCCCAAGTTCTGGGGTTACAGGTGTGCACCACCTCACCTGATATTCCTAAGATACTAATGGTGATTTTTATCTTCGGTAGGAAATCCAAGCATTTCAGAAGGTCTCCAACTATGTATTGTAGTTTAAATAAAGTAGCATCGTGTTTGCATCGGCAAGTGGAGAACACATTTCTGACTTGTAAATCTCAGATTTAATGTTTGAAAATGTGTTGCTTTCTAAGCAGATATTGACTAATACTTCTTAACTTTTTTTGAAGTACTGCATATCAATAGCTGTGATTTTACTTTTTTTATTCTCAAGCAATATTTTAAATTCTTTTATTTCCTTATATGTTTATACTGGCTCATTTTAATTTTATAAAATGTAGAATTGTATTGTGGCTTTTTCAGACATGCATTAATATGTTTTAATCATATCTATGCTCTCACTAAATTTCTCTGCCTATTAAAAATGTTCCAAACAGCCTAAGGATATAGTATCTTAAAGGCTGTATGTTATGACAGAGTAAATGTTGGTCTTGTTAGTTCCAATGATATTAACTGCTTTTTCTTTACATGTCTTATACTTAGGAATTATCTCCTTATTGTCTACTGTATCCAGGGGCTGGGGATTTAGCTCAGCGGCAAAAGCGCCTGCCTGGCAAGCGCAAGGTCGTGAGTTCGGTTCCTGGTACAGGAGAAAAACCAAAAAAAAAAAAAAAAAAAAAAAAAAAAAAAAATACTGTATCAACTATAAAATCATGTGACTATTTTAAGGTGCAAACTTTCCAGCTTGAAGCTAATCTTTGCTAAGCGTGAAAATATATTTTTCCTTAGGAATGCAGCCATTATGAATATTTTGAGCTCTCAAGTGATTTGAGTTATTAAAACTGTAAGATGAAGTGTTTATTGCATGTGGCTTGTTAAGACAAATATGTTGGCAATAAAGTTTAAAAAGAGTGCTATGCCAAGTGTTTGTTTAATTGTACTTAGAGAGAAAACAGTCACTGTTAATGTTCAACAGCTTTTAATGACACTTCTGTGTGTGATAAAACCCAAACGTACTTTCATTAGTTAAAAAGACTGAAAAGGCATTGGGTCCTCTTTATATAAAAGCATTACTTTTTCATATACTCTGTTTGAACTTCTATGAATATAATTTTCTTTTGTTAAACATGCAATCTGTCAGCTAATCAGCAAAGATTTATTGAACACCTTTGCAGCTGTGTATGCTGTGCTAGTTGTCATGCAAAATACAGATTGTAAGACAGGGTAAGTGGCTTCTCGTCACATTGGAAAAGCAATAAACTCTGTACATGAAGTAGCAGTATTAGTCCATGGATGTGATGAAACTAGAGGCACCAAGCAGTATTTCCTGAAATAGTCTATTAAGCATTTCCTTTAAAGGATCTAGGGAAAATTCTATAGCCACATATGTTGCCAGGGGGTGAGGGGAGGTATATACCTCAGCGGCATAAGCACTTGCCTGGCAAGCCTGAGGTCATAAGTCCGATTCCCAATACCCAAAGTAAATAAATAAATAAATAAATAAAAATAAAGACAACAACAAATATACTGGGGGAATGTGGCTCAATATATATTTTTAAGAGGTTTATAGTACATGTTGCATATTAAAGGGTCTGGGAAAGACTACAGTAACAGGACTATAAAAATTATTTGATTGCCAGGCATGGTGGCACACTCCTGTAATCCCAGCACTCAGGAAGCTGAAGCAGGAGGATCATTGCGAGTTCAAGACCAGCCTGGGCTACAAAGTGAGCTCAAGGCCAGCCTAAACTCTATAGTGAGACCCTGTCTTGAAAAGACAAAAAAAAACCTTATTTGACCAATCAATTTTCTAACTTTATTTTGACCATGTCCTTAGTATCTCTTATAAAAACACACATTATGAAATATTCCTTGATTTACAATTTACTTAATTCAACAGCATATTCCCTTAAACATGGAAAATATTACCATTAAGGCTTAATGATGATCTAAAAGTTACATTTAAGGTTGAATTATTGAGGCCAGTGGATTATTGGTACAACTTTCCAGGATGAAGCTTTGGCAAAATACTTTAAAAATAAAGTATAAATGTTCTTTGGCTTGGTAATCATACTTCTAGAAAGTTACCCAAGTTCAAAAGCTTTGAATGCCTAAGCCTGTCCTCTGAACTAAGATTGATCTCATCAGTATGCTGTTTAACATCCTCCACAGCATTTCCTTGATCTGCCCCGGAATGAGTTGGCAAATACAATATAAGCTCCTGAGATGACAAGTACAGACATATTTATGGAAGCTGGAGAGGTTGGAAAAGATTCATAGAGCAAGGACTGAAATAACCTTTGGTACACTTGCAGTATTTTAATAGAAGAAATATCATTATGTACTTGAGATTACAAATTCTGAATCCACAATGAACAAGTGGCATATAATGGAATTAAAAATTTTATCTACTTATTTTTAAGTTTTGTTTTTACCATCTATCAGGCATAGTTCTATTATTACATTATCATATTATCTCAGTCTACAAAACCATTCCGTGGTAGTACTTCAATTAGTTTCTTTTTTACCTGCAGAAAGATTGATATTTCATGTAATCTTCCTTGGGTCACAGTACTAGGGTACGTTTGAGATGGGCAATCCCTTCTTGGATCCTGAAATTTGACACCTTGTTCTGACATAAGAATATTATCTATGTTCCAGACTGCAAAATGTCTTAAAAACATTCTTGGGGGAAACTGTAGTTTTTTCCTCCTAGCATACTTTGATTGAGCTATTAATGAGAAGCAAAACTCATGGAAATAACGAACCCCTGCTGCCCTTGAATTTTAATCATACCCATGCATACAATGTTCGAGGCTATGTAAATTCTGAATTTTCTGTGGTTTGAAGTGGAATCAATCTAATTGTTAATATGAGCCTTTAAACTTTATTCTCTCAAGAAATTATATAATTTCCAACATAAATTAGCTATATAGAATAATTTTGATGATTTGCATATTTTTAGTACAATCAGCCAGAACGGAGATTGAAATTCAGTGTATGAGACAAGAGAATCCATCTATCTTCTGCAGCAGAAGAGAGAAGGACATCTATCTTAAGACACTGACTGGAAAATATAGGTTGACTCAAAACCACAGGGAGCCTATGAGATTTCCAAATTTATCCTGTTTCTTTTCTTTTTTAAAGTCCTTTCTTATTAATAACCTTGATGATGATGTTTAAGTTTACAACACGAAATTATATGAAAATTCTTAAGGTTATTACTTTCTAATTATAAATTGAAAAGAAATAATTTCTATCTTGCCAAATTGCAAAGTACCAGTGTTTTTCCAGGCTTTTCCTAAAATGTTAGTTAACTGTCATTATTCTAGAAATATTATTTTCTCTAACATTCAAAATCTTCTTTATTGTTTGTGTATTCTAAAAGCAATCCGATATCTGAGATAGTTGAAAGGTGTCAGTATGTAATAAAAATAATATGTTACAGAGAACAGACTGGGTATTAATGAACAGCCATTACACATTTAATAGTATAGGTATTGGATTCCTAAACAAGAAGGGAAATTGAAAGATACCTAGGGAAGAGAATGAAATCCAGATAGTGGTTTTTGCTTCTCAAACTCTTCGATCACATTCGATATACTAAGTGGGCCAGGCACTTCTGGTTTATCTGGTATCTGATTTCATTTCGCATTTTGTTTGCAGCTTTTCTCTGAGGCAACTGTTAGCTGTAGTGAAAAATGGGAAGAAAGATTTCTAAATACAAATGAGAAAGAAGAAATCATATGGACTTAGTAAAGTAAAACACAGCTTCCTAAATATCCGGTGCAATTCAGTACTGTACAGTGAGAAATGACAATATTACACCAACATAGGGCAGAGATCAGTGTCTTAAATTCTCAAAGAAAAACTCAAATTTGCATAGGATTATTTTCATGGAAAATACATTCAGAGTCTTTAAATTACTAACTTGTATGTGGATTGTTATAGCATGCTTTATGTACATGGCAAGCTCGGTTTCCAGAAAACCATATGAAAATGTAAAAGAAAGTTATTCAAGTGAAATAAGGAGATGTATAATATTTGGTCATATTATTATTTTATTGCATAATTATGCATATGCCATTTTAGAAAAATAGTACCTCTGTATTAAAATGTATACAATCATTTTCTGTAATTAGTTTTTCTGGAGAAATAAAAATTAAGTTATAATTTCAAAGATAAATACTAACTTTATTTCTAGTAACTAGAGTCGCCACATGTATTCTTGCACTGTTTTAAAGACTAGCCTCATCCAGTTTTTATAGACCTTGTATTGTGTTTTAATAGCAAGTACATTTATAGGGATTTATGAAAAATAAAACTATTGAGACAATCATTAACTTTATTAGCAAATAAACATTTATAAGATTTTTCTTACAGATTTCATCAAGCATTACTTTATTGAATCATTAGTTCTGGAAATTATTCATTTAAAGCATTTCAATGCAGACAATTATTTATGGTCTTTTTTTAGTTTCTGTTCTCAAATCTTACGCAGCATCAATTGACAACATAAAATTCCTTTCCATAGTGATTGAAGTTTCTAAGCTACTTTTGTTCAAGGGTAAAAATTGGCAAACAAAGTTAGCTGTGTGTTATTCAGAAATTGAGTAGTGCAGAATTGTTTTATTTTAAAGTACAATAAAAGAAGGAAGTGTCTTTCACTTTAAGGCAGTCATTATGAAGGGGAAATAGTTTTCTTAACAATAAATTGGATTAATTCTGAAATAAATTGTCATATATTGATGTAAAATATGTATTCCTTTCTCCTTCTATTCTCAGGTTTGTGCTTTTCAGAAATTAGGACTTAAGTTTAGTGCCTGGTGATAGACGTGGGTCTAGTTTTAGTCTTGGGCATGTGGAAAGCCAGTTTTTCCAGCACCATTTATTAAAGAGGCTAATCCTACAGTCTTGTCTAGTGAAACTATATATTGTCTCTAATGTTTTTTAAGTTATTATTTTCTTATTCCCTTTACTGATTTGATCAATCTTCCATTCTTACATCTGGTAATCTCAGCAACTTCATTGAAAATAACAATATGTAATAGAACAACCACTGTTAATCCCTATCATTTGGTTTGAAACCCCGTATCATTTTTAATGTCCTTGTGTTGTTTTGTTTACATTTTGCTATTGTTCTTTTTTGGTACTATTTTCTTTAAAATAAAAAAAGAGATAGGAGATAACCCAATCAAAAGTTTGACTTTAGTTTGATCTAAAAATAAAAGATAGAAGATAGAGCTGTGGGAGAATGCAGTGTTCAGATTTGATTCACAAAAAAGGAAATAAGGCACTTAAAGTATTTTATTTAATGAAACGTCAGTAAATATTTGGAGCACTTGATTTCATGGCTATTAGAAGTTGTGTCATTGTAGATTAGACGTGTTCCTTGATATGTTCATCTTTTTGCTTGACATACCAGCCTCCCTCTTTTCTTGCCCCTTTAATTTAAGTAATCACTGTTCCTACATTCTATTCTTTCTGTATTAGTCTGTATAAATCAGGTTATGAGGTATAAGGAAAAGACCAAAATTTCAGTGGCTTTGCAAAACAAATGTTTATTTCTCACTAACTTCATGCATGTTGTTGATCAAAGCAGCTGTCATGGACTTCTGTCCTTAATGTGGTATCTGTGGCTTTCATTGGCTTTCATCTTAATATAAGAATCCACAGTGGCTGCATGGAGAAAGACAGTGGAAAAATCATGCAATGCTTTTTCAGTACTCTTTTCTAGAAGTATAATTTGCTCATATATCCTCCAAAGGGAGTGCTGGTGTACATTAGTACTTTCTAGCAAACCTTGCTTGAATAATACATCTGTGTATTTGTTTTTTTCCTTTGTGGTTTGAATATTGAACTCAGGGCCTTTGCACAGAGTTACAGCCCCGCTTTTTTAAAATTTTGAGACAGTGTCTTGCTAAGTCTCTCAGCTGGGTTTGAACTTGGAATTCTCTTACCTCAGCTTCCTAGAGTGCTGAGATCATAGGCATGCACCACCCCACCAACGGTGTCTCTTTTTTGACTTCTGCTCTTCCCTCTGATCTCCCTGAGTTTTCTTAACCAGATGTTATTTCTTTTCCATGGTTATTGTCATAATTATTTAATTATTCACTTCTCCTCCTCTAGATGTAAACCTGGTGACTTTGGAGCTATCCCTGTTTTGTTTAATGTTTTATCCCTATCCAGTGGCAAATAGTAAACAGCTACAGATGTATTTCTTAGGTTATGAAGTAATTATTTCCTCTTTCTTACAATCTTCTAACTAGGTGCCAAGCGCTTCAGTTAGATAGATGTGCTTTGGTTTCTTTTGGCTCATCTATGTCTTCGTGTGAGATGTGCATATAGTATACGGGAGAATTCTTTTGTCAGTGATGATTCAAATATATATTTAGTGCAAATGTGCTGGACAATATTTTGAAGATATATGTTTCAGAGAATGACTTTTTCTCAGTGCACAGAGAAGGAAACTTGACAACCAGAAGTAATTTTCCTTAGGTATTGTTGATATACTTCTCCCAATTACAATTAACAACATTTTTATAGTAGGGGGAAATGTTATGAATTTACCCTACAGAAAATGGCGATTCTAGGTGAGTAGGGACAAGTATTCTTTGTCCACAGAGTTCTCATCATCTATTAGGGAAAAGATGTACATATAATCATGACTCTAAAAAAAAGCAATATGAGAGCTTGAACTATTATTCTTCATCACCTATCAGAAATGAGAAAGTGAGGGCTGGGGATTTAGCTCAGCAGCACAGCGTCTGCCTGGCAAGCACAAAGTCGTGAGTTCGATTCCCGGGATCGGAAAAAAAAAAATGAGAAAGCGAGAGTGGGACCGAGCCAAAGACCAGAGCTCCCTTCATTTAGTTCATCTCTGTTCACCCTTTTATTTTTTCTCTATGGATAGACAGATAGGCAAGTAGAGTATCCAAGGCCTGTATAGAGTAATCACCACACAGCACATGTTAAATAGATTGCTGTGTTTGGCTAGTGTATGATTATCTCACAGCACCATAGTTTACAAACTGACTCTTCCTTAAATTAACAAAAATCTTAAGAGTTTGAGGTCTTCAAGGGTAGATAAAACATGTAGTTCAACAGTCCAAATGGCTTGCTGCTGTTCACATGATGCCAGATGAGTGCTCTGATATGATTTTGAAAAGTGAAGTGGTATAGTTTTATAAAAAAGCATATAAAGAGATAGCCTACTAAACAAGATTATGTACACATGTTAACTTTATTTGAATAAGAATACAATTTAGGGGGCTGGGGATTTAGCTCAGCGGCAAATCGCCTGCCTGGCAAGTGCAAGGTCGTGAGTTCGGTTCCCGGTACCAGAGAAAAACCAAAAAAAAAAAAAAAAAAAAAAAAGAATACAATTTAATTGCTCTCTCGTGAATTCAGTTGCACAGAAATGATAGCTCATGCTTACAGCAGATCTATATTTATCAGGAGGGTGAATATTCACTAGTGTTTATGCTATCTTTAGAGGCTACGATAGGCACTTTAGTTACTGACTCTGGTGTTTCAGTATTTTGCTATTTATAGTGGTGTGCAAATTCCTGGCAATGGCAATGAATTAGAACCTTTTAACTTTTGGGAAGATTGTGTCCCATTATCAGATATGAAGGAAACAGCAAAAATAGGGAAAAATACGTCTAAGCAGTTAAAGGAGCAGTTGTTCCTTTTTAAAAAACATCTGATACTGACATTCAGAGAAGAGCAAGCTGTTGAAATCATTCATGTAATTTCACGCTCTGATTTTCCAGACTTTTCTGTTTTTCTGGCACTTTATTATAAAAAAAGAATTGCACTGTACACTTCAAACGTAGCAGTGATGAACTTTGTGAAAGTGATGTATGCGACCTAATTACTCACTGCCGATTCTGTTGTATGGAAGAATTATCAAGTTCGCACATCAGGCAAGCTCCCAGTTTTCCACTTTTCTCCTCTAAGTACCATTGCTATTTCAAGGAATTCATAGCTCAGTGAATGAGAACATATTGCCTGTGCTATGGAAAGCACGATACGATAAAGAATAGAATGGGAGTAAAGTGCAACAGGAGGCACTGGAATTGTAGAAACAGCAACCAGAAGCAGCAGCTTCTCAAATGCTGCCTGGAATCTGATTCTTAAATATCTCTGCAGAGCAGCTAATCTATCTGTGCAGTCTCACTGCAAATGGCTCATGTGGTGTTATCCTCCACAATTATGTCTGACTTCAGCTCAGAAAAAGGTTTCATTACTGTGATCATTATTAATATTCTTCATTGGATAATACTTTGCTTTTTACTCATAAAATAATCCATGGTTTTTAAAAAAATGTATATTGTATTTTAAAAACTGATACTCATTAACAGGAGTTTTCAAAATGGAAAATTGGATGGGGGAGCTAGGCTGAAAAGTCTAATTAGGGTAGATATAAGCCACTACTCAAAGTTGGTTTTTGTTAAATGTTAAATCAGAAAGAAAGCAAATAAATCAGTATTTGTCAGTGTTTTCTATTTGTTTAATGATCAAAAAAAAATCCGTAAAGGTAGCTGTTTTACCACATTCTCTGGCCTTGAATATGACAGAGTAAATTGTAGTTGTCACCTTGCTTAATCCTAATTTCCTAGTTTCAGAAGCTGGAAAAGGTACATTTTCCCTGGTGCTTCATAGAGGCAACTTAGACTCAGATCTGAATGTCATTTGCTCTTCCTCATGACACTGCAAAGGGAAGAAGTATGATCACTAGCCACAGAGTCTCACACCAATGCAAAGGTTTTGACACACGTTGATGGCACTGAGGGGAACAGTGGAGTCCAGCCCAGTAGGATGTTGAGTCCTTTCCTGGTATTTGCAAGAGGCATCACTTCCCTTAGCCCCATCCAACTGGTGTACACACCAGTGTCACAACCCTGGCCCAGGCACTGTAGCTTTCAGCTGTCCTGTCTGCTGCTAAGCATTTTTTTTTTAATTTGTGCTAGCAAAGCACAGCTCTACCCTTCCACAGTGCAGTGGTCAAAGGCCCCGGGAATCTACTCAGATAAAGGGTTGCAGGGTGATCTGAGCCTCAGACCTTCAGTCTTATTAGAGGAAAAACAATCTGCTCCTCCTTTTCCAGAAGGTAACTCTAAATCAGTCACGAATTCACACACAAAATACTGCCATCAAAATTAAACCACAATATTATGATAAACCTCATCAGCCCACTTTAAAGGATAAGTCCATATGCTTTACTTCTTTGTGGAAGTAAAAAGAAAGCCTCATTACAGAATGGTATTTATTGAAGGATCTCTTAAACCTCAGCATAGGATGATCCCCGCAATCTTTTACCAAGGGAGATATTTGTTGATGACATATTTGCTACTAAAATTTGGAATGAAAATTGACTCAATTTTCAGTTACCAGAAGGATTTTCTTCCAGAACATGTCAACCACTTCATGACTTTGTGATTTTGATGAATGCCAGTCTTGCCTGTCTGTTTCTGTCTCTTTTTGGGAAATGTCATGATGTGCACAGAGATATTTCCAGTGTCGTTCAGATTTCATTAGGAGGAGATACAGCAGTGGTCACCTTAAGAGCTCAATTAAGGCGAGGACATGTATTCTTTAGAGGCATAGTCTAGTACATACACTCTAGTAACGTCCTGTGGAAAATAATAGGAAAATAGGTACTCTTACCTTATCTGCTCCATCTCCTTCTCTAAGGAAATTTTGACAAGTGACAAGTAGTGGATGATTATGTTGTGAACCTTTCTTTGAACAGTAAAGCTATTATAATAGGATCACCTCAATCATTAATTCTTGCAAAGAGCAAACAAGTTAGGAATGTCTTTCAATGCATAAATGGAGGGAAGTATTAAATTTGTTGGCTTTGGTATCAGCCTACTGCTTTATACTACTACTTAATGTGCTATATAACCCTGGGTATGTTACAGAATTTACCTATGCTTCTGGTTTTTCAATTTAAAATGTATACAATCATAAAGTTATTCTAATGAAGATTAAATGAGGTAATTCATTTAGGATTCTTAAAATAGTACTACCTTACTACCACTGGATAATAAACAGTGTAGAGCCCTGTGGGTTTTAGATTTAACTGAATGTAAACTTTTTCTTTTTCTTTTCTTTTTTTTTTTTTGGTGCTGGGATTGAATCCTGGCACTCGTGTGTAGTAAACACACACTGTACCACTGAGTTGTATCACCAGCTCTTTAACCATATTTTATATTTTATTCTATATTGTTATATCAAGTGTGGGAGATCAGGCAAAATCTTAGTCAAACGCTTTAATATTTTTGCAGTCAAATCCATAGAATAGCCTTGCTGTGTGAGATGAAGTCAAACCAAAAATAGCCTCAAATTAACAGGTTAAGTTTTGCTGCTATCAGTAAATATGTTACCAAAACAAGTATTTTTGTTAGAGCTTTTTTGAATTTGACATTTCAGGAAATTGTGGACCTTTATTATACTTTCTGACATTTCTCAGTCAAACCTGAGTCTACCGTAGAGTGGCAAGGTTCCTTCTGAGGACTGGAACAACCCATTTTTGTGGTTGTCAAAGTGGCTAATTCAGCCTCATTTTGGGCCATCTGTTTTTATTAGAGTTCTAGTATAAAATTAGAAATGAAAAGACATCACTCATGTGCAAAATTATTTCTAATTGAAATTTCTGATTTCTAGAAAATATTCAGACAATCTGGTCTTACTTCATTATATCAGAGATTTCCCTTCATTAAAGACATACAGGTCTGCACCAAACTGGATCTCGTAGGCACAGAAGCATGTTGCGTGGCTCATCCCATTTTCTTACAGAGAACTTCAAGAATGAATGAATGGCCAGAGGCAGGGGCTTACCTCAAGGTACGCCATGTCATTAGCTGGTTGGTGTCCATATGCAGAAGTAAAGCCTGTGTGGACAATGAGGCATTGTTGGAAAGTTCGCTTAAAATTCTAGATTTAAAAATTTGCCAAACAGTGTGCATAAGTATGGAATATCCACAAACCAAAATTCACTGTCTTCTTATCTATTTTATGTATACAGTAACAATAGTGCTACAGATTCATGAAAGTTTCTGGTTATCAAATTTAATATAAACTGAAAGGGATTTCTTTAGTACATAATTACTACTGGGAGAAGCCTGTTTGCTAAAGCATAAGGTTGGGTGATATTATGACTTAACCTATAAATATCTTATGGACAAATGCATGTCTTTCATTCTGTCTGATTAATTGCCCAGATGGTGTGTGAAGCTAGATTTCTTTCTCATCAACAAAAAGCACAAGTGCCTAAGAGGCCCATGCTTGCACAAACTGAACTTGCATTATTATTCATTGACCTCATATCTCTTTAAATTGCAAAATTCTTCTGGGGTATATGGATAATGACAAAAATCAAAGGATAGTTCACCCAACTCAATTTATGAGCCTTTGGTTTTTAGCTTCTTTATGGTAGAACCGTATCAGTGAATTAACTTTGTAGGATTTTGTTTGACATTTGGAGTAATAATGGCTAACCACATGCATTTTCACCCAATTCTGGTCTCCAAGTCTCACCAGTCATTAATTGCTTTTCTAATTGCTTTATTAGAAATTGCTATTTGATTTTTTTTTGCTTTCTTCTTTCTAATGTCATTGACAGTTTCTAATTTACTTACTAGATAATTTTGGATAAGTTACATAATTCATTTTAGCATTTATAAATAATTTCAGCATGCTGAATTCTGAATTTCCCTTGTTATATAGTGTTCTCTACTGTTCTATTTTTTGACACTGATTAATTCAGTATTCAGCAAACAAGTTTTGACTGTTTATTATGAGCAAGGCATTGATCCACCTACTGTGGAATCTATAAACAGAGCTGTTGTCCTGAAGGAGCTTATATTCTATAATGGAGAGAGATAAAAATAATTATAACTGAAGGTCAAAAATGATAAATGCTGTGGTATGAACAAAGAACTTTGGGATTTCAGAATGATAGATATGATTTCTGGCAGGGGAATTTGAAATAGTTCAGTAGAGGAAATTATAAAAGCAGCATATTAAAAGATAAATAAAATTTGTTTTTGTTCATAATTAAATATTAAATTTTTTGCACATCAGAAGATTGGTTAAATTAATAATGATACACTTCTAAAATTAAGGTAATTTTACAAATATTTAACAGCCCATAAAATGTATATATTGATAATTCAGGACAGGTGTTTGACTTTTTAGAATAGACTGATGTCATTAGAGATGCTCTATTACTACATATTGACTGAATATTGGTCATATCTACAGTGGAATTTGTAATTATTAAAATGAAAATTCAGATCCTACTACTTTACATGGAAAGATTAATAAAAGTGCTATTGCCTTAGAAAAGCAAGTTAGTATGTGTATAGAATTAATTATATAAATTGTATACATATATTAATATCTACAGACTTGTCTGAAAAGATATTTTAAAACGCTGAATACCTTTCAAATTAGTTCTACATTTTTGTATTTTTGTTTTTTTAAAAAATTATTTACAATGACTGTAAATCCATTTCACAAAAGAAACAAAGTAATTTGAAAATCATTATGTCAAAAATCATTATGAGCAACGTTTTAAATTTTTAGTGATAAATTAGTGAAAGATATGACAGTTAGAAGAAAATTGCGATGCTCTCTATCCATGAAAACTCTCTAGCTTCATCTTTTCAGTGACAAGAAGATGGATGAAATAAAGTTGGGAAATTGGTTCAAAATCCTGCAAAACTTCAAGATTATAAATTTGACATTATCTGACTAGCACATAGCAAATTGTAATTTTTCAACTGAGTAGTGATCACTCAGAAGCTCTTGTGTAAAAGTTCTTTTAGAACAAGGAATTTTTTGGGACTGAGACTAAATTTAAGGAGGACATTTAATTGGTTTCTATGATGATCAAGGGAAGAATGTAAGACATGGAATTTAACTGTCGCAATAAAAATGTAAGCAAAGGATAGACACCAGAAAGAATGGTTATGAGCAGAACTTACAGACTGGGTACAGAAGGAAAAAGACAAGAAGCAGCTACTGACTAATTCTAAAGGGATTACCTCATAGATAAAACAGTTGCAAAAGAGCTACGGTACTGTGAAAAAAGTTGAGAAGAAAAATCAGAAAATGATAGAGCTGTTTTTGTTCCAGTACCATGCCACTTTTTATCACTATTGCTTTTTAGTATAGCTAGAAGTCAGGTTTCGCTTTGCTTCCTGCTTTCCTCTTTCTGCCCAAAATTGCCTTTGCTGTTCTGGATCTCTTTTGGCTCCACACACACTTTAGGATTGTTTTCTCTAGTTTTGTAAAATGCTGCATACTGTTGGTATTTTGATTGGGACTGCACTGAATGTGCATATCGGTTTTGGTAAAATGGAAAATTTTCACAGTATTTGTTCTGCATATCGGGAGCAGGGGGCATCTTTCCATTTTCTGATGTCCTCTTTAATCTCCTTTTCAGAGTTCTGTACCGTAGCTTTCGTTGTAGAGGTCATTCACTTCCTTGATTAGGTTAATTTCTAGGTATTTCATTTTTCCTGAAGCTACTGTGAGTGGAATTGTTTTCATAGTTTCCTTCTCATCAAATTCATTATTGGAATACACAAATGCTAATGATTTTATGTGTGCTACTAAAATAAAATGAAAAGAAAGAATGATACATTTTATGGCACCACTTATTCTGTTGTATGTAGAACAATATGAGTAGTTGAATGACAAATGTAATGTAGTTAAAGTTTGAGTTATTTTTTGAATTGCTTTTAGATATATTGAGTTTAAAGTGCATATAAAATAAACCCATAAGAAATATGTTTCAAGAGTTTTGTCAAAGATAGGACTGAATAATGGTGGGTGACTTTAGTCAAAAATAGATAGATGATCCAAATCAAAGAAAAAATCTAACAAAGAGATTTCAGATTAAAGTGTGCTAAAAATCTAACAGAATTAACAGACATCTATTAAATATTCCATCTAGAAACTGAATCATACACATTCTTTTCATCAGTTCATCAAACTTTCCACAAAGTAAATCATATTATAGGCCATGAAGTAGTTTTTAAAAATTTAAAAATGAAATAATCTCCTCTGTTTTATCAGATCATAATAACATAAAACTAGGACTCAACAACCTGTGGAAATACAAAGACTATGCACATATGTTGTTTGAGCAATCCATTTTTGAATGATCAGTGGGCAATTGTAGAAATTATTGGGGGCGTTGTTGAATCAAAGGAAAATGAAAACACAACATACCACAATCTGTGAGATGCAGCAAACACAGTGTTAAGAGACAACTGTGAGTGCCTGCATCACAAAATCGTAGGTCTTAAATAAATAACCTAATTCAGAATCTAATTGTCTAGGAAAAAGAACAAGCCAAAACCAAATCTAGTGGGAAAAAAAGAAAGAATAGCAATCAGAACTGAAATTAATGAAAGAGAGCCTAAAAGAGCAATACCAGGAGTCAGTGAAACAAAGAATTGGTTCTTTGACAAGAGAAGCAAATTTGATAAGCCCTTAGCAAACAAACCAAAGGAAAGACAGAGAAGACCAAATTAATGCTAGAGACAATAAAGGAGATATTATAATAACACTAAAATCCAGAAGACCAGCAGAAACTACACAAACAATTCATATTCCGATAAATTGGCAAATGTAAAAGAAACACAATTTCCTAGATGTATGAACATACCAAAATTGACCCAAGAAGATTTAAAAACCCTAAACAGATCAATAGTAAGCAATGTGATTGAAACAGTTACAAAATGTCTCCCAACAAAGAAAAGCCCAGGACCAGATGGACTTACTGCTAAACTTTAGCCAGACCTTCAAAGAAGAAAAGCATGAATGCTACTTGGCCTATTTCATGAAGTAACAAAGGAGGGAACACTTCAAAATCCATGGTTTATAACCAGTATCATCCTGATACCAGAATACAATAAGGACACAACAGGAAAAGAAAATGTAGATAAATTAAGATGCATATATCAAGATCAAACTTACTTTGTTCCAGGAATGAGAGAATGGTTCAATATATACAAATCAATTTATATAATAATAAATGGAAAGAAAGATAAAAACATATGATTATTTCAATACATGCAGAAAAAAGCCTCCCATAGAGTTCACCTTCCCTCCATATTAAAATCCCAGAAAGAAGAAACTAAATGAACAGGTTCATACCTCAACATTTTCAAGGCTATGTTCAACACCTATAGCTATATGAAATACAGGAAGAATTAAAGGAATTTCCTCTAAGATCAGAAATTTTATTAGAATGTCCACTCTCTCTATTCCTATTCAATATAGCACTTGAAATTTTAGCCAGAGCAATTAGGCAAGAAAATAAAATAAATGCAAAGAAGGAAAAATTTAAATTATCCCTGTTTGCAAATGATATGATCATAAACTTAAAAGTTCTTTGAGACCCGTTTAGAAAGCTTTTAAATCTAAGAAGTTCAGCAAAGTAGCCAGATTCAAAATCAACATTAAAAAGATCGGTAGCTTTTTTATATGATAATAATAATCCTACTGATAAATTAGGAAAATATTTCCATTCACAATAGATTCAATAAAATACAACAAAACACCTAAAAATAAACTGAGGATGTAAAAAATCTCTATAATGAAAGTTACAAAGTATTGAAAGGAGAATTTGAAGAAGACACTGGGAGGATGGACAAAAGACTTTCATGTTCATAAATTAGCAGATTTAATATTGTTATACTGAAAACAAAAGATTCAGTACAATACCATCAATATTACCAATGATACTCTTTCAAAAGAAGAAAAAAATCCTAAAATTTATATGGAAACACACAGAACCAAGGATAGCCAAAGTAATCCTGACCAAAACGAGAAGTGCTGGAGCTTCACAATACTTGATTTTAAAGTATACTATAGAGTCATAGTAACAAAAACATCTTGGTAATGGCATTAAAACAGATGTGTAGAGCAATGGAACATAATAGAACAGAAGGCACAGAAATAAACCTCTGTAGCTATAACCACCTAACTTTCAACAAAGGTGCCCCATTCACATCTTGGAAAAAGTCATCCTCTAAACAAATAGCTCTGGGAATACCATATATCAATACGTGGAAGATTGAAACCAGATCTCTATCTGTTATCTTGTACAAAAATCACTTTATAATAGATCTAAGACCTAAATATAAGAACAGAGACTTTGAAACTGCTACAGGAAAATATAAAGGAAATATTTCAAAATACAAGCATAGGCAAAGACTTTCTGAATCAAATTGTAATAGTTCAAGAAATAATAGCAAGAATGGACAAATGGAATTGTGACACATTAAAAATCTTCTATTCAGGAGAGGAATCAAGTAATAGAGTGAATAGACAGCCTACAGAGCGGTAGGAAATATTTGCCAGGTACTCTTAGACAGATGATTAATATTCAGAATATGATATATAAAGAACTCAAAAACAACATCAAAAGAACAAACAATCCAATAAGTGAACAGGCTATGGAATAGAGCAGGAAGAAGTACAAATAGTTTATAATTATATGAAAAAATGTTCAACATGTTTTAGCCATCAGGGAAATGCAAATGAACACTACATTGAGATTCCTTTTCATCTCAGTCAGAATGGCTATCTTCAAGAATACAGAAAATAATGAACATAGGCAAGGACATGGGGAAAATGAACCTTTGTAAGCTGTTGATGAGAATATAAATTAGTACAGGCACTATAGAAATCAGCATGAAATATCAATAAAAATAGAATTGCCATGTCATCCAGCTGTACCACTCCTTGGTGTACACCAGAAGGAAGTGAACTCAGCATTCTGTAGAGATATCTGCGTACCCATGCCCATAGCAGCACAATTCATATGAGCTATGATAAGAATCAGCCTGGGTGCTCAGCACCAGATGAATGGACATAAAAAATATGGCACATATACACAATGCAATGTTTTATTTAGCCATAAAAAACAAAATCATGTCATTGGCAGGCAAATGGATGTAAGTGTGGTCATTATGTTAAGTGAAATAAACCATACTAAGAAAGACAGGTGTTACATATTTCTCTCTCATGTGTGATCTAGGAAAAAAAGAGGACATTAAAGACCAATTTAAGAGTAATCTTAAAAGGCTCAAGAGAGTAGAAATTTTATAGAAAGAAAACAATGGCAAAGATGGAGAAATAAATGTTTGTTTCACATTGCACATATTATTTGGAAAAATAGATAACAAATGAAGATTCATCCTAGAGCGCTTTTTATTATTCTACCACAGACAGGGAAACTTTGTATAATTGGAGGCACTTCTGTATATTGGTGTCTTGAGCACAGCTAAACAGAATGCTTGTAACAAATCTGAAAATGGTAATAGTAAGAGGACCAGAGTTTGAATTTAAACTTCATCACCAACTGATTATGTTAAAGCAAGTTAATTAACTCTTCTAAATCAGTTGCCCTAACTGCATAATAAGATGAATGATAAACTGTATCAAAGAGTTATTGTGAGGATTTGGGGGATTTGAAATATGTAAGAATATAGAGCAGAGCACAGAAGGAGGACTATTTGAATTTGAAAAAATACAGCTTTTCATTTAGCATAAAAGAGGAAAATATGTCACCACACTGGAAGACAAAATGAAATAAGTGAGAGGTGAGGCAATAGAGAACGTTACTCTAGTGGTGATTTATAGAGGATCCACGCCATCGCAAGTCCTATAGGATGCAAAATAGTGAGTGAGGTGTCCCTATTTCTAGGGCCGAATCAGAGCCCGATTTCCTTCAGCTGGAGCACAGAGAAGTCCTCATTCGCTAGAACATAACACCTGTGAAGGTTCAGCAAGTCGAAGGCAGAGTACATCCTTCCTACTGATAGTAGGTGACAATCTGTGCCTGGAATGCCACAAATCTCTTGTGAGGATATAAATAGC
This sequence comes from Chinchilla lanigera, assembly GCF_000276665.1. Lineage (NCBI taxonomy): Eukaryota > Metazoa > Chordata > Mammalia > Rodentia > Chinchillidae > Chinchilla > Chinchilla lanigera. Next base: position 27,256,808 of record NW_004955411.1, read on the forward strand.
TTATATTGATCTATCAGTATACACTGTATTAACTTTGCAAGTATATTGTTCAATAATTAAAACATTGCCACTCTTTTCCCTTGGAAAATTGTCTTTTTCTACAAATTATTTTTTAAAATAAAAGGAGAAAGGAAACGGGCATGTAGAAAAATAAAAAAAGAGAAAAACTCAAGTTGGTCACAATATATTAAAATAACTAATAGAACTAGCCCTAAGGTTGGTGCTTGTGTGATGAGCTTCCATCAAAAAACAAACAAATGAACAAACAACAAACCCAGTATCTGTGTAAGAAATTTGAACCCTGTGCTCAAGTTTGATCAAGCAGTGTCCCACTAACACCACACCACTAAAGCTATAATTTATTCTGCTCGTTCAATCATTTTCTGTCACTGGGTGTTGTCTTACACTCATAAGTAAAATTAATATTTTTGGTATTTCTTTTTTTTGATATGTCTTTACTGAGCCCTACTCTTCAACTGATACAATTTATATTTTATATCATTTCATCCTAAAATGTATGTGGCATTGGCTATTAAGTAGTCACTGCTTAAATACTGTCAAATAATAATTCATTTAATCTTCCTGCTGAGTCTAAAGGTTAATAATATTACCCACATTTTACACCTGGGGAAACTTAGGCACAGAGAGGCTGAATAACTTACTTAAAGCCAAGTGTTGGAAGGGCAGGGCTCGAGTTTGAACCCAGCCTCAGCAGTCCATACTTTTAAACCATACCCAATGCTGCTGCTCAGAAAATATTACATGGGTGTATACATATAGATAACATGAAAAAATAACTGGTAATAGCAATGGTTAAGTAATTGTTAAATATTGTTTGATTTTGAGATAGTATTGCTCACTCTGGGTATAATCATATAGAGTGATCATTCTGTTAGGGTTTATTTGAAATATCTCCTTGGAAGAAACTGTCATCAAAGTTTTGCATCGTTTATGTTTCCCAGGATGTTAGCTGAGATGCAGTAATAGAACAGAGTCAGAATAGAAAAAGTCAGGTTATATTGAGACTTCGACTTCTGATGGATCTACTAAGTCTGTCACTCTGGCAGAGAAAGAACTTAGATTAATCTAAAAAGAAGTGCTCCTCATGGAGGCACATTGATTTTTTGCTGTATTATATGGTCTTCCAGGTACTTACAAAATTGATGTACTCCAAGTGAACAGGAAATCTATCATTTCCTGCATTCGTCTTTTTTTGTTTGCTTGTTTCTAAAATGATATGGAGCTTACCTGTTCCTTAGCACACATTGCAAAAACATAGGCAGTAAAGAATTCAGTTTTCTATAAAATGTGTGTGTGTGTGTGTGTGTGTGTGTGTGTCCACGCGCGCGCGTTAATTATCCATAATGGAAAGTATGCTTCCTACTGTCTCTCCCTTTCTTCTTCTTCTTTTTTTTTTTTTGTTTTTTTTTTTGTTTTTTGTTTTTTTCCTGTACCGGGAATCGAACTCACAACCTTGCGCTTGCCAGGCAGGCGCTGTGCCGCTGAGCTAAATTCCCAGCCCCTGTCTCACCCTTTCTGACACCAGATTTGGCATAAACAGGTAGCAATCTGAACACGTCATTCAAATAATGTCATTAATAACCTTCTGAAAGTAAAATGGGGACATAGTTATTAATGTAACATTCCTGGTATCACTGAATTTTTATTTTATGTGGAGAAATTACTGTTTCATACTTTAGTCAATTTTCTGCTTGAGCTGTGAGGTCATTTGCACTCTCACAGTTATTATATAATAATAAAACTATGAAAAGCCCCAAATGCTTTGTGTTCTACCAAACAGTTATTTGTAAGTAGGGTCTAAAATTTGCTTACTTGTAAATACTTTGAACTTTCATGTAGTACTTGAAATAGTGCAAGCTATTATCTTTTATGCACATTTGCTGACAGAAAGAAATGCAGTTTAAAGGAAGATGCTATCACTTCTATATTCTATGCCTCAAGCATAATCTTTTTGCTGTAGTGACCATTTTAAAATATATTTGTTATTGATATGGAAACATTTATATGGACTATTGGCCAGTAAAATGCAAAGAACTTCAAGGTGCTTGTGAGATTTACTTGGGTACAATGAACTATATAAAATTTGTTTTTAAAATAGTCATTTCTGATTTCAACAATAATTTCAGCCTTGTTAAGATTTGATAGTCTCTTCTGATTCTGTATAGTTTTCCTTTGAATGTACAAGAAAAATCTTTGAAAGCTCATTACAGACTGTGATTAGTCTACTTTTGAACTGAATTTCATCAAAGCTTGAAGTGAATCAGACGAAAGACTTGATTATTACAGTTTCCTTAGAAACACGGGAAACAGTAAAACCACCTTAGAATCCAAGAGTTTCTGGAAAGAATATCACAGCCCATCTGCTGTGTTCAACTATTTTGAGAATACAAACAGAATAACTTTATTCCTATATCATTGTAAATATTTATACTTTGTTAATAAAAGAAAATAATTTTCATTGTCTTTATGATCTGTAATTAAATAGTATACATTAGAAGTAAACAAAAGAATTAACAGGGTGGAGAGAGGAAGGAAGGGAGACAGGAGTGATGTGGAGAAAAGAAAGAGAAAAGGGGAAACAAAAAGAAAAAGGAAGAATCAAAGGCTGAAGCTTGTGTTTCCTCCACTATCCAGGGGCTGGCACGTAGCCTCTGAAAATCAGCAGGTCAACAGCTTGTTAGAGAGTATTCTTCATATCTATTGATGATGGTCCAGTGAGTCTCTGTGCTGTGCTACTTAAATTTATTCAGTTGTTTACTCATTTGGTTTTTTTCCAAAAAATATTTACCGTACAAAATCCTATGTGTCAGGAATGGCTGGGAAGTCTGGCGATTTCAGAGAGAACAAAATATAATCCTTGGCTTTAAGGAGCTTAGAGGCTACCAGGACAAAAAAGAATAGATTTTCAAATTACAAATCCCTTGTATCTTCCAAGCAGTCTTTCTTACATCCAGGTCATTCTTTCGCCTAAATCTTTTTTTTTAAATTTTAAAAATGAAAGGAGGAAAACATTAACAATCAGACAACATTTTGCAAAATAGCAAAAGAACAGTACAGACAATACAGAGTTACAAACAAAGTGGTAGGGAATTAACAATGTTTGTTGTATTACATATTGGTATCTTCAAAATGTTTTCTCATGAAAACAGATAGAGATATGCAATTATGATCAATCAAGGACTCACTGACAGTTTCTTTCAGCAAAGAAATAGAAGACAGTAGAACAACCATGTTAACTATCCTGTATATACATACATACAAAATTTCTCCTTCTTTCCCTTCTCTTTTCCCACATCCCAATTGCCCTTTACCCTTGAGTGCTTTCCTATCATTTCACAATGTCTATCATACCTCCTAGTCTAAATTAACTCTTTCAGGTTTTACACTAGTGAAACAATGCGGTGCTTGCACATGTATGTCTGATTTATTTCACTTATGAGTATGGCCTCTAGTTGTGACCATTTACCTATAAAAGCCTGGAGTTTATCTTTCTTTATAGCTGAGTAATATTCCACTATATAAAAGTACCACAATTTTCTTACCCAATCCTTGGTGGATGGACATTTGGGTTGCTTCCACATTTTAGCAATTACAAATTGTGCTGCTATGAACATAAGTGCACATATATAGCTGTGATATGATGTTTTCAGATCTTCTGGGAGAATACCCAGCAGGGAGATAGCTGGTTTGAATGGGACCTCTCAACCTAGTTTTCTGAGGAATCTCCAAACTGATTTCCACAGTGGTTTCACCAGTCTGCATTCCCACCAGCAGTGGAGAAGGGTTCCTATTTCTCCACAGCCTCGCCAGCATTTGTTATTGGTTGATTTCTTAATGCTAGCCATTCCTACTGGGGTAAGGTGGACTCTCAATGCTGTTTTAATTTGCATTTCTTGAATGACTAATGATGTTTATCTTTTATTCAACTCTCAACCTGTCCCTTCTTCAAGATACCACTGTCAAGTAGTATTCTTACCAGGTCTTGCTTCAGGTGGGGCTGGCGAGCACACATTCCTCTCCTACTGCATCAGTCAGTGTTTGCTAGAGAAATAGGTATAACAGTAAACATATGTGGATTATCAGATTGGCTTACAGTGGTCACCCAAAGACTCAGATGAGGAGCAGTCCAGGGGGTCTGTCTGCACTCTGGAGAAGGGAGGATCCAGTCAAAAGTCTAGAGCTCACTGCTGTGTCCCATGCAAGTGTGTAGCAGGAGGCCAGTAGGTGTGCAATGGAAGGCTGAAAGATTTGCACTGGAAGCCAGGAGATAATGTCCAAGGTGAAGACCAAGACTTGTCCTCTGAAGAAACAGAGGCAAATCCATCCTTATTCTTTTCCCCTTTATACCATCCAGGCAACAAACCACTCTACCATGGGTCTTCCACACTCTAGCGTGTAGAATGCTGAGATGATTTAGCTGAGCTTCCCTGACTCAGGTTGATGTGATCAATCAACCATCACACCTCTCAACCCACCAACCTTCATTCTCACTCCCTCGTTTGGCTACAGATGTAGTAAGACTAGCTTAGATACTTTGATCTTCCTTGGAAATTTGAACACTGACAAATACACAAGAATGTAGAGATTGTGGTCCACAAATCTAGTGCAAAGGTTCAAAGCTGCTACGAATCCCCTCCTTCTCCAAGGCTTGACTTCTGCTTTTCAGACAATTTCACAAATTGTTGATGTCCTCCCAAGGAATTTGCTTTTCTTGTTTGTGTTACTCAAAGTAGTGTTGAAACTGTGGCTTATTAATAATCACCGTTTGTGCTACTCAAAGTAGTGTTGAAACTATGGCTTATTAATAATCACCATGAACAAATCAATACTACTTTCCCATATATTAGCACAGAAAGACAGAGGTGCTGAGCCTAATTATTTATGCAAACTTCACTAAAGCCAAATTTATAGTTCAATGTAATTAGATTACATTGGAAATTCATAGGAATCTGAAATTAGAAAACACTTTAAGACAAGGTGATCTACTCTTTCACTGTTCTTGAAAATCCTTATCATATAATCATGCAGATGCTCATTGAATATACTCACTACCAGGAAAATCAAACAGCATTAAACACCCTTATGTTTGGATGCCTCTAGGTGTCAGGGAGACCTGAAACTTAACTAAAGTTTTTTCCCTCCTAAATTTCCTTACCATAATTTTTCAATAAACAGTATGATTTCTGCTCTTCCCACAAAGGTCTCAACTTAATTTAATACTTGTACTATCAGTACTTATGTACTGAAGTATTTACATGCTTAAAGATAGTCTGAAAAGACTCAAACCCCAATAAGATGAAGTTATAACAGAATACTGTATAGATCTCAGCAGACCACAACTCTTACCACAGAAAAATAGCCACACTTGAATGCATATTAAAAGACAAGTTGAACAATATGCCAAGACCTATGATCTTTCATGACAAGCCGTCAAGGAAATTAATATTTCTTGGCACGTAGACCAGGTTCAAAGGCCAAATATCAATGGATACACACTCATCCTCCAGTATTTACTAATATGATTCAGTAAATCTTAGAATTGAGAACTTGAAATATAATGTAGATAAAATCCTCTATTTTGCTTCAAGGAAACTGAGGCAGGGAACTGACTTCTCGTCTTTAAGTAAAATTGCTACTGCTTCTTGAAAATTCAGATTTCTTTTTTTTTGGGGGGGGGTGGTTTCTCCGGTACCTGGAACCGAACTCACGACCTTGCACTTGCCAGGCAGGCACTTTGCCGCTGAGCTAAATCCCCAGGCCCAAAAATTCAGATTTCTATAATAAAATTTCTAATGCTTTAAGATTAGATTACTGTGTAAAAGAACACTGTAGTTATTATTTTTCTTTTTCAAACATCAGATAGAATCTTGATATTTTGGTTTCTTTATAGCTGTACCTTCTAGAATGCAAAGTATGAGATAAAAAAATTAATGTATGTGAAGGATGTGATGTTAACAAAGAAAATAAACGATCTCCCCTGGAAACTCATGAAGAAATGGAGATTGTCATTTATTACTGCCGCTCATATGCAGATGAGTGTTGACTATTTAAGAATTAATTTGGAATGGTGAATCCTAGTCATTATTAATTTTCAATTTTCTGATTTCTCACCTAAGATTTTGAGAATAAAATAATAAATAAAGGAAGACTATTTCCTTTCATCTGCATGATAGTTTTATCATTAGTATTCTGAAATTTGAGGTTAACAGCATGTGCTTTATCAAATGAGTCCATCAGAGATGCCTTTCCTCTAAATATTTATGTTTTTGTTATGTGTAGTTCCTACTGCAATCTGGTTAGAAGTTTTGCAAAGCAAATAAAGCTAACAAGTCAGATTTACTATCAAGAACAGAAGTGGATTGACCTTCAGAAGCTATTTTTTTTTTTATTGCAAGGGTTGGGTAATCATTATCTTACCAATGACATGAAGTGACAGTTCAATTTCTTTGCCTCTAAGTAATGATTATTTGTTGATTGACTCAATATACTTTAATTGATGTGCTAGATGAACCCTGAAACTGTTTTAACATGTCAGATTTTTCTCTTCTGTAGTATTTACAGTAGTTTCAAAGCATAATACCAACCCCATTTGTCAGCATGATCCCGACATAGCATTTTCAAGCACGTGAAATTTGGTTGGAAATAAAAGTTATTAAGAGAATTCCCTGAATACATTTCACAAAACATTCAACAAGCCACCCTCATTTCAATCAGGCAAAAAATGTCAGGGGTGTGTGAACCTCTTTGTTCTTGTTCTAACCTATTCATGTAGAAAATAGTAAATAAATGAAAATAATAATTAAGTGGATATAATATGGAGAGGGAGCGCTGACACCGTGACAAGGAAGGAAGCACTAGAGCATAATGAGGTCATTCAGAACAAGGCTAAACAAAAAAAAGTTTGCTGAGGCACTTTCTGCATCACAGCAAATACTCATTGGTACTCTTAATTATGAGCTCAGACTATAGCGCAAAATTTTAAATGTGTTTAATATACTACATATAAGAAAGTTCAGTAAGGATATACTATCATAATGTTTTCTACTGTGAGCTATTAAACTGTAAAAAGTTATGCTTAAAATGGCAATTTTAATCTGTGATGACAGATTCATGCAATTTTTAGGAAAGACACTTCACTCAATTTCAAATTTATGTATATATCTAGTAGTTCAGTTGCCATCACTATGCTTGCATTAATTGATTCTGTGCTCTGGATAACATAATTGAGCATGATAGCATTTTGAGATAGTCCTAGTTGTGCAACTGTAAGCCGTAAGTATACTTTACAGTAATAACACAAAACCAAAATTATGCTGTAAGCCAAAGATGTTAGTTTATGATAGATTATTATCAAGAGTCTTATTGGTTTCAAATGCTGTCATTGTGCATGCTTCCTTGTTTCCATGGTAATAAGTAGTTCCCTTTATTGCAGCTTCTATAGCAGTCAATGTAAACCTGAATATTTCATTGCTATTATATTTCAGAATGCTTCTGCAAACAGTATAGTGTGCTGAGGGTTTAAGAAGGCCTCACGCATACTAAGAAATGTGCCACATGCAAGATATTCCCTCTAGCACTGCTGAATTGTTTTGTTTAGTTGCAGTGACATTCATAAAATAGTATGTTTAAAACCAAGGGTCTTAGATTTCCTCCCGAGCTGCACTGATGATTTGCGGAGGTCATCTAATAACTATAGTTATGTTTCACCAATTAAATAACACACTAGATAAAATATTGATAGCTTTCATGATATCAATTTAAAATCTTTTCTGTCCATTTTACCTTGCCATCCTCTCTTATGATCATTTCTCTCTATGTGGAACACAGAACAAATCTGGACATAGATACTGAAACATAGGTTTGAAAAATCATTAAGGGACCATTTCTTCCTGCCTCTGCTACTTGAAATTTTGTGCCCTTGGTTGGCTTAAACCCACAGTCACAGAGCCACTTTGGGAGACTAGGTATAAAACAACTTGTTAAAATGCTAATTAGTTCACAACTGCCTTTTGAAGAAATAGCAATGTACATACTCTGGCTGGATCCAATATTTATTAAGCAAAATAAAGTTATCTCAGTTGATTTCCCAACATTATTCAGCTAAAATATATTAAAGTTTCTTGATAGTCTGTATTGAAAAGAATGGTTCATACTCAGTACGAATGGTAAGATCAAGGAGTTAATGTGAGGAGCCCAAAGTGCTCCACGGCAATCAAATAGAACATTTTCAGAGTATTTTAGTTCCTCTGGATGACATAAATATTTCTTCTTGTTCTCTCAGAATGACATACTAAATTTCAATCCAGAAGCCTAAAAGAATGCCTCAATATATTTTGAATCCATTTCACAACATACCAACAGCATACCACTGATGTTCAAAGGCATTTATTAATATGTTTTCTTTTTATTCCTCATTATGTAACTAAAATTATAAAGATTATATTCATAGATAATGCTAATCTCACTTTATTGCAGTAATATGAATTGGCTCAGAGTAGAATAAATTTGACCCTGTAATGAAAAATTGTTACTCAGGAATAATCTAGTTCAATGTGTATCAACAGCTAAGAAATTTTTTGGTAACTAAAATAATAATAATCTAATCAAAACCCAAAATAGTTTTAAAACTCTTAAAAGCAGTTATTCTGCCATAAGCAAAATCATATTATGGCTTAAAAATAAAATATATCAGTAAGAATCTAATAATGCTAAGTCAACTAGAACCAAAGGATTGTAACTCCTGCATCTGTCCTTTCTAAGTCTTTTATTTGCTTGTGTTCTATTTCCTCTGCCCATCCCTCGTCTCAAGTTCCTGCATTTCTGTTACTGCAAAAATTGAATGTACAGATTGCCTTCAAATAAAGCCTAATGTATAAAGTGGATTGGAAAAAGATAAGCATGCTAGAATGAAAACAAGATATGCCCGATACACTGGTGATCGTTCTTAAAAATTGAATGCATTTTTTTCTAGCTTAATAGCTATTGTAGAAACCAGGTCATCTGCCATGTACAGCATGAATAGTGTAAGTTGAAGAAAAGTACATTATTCCTGAATACTTTTCATTATCAAAAATAGTGCGGGGTTTAAAAACAAGTTCACACAACACAACCACCTTTGCCCTTTCAAAATGTCAATGAAACAAACGGGAAATGGAATTAATAATAGGTAATTAGTATAATAATTATTTCAGATGACCATGAAATTATAGTTTTCCCCTCAAGATTTTTTATCTGCTGCTGTGGAAGTTGCAAGAATTAAATCAATGAAAGTAATGAAAAGAAAATAATGAATTAGAATCTGCTGGCAGTTTATATATTTTATCTCTGAAGAACAGATTACCAGTTTGATACTTTGCTTAAACAATAAACTGTATATGACCAAAACATTTGCACAGCATTTCATTTAGGTGCTTACTTTTGTTACATACTATAGAAATGACCCCTGAAAGTATAGCCTTAAGGTGCTTACTTTTGTTAAAAGCAACATTTTGTGAAAAAAGATGTTGTCTTCATAAAATGTGTCAACATAATGAAAAAAAAATACAGCAAGTGAATCGTTCAACCTAATTCATCCATATTTTGTACAATTATAATACTACAATTGTTTTTCCTAAAAGAAAACTCAACAATGTTCAGTGCAGCTCTATTTATTTTATTCGCTAGGAATAATCTAGTGGATGAAAGATGGGATTTGAGGAAATACACTGAGAACTGAAATGAGTAATTATTTGATCAGTACTTTAATTAAAGAATGATCAGCAGTTTATTATTTCCCTGGTTGCGCAAATAAAGCCATCTTGTGAAACCTTTGCCCAGCCTTTACTTTCTTTACATTAAAAACAAAGGGCTTTACAACATGGATAAGAAAAGAATTATGCCTTAGATCAAAAACTGAATTTTCATTTTCACATGGTACAATCAGGCAGTTATATTCTGTTAGTTGACAAGTACGATATTGCTACCATACTGATGTAATCTCAGCTTAAGCCCAATATTTCATGAATGTTTCTCATTTCTAGCCAAGATTTAGACATATCAACAGTAAACACATCATGCCTTTATGGAGGTTTTCGTTCTCCTCTGACACACCATTTTAGTGATACATTTTGTTACATTAATAGAATTCCGGCTTTTTATTTTTTTTTACAAGACCAAGGCAATACCTAGTTATTTTCAGAAAACTCATACTTTTTACTACATGCAGAAAATGTAGGACATTATACCACAAAAATGAAACTACTTTGCTTTTAGTCATAAGCAATATGTTAATGATGTAGCTCAGAGCCCAGCAAAATAATGTCAAACTAATCTACAATCTGCCCAGAAAAAATGAAATGTCAGCCAATTCCACCAAATGGCAAATGGTTTTACTGTTCAAATACATGGTTTATAAAACTACTGGTTTAGAGTAAGAAAAAAAATGAAAAATAAAGTCTTAAAAAAAGTTACTATGATAGTGATCTTTTATTTTCCCTCAAAGAAAAGAAATACTAAGAAGCTACTGATATTTTAAAATGGTAAGTTATTTTGTTTGCTTAGTTTAGTTGCATTCATTAGTTTAATAGCTGAGAGATATCCTGCCATTTTCAGGGTTCATAGCATAATATTCTTGAAATGAATTATACAGAAACAGATACCAGCTTCCGCAGGCTTTATTACAAATATCCCATATAACTAAAACCAGTGAGTAGCATTTTGTACATACAGTTTATGTCAGCATCCTCAGGGAATTTCCACAGATTGTACAGAGATTGTATCTTCCTTAAAAATAAACCCGCCAAACAATCAAACAAGCATTTTTTTCTACACATGATTTCTATCACTTGGGCAAATGTCAAAACAATTTACCACAGCATTAGCATGTAGATTTAATATTTGGAGGATAAGGAAATAGAGCAGTGCATTCAGAGATAACATATCTTGAAATGTGATTTACTTTCTAAAATATCTACACATCAAAACAGACTGAAACTTTTTTGCACCAAAAGCAAAAATTGAAAACATATAATTCTGTTTAGTGTAAGTGTTTATTCAAACAATGCCAAATAAATTTAATCTTAATTACAAATAATAGACATAGTGTGAGTTTTCTATTCAGATCATTTTTTCCAATACTAGAAACTTTTCTAAGATTTGTAAAATGTACTTGAAAAAAATTAAAAATTGACATATCGTGGTTTCTACTTCTGACTAGCTTAATACCATCTCTTAGATAATTTGAAAACATATTTGCAGTATCATGCAGTATTTTTGCAAGGATTTCTAATTGAGTCTGGAAATCCTTTTTTATGTCACTGAAGATACAAGGAAGGAAAGAAATAAAGAGGATCTATGATATTAAAAGTCAGATTGTCATAACTAGGAAAGGACAAATGCAAAATAAATATAGAAATGCTTTAAAGTGATGATAAATAAAGTTCAGTGGCTTCACAACTGGATAATCAAGGATTGTGATTATGAGGGCAGATGTTTAATTCGCTTCAAAATGAAAAATCAGTGCTTCAACAGCTTTTGTGCAGTAAAATCACTGAACTCTTTGGGCTAAGCACTCACACTCAACACCAAAGCACAATTCATTGTCACTACTGTGTCCTATCAGCCTAAATTGCCCAAGACCGTTGTCAACATTCAAGGTAGGATAGCCTCGCATGACATCTCAGCTATTTAAAAAGATCATTTAAAATCTCCAAATAGGCTTACCTTCTCTGAACAGTTACATGGACTCAAAATCTTTTCATACCCAGATAATCTTTCAGGGTAGGATAGAAGACATTTCAAGGAGAGGGTACAACAAGGTATTAAAATTATCATCCATTCCTTCTCCCAAACTTGACTGGTGCCTCTTTTCTTTGTTGTTTGCTGTTTGTTTTTGTTTTTGTTTTTGTTGTTGTTGTTATGTTTTGTTTTGTTTTTGTTTTTGTTTTCCTGTTCCAGGAATAGAACTCACGACCCTGTGCTTGCCAGGCAGGCGCTGCACCCCTGAACTAAATCCCCAGCCCCCTGGTGCCTCTTTTCTAGGCCCCAACTTCACTGATTTCCAGTTACTTTCTATTTTTTCTCTGATATACTTCATGTCAATGCTACTTTTTGTTCTCATTGAAACATTCTGCACTCTGATATATTATCTTCTTAATTGTTTTCTTGAATATTTTCTTACTTGCTTTAGTTGGGCAAACAATCCAACTAAAACATTATTTCCAAAAGGGCATTCATCCGAGGGAATAAAAGGAGTATCCTTTTGCCTAACAGAACTAATTCAAAGTATCCTGGTGCTTAGAGGCTTCTATAAGATAGCCTCAATTTAGTGTCCCAGTGTCGTTACAGATGATGAAAGGTAGGAGCAAGGATAGACCCAGTTTAATGGAAAAGTACTCTGTATCTTCTATCCTACCCTGAAAGATACTCTGTATAGTACTCTGTTAATTTTGTCTTAATATAAATTTCCTCAACTTAATCTACCTTCAACATTTCTTTCTGTGTATTTTCTATCTTTTCCTCTTTTCTCACACTCACCCTCATTCTTTCCCTATAGTTCATGTAAATATATAAAAATAAGTTCAAGGCCTCAGTCATACAAAAGCATGTCAGACAAAGTTCCTTCCCATTCAGTGTCATCCTTCACTGCTTTCTCTCTTCTACACACCCAAACATATTCTTTAAATGCAAATCTCTTTTTATGAATTAGTTCCTTTCCAGTATCCCACACTCTGTGTTAAGCCTTCCCATTCTAAATCTCTTGGAACTTTGATACTCTGACAATTCATAACACACACACACACACACACACACACACACACACACACACTGCATATTAAACTCACAAACTACTAATGGCTTACTTTAAAAAATGATGTCTTCTCAATTACTAGCATTCCTTCCATACAAAAGTTTGTAAATATTTATTGGATATTTTAATCTGCACCTAGTGCAGGGTAAAAGACAGCTAAGTTTCTTCAAATTCACAGTATAGACCCCTGTCTCATAAACATGTAAAAGTGACTGTGAATGGTAATGCCTGTATGTAGCAAAAAGTATGGAGTAATCAGATCTATCAGAAGGAATCAGATCTAGCTAAGGATGATCGAGAGGAATAGAAATTCTTCAAGGTAGGAAAAAGCATATCCCACAGGAAAAGAATTTTAAAAAGTACAAAGTAATATGGATAGTGTGAGAAGCTATCATTAGGTCACCGTGTTTGAGCAGTGAATATAAGATAACAATGAAATTTGAGAAGCAGAGGAACCAAAATTCACAAGCCATAACACCACCCCAATGAGAGATTGGAAAGGAGCAACTGAGAGCCACTGTAGTATTTTCACAGTAAACTGAAATGAAATTTAGAAATTATGAGTAACAGCAGGATGATGCGGGAGCAGAGAGAGGTGTATCTTTATGAGTTGCTGGAGAATTATATTACATAAAATAAGGATCACACTGGGGACACAAAGAAATCTCAAGTCTCAGATTTCTGATATATTGGATGGTAGTGCCACTAACCAAGACAGGATTTAAGAAGAAGAAACAGGCTACCTGGGAAAAGACATATGCATTCAGTATCATAATCCATGATTTTAGGGGAACTAGTCAGAAGATCACTTAGTTTATCTGCGATGCGAGCATGAAATCAAGACTGTAAATCATATGCCCAAGTATTCTGTAAATATGCAATATATTCATGTACCAAAATCTATGTGTTATGGTTTGTGTCTGGACATCCCCCCAAAGACACATGCATGTGGCAGGCTTCTAGAGTTTATGATTGATCCATGATCCAATGCTGGGATTATGGGTGTGAGTGCTGCACCTGCGCTGAGGCAGGTAGTTTGCATATGTAAGGGAGAGAAAGAGGCTGCTTGAAGCCACTCTTCCCTTTTGCTCTTGTTGCTTTTGCTGTGTTCCACTGCCATGAATGGTTGCCCTCTGCCATGTGCCACTCCGCTTTGGAGCCAGCCGAGTATGGGCTTAAACCTCCACTGACTGTGAGCTAAATGAACCTTCTGTTCCTTAATTTTGGGTGTTAGGTATTTTGTCTCAGTAACAAGAGAAAAGTAACCAAGGCACTACGTGAATGAAGGAGATAAGGCAGATGGAGGAATCTCTTTAGTAATTTTGTAGTTTCCTTTGAGGACTCTAACTCCCACACTTTACATTAAAACTTCTAGGAAGACTCTCAAGTCTGTATGTTCCTTGTAATACTTTTAATTTATTTCCCTAAACAATTTTTAGAGGCAAAAATATAATTCAATGTGTTTGTATGTGTGTGCATGTGCTTTTGAAATAGGTAAGGTCTGATTCCATCCCTCCAGAAAACAATAATACAAATAAATGAAATGTAAGTTAGTAAATGCTGTTAGGAGTATGTATAATTATAAGGGGCCACAGAAGAGCCATTAATTTTGACTAGAGAGAAATATGGCTTGACATAGCTTAGAATACCTTCACTGTGGCATTTTTATGCATGCATAGAACGTTTTGATCATACTTACCCTCTCATTGTGCTCCTGAATCCTGTCCTCACCCTGATTGCTTCCTCTTCTCTAATATTCTCCTATTTACTTTAATTTTAGATAATACCCATAATATTTTTCTAGCAATATTTAGTTATGTCACTGGGGAGAGGCCCATAGAGGGTCAGCCTTTTTTCCCTGACCTCCGCAGGTGACTGCCTCTCTGACCTTTGACCTTCCAGGTGTACAGAATACTTCAGTTCACGTCTCTCTAAACTTCCGTTTCACAAAACAAAGCCAAGCAATCCTTCTTATACTTTGTCTTCAAAGAATCACTGAGTGACCACTAGGCAACATGCATCTTCTTGGCTCATAAGACTGAAGTGACTTATTTTCCAGAAAAGTTTTTTGGGAGTCTACTGCTTTCTCTTGTAAGTTTCATGTGTATTTAGCGTTATACTCTGTAATACAGAGGAACTTGTGGAAGTGTAAAATAACTGTTCCTCAAATGTTCAAAAATGTATCTAGTACATTTACACTAACCATATAGAAAAGTTCCATTTCTCCACGTCTTTGCTAACATTGGATATTATTTGAGATTTAGATGATGGTCATTCTTTCTGGGTAAGGTGAGATCTCAGTGTTGTTTCAATTTGCATTTGTCTAATGGCTAGCAAGGTTGAAGAAATCAGCAGGGAAATTCTTCTAAAAACAAAAACTACAAATTCCATTTGACCCTTCTAGGTATTTTCCCAAAAGATTTAATGACATCATATTACAGTGAACCATGCATGCCCATGTTAATAGTAGGACAATTCACAGTAGCTAAATCTTGGAAACAGTTGATATGTTCATCAACAGGTGACTAGAGAAAATGTGGGATTTATGCACAATGACATATTACTCTTCCATAAAGGAAGATAAACTTGAGTTACCTCTAGGAAAATGGACGCACTTTAGGGCTGTATTGTTGAGTGAGATAAATCAGATAACTAAATTTTAATATCATATGGCTTCTCTTAAATGAGAAACCCAAAATAGAGACAAAGACAAAAAAAAAAAAAAAAGATGGATAATAGAAGTAGGGAGATTGATGTTTCTCAAATAGGAAAGGGATCAGGAGATGGGAAGGTGAGGGCAGGTAGGGAAAGAGGATCAACAAAGGAATTAAGATGTGTTATGTTCAGGTACTGGCTCCCCACAAGGAATGTAAACATTATGTGCTACAAGCATGCTCTAATAATTTTTTTAAATGTGCCTGACCAGGTTCTTTTGACCAGACTCTTATCCAGGTGAGTCTGCACCTGTGTAACACTCCATGCTTTCAGGGAGAGGATACTCCACCTGGAGAACCACAGCATTTGGGAAGAGCCATATTTTTATGCCAACCTGAAAAATTAGATTATGGAATCATTTCTGAGAATATCTGACACTGTGCAATTGTAAACATATTGCTGTGCTTGTTGTGCTGTTTCACAGACACTTGGCTTGACCTTGGAGGATGTGAAAGACCATTCTGTGAACTTGAGTAGGAAATAACTATGGTGCATCTATGTTGTATCTCTAAAGGGTTAAACAAATCTTAGTGTCCTTTTCGTAGAATTTTACTAAAAATCTATTTGACTTTATAATTAGCACTTCATTATGTAGTCTTATATGTCAGATTTTTTGACTTGCATGTAACTCCTCTTTCCAATATCCATGAGATCAGTGTTCTTACTTATCTATCTTGCCTTTTAGTTCTGAATAGTGTTTGCTGGGCAGATTTCTCCAGCTTTCTGATTCCCTGCATCCACTCCCCCATACATTTCTCCCATGCAGCTCAATGTACTAAAATCTCTACCCTTCTTATTTAAATGTATTACATGTACTTTCAAGGTTACTCACGTCCAGATGGCAGGATGTGAAAGGGCGTGGATTATTTTCACTCACTCAGCACAGGTAAGAGGCATATTGAGCTGTGATAACAAATAATTAAAATGAAAACACATTTTTGTGGACTAAGCATCTTGAGTTAAAATGAGAATATAAAATATGATAGTTTTCTCAGAAGTGACTTCAGAAAAAGTGATAAAATTGTCATTCATAAATCTACTCACTTTAAACAATGTATAATATTTCCCCCTAATGATCAACTTGATGCCTTTATATTGATCCTTTGCTTGAGAATTTTGCATATCTCCACCCATAATTTGTCCTCAACTTTTCTGATAAGTGTTTACATTTTGGGGGCCTTCTTATATTTTGTAGGGCAGTGTAGTACAGCAGTTGAGAGCAAAACTAAGACAAAAAATGAAGGTACTAAATTATTTTTAACCACTGAGTAGCAGTAGACCTTGAGTAAATTACTTAATATTTATGCTTCTAATCTAAGAGAATAACAGTAGTTCTTATAACACAGTATTGTTGTTTGGATTTAATTAATCTTAAAGAATAAACTAGAATAGTGCCTGGTAAATTGCAATTACTGTATAAATATGTGTTAGTATTGTTCTATAATACTATATTATCTCCTAAATAATTTTATAATTATAAGACATCTTTCATATTCTGCCTGTTTTCCTTTTTGCTTAGCTCATGTCTCATGCTGAAATAAATTTCTGCTATCTATATTAGTATTTCCTTTTTTCCTACAGCATGTGAGATTAGTGAAAACAGAAGATGAAATGAATAGTCTATCTTCTCCAAATTACAAACACATATTAGTCTCTTGCATGGTATTAGATGTCTTGTCTATGAACAGCGCCTTTTATAGTCATTATATCGTGGTGATGATCACGATCACCTCATCACTTTCAGAGTGCTTGGGACTTCCCAGCAGTGATTCTAAACACTTTACATTTATGAAATCATTTGCCCATCACAAAAATCACTCGTGATAAATAATATTATTATCCTCATTTACAGATATGGAGAAGTAGGAGCACAGTCACTTTTCTCATTTTTCTTAATTTTACCTTGCTCCAGAAACCTGGATAGCTGGACCATCCCCTTATAGATAATCCTTTCCCTCTTCCTTACTTTGATCCCTCAGAATCAAATGAATTGCCACTGAGTGAATGAGGAACCAAACATTCATTATTTTTCTCATGAAAATTTTGAGGATTAATTCAGGGGATATTCAAGTCTCCAATACGTGAATATGCAGATGAGCCCGATCGTTTTGGCAGGTATTGACTTAGAGGGGGAAGTACATGCAATAGACACTGTGACATGAAGTGAGGATGAGCTGCTATGTGAGGTTTCACATAATACCTCCTGGGATGATGAAATGGAGGAGGCTCTGTAATGATGAATTAAAAAAATAGACTGCAGAATCGCTCTGTGATAGATTAGGCCAGGCTGATGGGGTGGGAGAAGGCTTGGCACTTCACAGAGACAGATGCTTGAATGGCTTTTGCAGGTGGTTTTATGCTAGTCCATGGTGGGCTCCTTGGCATCTCTTTCCCCTGGCTCTTTCTGTTCATTCCAAGCTGGAGGTGACACTGTGTGTCTCTACTGGCAGTGTACACGCAGTGACCTTTCTAATTTGCCAATGTTTTCCCAGTGCATGCTAA
The DNA here is from genome assembly GCF_000276665.1 of Chinchilla lanigera. NCBI lineage: Eukaryota > Metazoa > Chordata > Mammalia > Rodentia > Chinchillidae > Chinchilla > Chinchilla lanigera. The sequence continues at coordinate 27,274,833 of NW_004955411.1, forward strand.
ACATATTTTTGTTCCTTTTCTTCTTATTTCAATGCAGCAGATCCTTTTTCTTTTATTTAAATTTTTAGAGAGTTTATTTATGGATGAAATTTTCATAATCACTCTTATGAATCAGTCATCAAAATGCTAGGATAAGAATAGGCACTTACATACCTGCTCTTGTTTGATGTAATGTAAAATGTCTTGTAATATTTCAAACTGAAACAATGAAAGCTAAAGCTCGCTGAGTGGTCACGAGTGGCAGAGTTTTAGATGCTTTCTATAGATTGCTACTCTTAATTCTGATAATGACCCAATGACACGGGAACATTTTTTATCAGTGAGGGAAGCTACATACAGAGTGATTAAATGACTTCACTGAGGCTACCCAGAAGGTAGCGGGTAGGATTTGCAAACAAGGCTTTTGTCTCCAGAACCCGTGCTGTTCTCCGTGACACCACCTCTTCTTACACTCTCTCTAGGCCAAGTGCTTTACTGCACGAGCTATGTTCTCTGGCTGTCAGACTTAAAACAAGAGACATACAAAATTATAACTTGAGGTTGTTTTTCTGTGCTCTCCTCTTTTTACTAGCTAGAGAATAGGAGACCTAAGTTTTTATTTTAATTAGTAACATTGAAACACGTTAAATAGAATCTGTGGTGGCAGCTGTGTACTCTCCCTTTGACTTGAAATCTACATTCATTGATATCGTTTTAGTCTTTGGAAAGAAATCTATTGTCCATTATAGCTGCTACTGCTCTGAACCCTTTGATAATTGTGCAAGCCAGAGTCTGTTCTCTCTTCTGTAGGAAAATAACAATGGCATACTGTACTTCACAGGTGCAAAAATGAAATGATTTGCTCCATCATTTAGTTTGTCTCATTTACAGCTTTTTATGTTTAATTATATCTATTGTTCATAGATTGGATATTGAGGATCCAACAAAGATGGTATTTTAAATCAGCTTTGTAATGTCATTGAGTAGGTCTTACATTGCAGGATACTTAAATCTTTTCTTCAATTGCGACAGTTTGAATATCCTCAGGGGTTCCAAGCTGTCTTCAATTATACCAGCTGTCTGAATGTGGAATGTAAAACTACTATTACAGTGGGGAATTAAATATTATTTGGCCCAATTTTACCTTTCTAGTTAATGGTGAATAGCACGTATCCATACAGCCAGTGAAAGTAGATAGGGGTGGCCTGCACAAACATACTGTGGATATAGTTTTCCTTTCAAAGCATTTATGATTTGGAGAGAAATCCCATCTGACACTAATAAGTTGAATAACCTTGGGTATGTTTCTTTACCTTTCTGATTTCTATTTACTGTAAAATTAAAAGGTTATGCTTAATAGTTTGAAAGTCATTTGGGATATTTTTGTGTAAGTTTTAAGATCTTCAGAATTTTTGGTTTTTTATCTCTATTCTCTTTGTGCTCTTCTGACCAGAGGAAGGCTCGGGTCAGAGTCTGCCTAAGTCTCACCTTACACTTCTGCAGTTTTTTGAAGAATGGGCTAATTCAGCCAATTCACTGAGATCTCAGATTTCTCCCTACACTATCATCCTTCAGAGATGGGTATTTCCTTAGAGCAATTTAGCATAACTTTTTAGTTTTGCAGGCAAGGAAATCGAAACCAGGGAGATAAAGCTTTCCCCAAACTGTTCACAATGTGATTTATGCAAGTAGATTTTTCTTTGGGGGAATGGTTCACAGCAAGTTTTCTGCTGACCATTATAGGTGTGAGTCCTGTTTGGGAAATCTTCACATAGCTTTTACAGATATGTGGCTTAGGTGGTAATATCCTGACTGCAGAGGACCCAAGGTGATGATCACAATTTTGAGACCATGAAGCCTTTTAGTTCATCTGCAAATACCAACTCAGCAGTGTGTAATTAATATAGGCCTGGAAGAACTAAAGTGTGGGATTTACAAGAGTAAGACACTGACACATTTATAGTCCAGAAGCCTAAATTTTTTTCCAGTTAGTCATTGAACATAGCTGTATTTGGATCTGGCTGAATTCCAGTGACTTCATTGATTCATTTAGTAAACAGAACTCTTCTGTGCACTCAGCTCATGTGGCAGGCATTGTTTTAATCCTGTGAATACAGAGGTGAATAAAACCAATAAATCTTCTGACTCTATAGAACTTACACCAAGAAAAATTCAACACTGAGAGGTAAGGTGACTTGCCCAAGCATTATTTTCCTGCTCATTTATGTAATCTTCTCCTTCATTTTGCTTCTTTTCACTGTTACAATTTTTTCTGCTCACAAAAACCAGATAGACATTACCAGGAAATAGCCAAGTATCAGTATAATAGAAAAATATGATTATGCATTGGTGTCTCATTTTCTGCTAATATGGCAAGGATTATGAGTTGGAAAGATTAGTGCACTAAAGCTTTAGCATTAGGCATAGTGCTGACTTAAGGTAATAAGTTAATAACTGAATAAATGTTAATTTTGTCTGTCATCGGGCTTGGTTGTGATAGGGAGTGACTGGGACTGAGGCATGAATGCTTTTTGCTTCAGTGCTATAATTAAAGGGCAGAATAGAGATTTACACTAGTGTTTGTGAAAGAGAAGGCCATAGAGATAAGAGTAAACTCATAGGCAGTTTACATAAATCAGGTCATACGTTCCTGTCATGTGACAATTGGATAACTTTGAGTTAAAAGCTTTCAAATGATATGTTAGAATTATACAGAAATTTACTGAGCAGTTTTTGGTGCTGGAGAGCTAAAGTGGTGAGATTTAGTATTCTTAACCTTTTTAGTTTTAAGAATGCAATCCTTTATTCCAAAGGATGCTGTTCCTTGCCTTCTTTTCCTCTGGTAAAATTTTATGGGATGCATGTGGTTTGTTTTCCTGTTTATTATTTGTCTGGGTTTATTTAGTACAAATCTTCTACATCTCCTCCTGTCCCTTATTATTTTCCAGAGGGCATACTGTCAAAGGGTTAGAGATGATATCCTTAGAGGTCCTTGAAGGGTAACTCTTCCTTACCCAAGCTTTGGCTTGGCTCCCTCGTGGCATTATGTGTAGGTGGGAGATCTCACTGCGTGCCCTTAGTTTTGTTGGTCTTTTGGATGCTTCACTGCACTCCTAGTGGCAATTTTCACGATGCGCTGCTGGCTCACATGTGTTTAGCCTGCTGTCTGTACACCTGAGAATTGGAAAAGTGATGTGCTCAGCATTGTTTTATAAGTTTATTTCTGCGGGCACTTCGAGAGCCACTAATGCAAAAAGACTCTCCTGACAGCTGGGCCTTCCTCTTACAGTTTCCTGACTGTTGAAAAGTGATCAATAGGAAATAGTCTCTAAACACTCAGTGTAGAGAGTTCAAATTACTGGAATCTGAGAAGTTTGGGCATTCTGTACAACAGCATGTGCTTCAGTTTCCATTTGTAATCATAGTGGAAATACACAGATTTACTCATAGCTCAAAGCAATCCCAGTGAGTAGTTCTACCTCATTCAACCAACAGTCAAGGCCAGTTCTCCAACAGACACTGGGGGCCAACACAAAATGTCATAATGAGCTCACAGTTATGGAAAAGAGACAAGAGAAATAAAACAATTAATCTACAAGTCAATAAACACTGCAGTAAAGTTACATAGCAAATACTATGTTTCATATGACACAGAAGATGTTCATGATGACCGTCCTTTTTCATTGCAACATAATGGATAAATATTTTCAAGATTATCAGTTCTTAAAGTACAACACACAGGAAAGTTACTTCAAAATGTATTAATTAATGGGGTTTGTTTTTTGTGGCTGGAATTGTCAAATATAAAACATTTTATTTTATAAGTATTTCTGGTTAGGGAAAAATACTTCGTACATTGAAATAACTTTAGAATTTACAATTTCAGGCTAACGGTACATGCTTACTAAGGACCTAGTAGGTGAATGAATAATCTTTTATGTGGAAAAAAATGCACCACTATAAAAATCTGACTGTAGAATCATGCAGAGAGGACACTAGGAAGTTTAAATCTAACTGTAATTTGACAACATTATTATTGCGTTTCATTTGGTGAGTAGACAAAGGCCTTGACTTTTCTGTGCACAGAAGTGTGAGGTCCAAGTCTAAGTATTTTTCCTTTTATAAACAAGTTAAATATTCTTTATAAAAGGTAACGGGACAAAGATATTTAGGATTCAGCTAAAACAATACAGTTGTGCTGTCCATAGATGAAATTTTGAAAATTAGAATTCACAGTGCTCTGTAAGTTAAAGTAAAAAGAACAAAGGCTAAAACAGCACAAAGCCAGAATGAGCCCTAAATCTTGTCAAGTGGAACCTTGAATTTGAGCTCACTTCATGTTTGCCTGCTCACACTGTTTTCCGCAGGAATTGTCTATACTCACAGGCACAGCCGTGTCAAGGTGCTGGTGTTATTTGAGCCACATTCCTGTCCATAGATGACCCAACTACAGTAGGCATCTAACCTATGGATAACCAGCCAGATCAGCTTCTTTTATACCTGGCCTAGCACCAGGATTTGAGCGGTCCGTACTGTATATCTACCAAAACCATAAGCAGGAGGAACTCAATCAGGAGAGCTATGACTGAAATTATGAAGGTACAGAACTCACAAGGCAAAGAGCAGACAGTTATGCAGAAGAATGGAGACCCCACAGAAAAGAGAGACCAAGCAGTTTCTGAGAGACACAGAGGGCATAAACTTGCCAAAGTTTAAGAAAGCTGCTGTAGCGTCCCCGTCCTTTGAGTTGTAACATCTCCCCCATATACATGCCATACATAAAATTCTTGTTTTTAAAGGTGGCAAAAGTGATTTTTTTCTTTGTGACATACCCAGGATTCCATTAAAATATGCACAAACGCTAATTTATTCCTGTTAGAATATTAAGTAGAGTCAATTAAGGAAATGTGTAGGTCAGAATGTATATACACAAACTGTCCTTTGTCCTCTTATCTACCTCTCCCGCCCAAGGCTGCTTATCACAATCTGTATGTGTTACTGTCACGGCACTCAACATAGTTTTGAAGCTCTCTCTTGATGGAACTCTGTGTCTCTATTCTCCCAGACACTGCAAATTCCTAAGTATTAGGTTGTGAATTATTTATTGTTCTTGTTTAGTGCACACCATAGTGCCACAAAAATGCTTGATACTGACTGCATTCTTGTTGCCTATCTTCTGGGAAACAAACTGTACCTGTTAATAGAAAAGATTTTCTGTTATGAAATACACTGATGAAGTTATTTTTAAATCTTGCATTTTTAGTGTCTCATTTCATTGAAAAGAAGCTTCATGCTAATATCGATTGGAGAATTTTTATTCCCATATCTTGTACTTTGTGTAACTACTTTGAGAATGACGATATACAATGTATTAACTATTATTATTTTTCTCTTACATTGTTATGAAATTCTATTTTACCTTTTTCTGATTAAAAATATTTTTAAATCACCCATATTCATATGTATTCACTCAAAAGTGAATTAATAGTATACGAGAGACTGTGGTATAACTGAATTGTCTCATAACTAGTTACAGAAAGCAAGAAAAACATTTAACAGCAACAAATAATTCGATTTAATTCTTACTTTGTTCCTGACCATCTTTTTGTAGAAGAAAAACAAATTTCAACACACCTGAAATTAAGCATGATGTTTAGATCCCTTTCTCCATTTACTAGTTTTTAGTTTTTCCTCTAAAACAGGGTTTGAAATTTGAATTTTACTGCAGGTGCTGTTCCACTGAGCTAAATCCCCAGCCCCTAGAATTTTATATAAGTCTGTTGTGGGAACCCTTTTACGTTTGTGCTAATGATTGAAAATCAAGTCTATTAGTCTTTGATGCAAGTATTTGACACAGTGTTTGGGCTGCGTGGAGGTGACCTGAGCTGGGAGATGAGCTAGCTCCTGGCCGCCCCTTTGTTGTGAGTTCAGTGTCCTTAGGAAGGGCAATGGAGCACATTTCTTCGCGGCAAATAGCATGTGTGTGATGGTTTCCTGGTGTTCAGAAAACATTTAGCTCAGTAGCTCTTGACTTCTTTTCACTGTCAAGTTGACATACTTGCATATGAGAATCTAGGTATGTCAGAGTAACTCCTGCATCCAAAGCCAGATGGACAGGCACTTCAGTTTAGTCATGAGAAAGGTATACTAGGAATTGAAACTTTTTTATTTAGAATTTTATTTTATTTTTTTATTTTTTTATTTTTTTGGTTTTTCTCTGGCACCAGGAATTGAACTCACGACCTTGCGCTTGCCAGGCAGGTGCTGTTCCACTGAGCTAAATCCCCAGCCCCTAGAATTTTATATAAGTCTATTGGGGAAACTTTCACTTACAAAGAACTTTTGTTTTGAATGCTGGACATTGAACCTCAACACTGCAACAGACTAAACATGTACTCTACTAGTGAGTTAAATACCCCCACATGCAAAAAGAACATTTATAAGACATATGTATTTAATGTAAAAGTACAATATTTTATAAAATCTTTAAATATAAATTCTTTTATAAATAATTTTCAATTATATTTTCATGAATCAATGATCAAAAAGTGGAAACAAATAATATTATATATTTGGTAATTTTCTTGTATTTTTAATGTAAATTTTTATCTGCTCCAATTGAGACAAATACAAATAAAAATATTGGTAATGAATGGAGAATTTGATAAAAATTTCTTTCAATTGCTATAATAAATATACGAGTAACTGCCAGCACAGTATGTACTTATAAAGAGAGAATCAAGATAAATTAGTCATACTTGGAAAGGAAAACAAAGAGATAAGGTTATCAGTGCGACATTGAGCACTGCAGTTTTTGATAACTGATTATAATCTCTAATGTCATCATTTCATCAGTAAACACTAAAATGAGTACATTTTTATTTTTAATAATATATATATTACAGATGAATCTCCAAATTGATAATCTGATAATTTATCTGTTGCAAAGAGAAAATTAAAATGTATTTAGCTTTAGCATTAAGAGCAATTAAAAATTATCTCTCTTGTAATTAATAAACAAACTCATGGTTTGTGTAACTCTTCATTAACTAAAGTGTTTTGTTAACCAAATTACTATTATATATTATAGAGATGTTCATATTTATTACTTTGCTACTTAGCTTCAGACCTTTTTCTATATTTATCTTTCAGTTTAATTATGTGGAATTTTATGTTGGTTTGTAAATTATACAATCATGTAGATTTCCTTTTTTTTGTTTTGGTATGAGGAGTCAAACTCAGGACTTTGCGCTTGCCAAGGGGGTGCTTATGCCACTGAGCTATATCCCCGGCTAGATTTCCTGTTTACTACATCCTGCTTTTTATACTGCTGACTCTACTTTCCATACTCATGATCAGTAGAATAATTACCATGTGTTTATGGAGCTACTCAATGTGAAGTAGGTTACTTTTTGTCTACAATAAATTTTTACTGTAATTTATTTTCCTCTGACATTCAAAGAGAAAAACCTTCCTATTTACCTTTAGCTGTCTATGTATTTAGTATTATTTCCTTTGCTTTTTTTTTGGTCCTGGGAATCAAAATCAGGACCTTGTGCTTGCCAGGCAGGCACTTGTGCCACTGATCTATATCCCCAGCCCTCCTTTGCTCTTTTTACATCACACTGTTACACCTGCTATTTCAATATCTTAAATATTGTCTCTCAACTTGCAAATTTGATCAAAACTTCACTTTCCTTAAATTCTTTCCCTTTGTGCTATGACTTGATTAAAGTGACTTTCTCACTTCTTAAATGCCTCTCAGTAGCAAATTGTAGACACAGTGATCTGTGATTTTCTATGTAATTACCACCTACTCCTTCTTCAATCCTTTTTTATCTGGCTTCTACCTACAGTAGCAGAATGAAATTGTTCTTCCAGAGGTCATTTATTAGTTTAAATATCCAAACCTCGATTCTCATTGTCTGTGTAGCATAAGACACTGTGGGAAAAGGAATGCAGGAAATTTCACAGGGAATGGTACTTGAATCAGTGGGAGAGAATCCCAGAAACTAACTGCTATAAGGGACCACAGAATTGGGCACAAGCGCATTATGATTTGCAAGTAGCATGATTCAACCTTAGGTAGAGTACCTGGGATATTACAGCAATATATGTAGTGGTAAAAAGGTGAAAACAGCTTAAAGACAGATTGTACATTTTTGAAAATTTTTATTGTCTATTTTCCTGCCTTTGGGTTCATGTTTTCTCATTTTTCAAAAAACTTTTTTAAAAATAGCTGTTCTACCGTATGAATCAGTTCTATCCTTTATGTCCGGAATGTTATCTACTTCATACCGTCAACCAACATATTATGCGTGCAGGGCACAAGTCTGTGAATTTATATCCCTGGCTTCTCTTCTGAGCACCAAATGTGACTTTTCATGTCTTGCTGTGTGTTATTAACTCACCTCAAAGCAGATACGGTAAAAATCAAGTATAGCATATTTCATCATAAGACTTTACTTCTTCTGTTTTCATTCCGTGTTTACCACCTTCCTGGTGGTTACCAAGGAAAGGCATTATATTATTATTGTGTTATTATCTCCTAGGGTAACTACCAATATCCACTTTGTCACACTACCTGCTTTCTTCTCACCCCTTGTTTTCATGCTCTGCTTATAACTTCATATTTGTGCCTTTACCATTTTCTAAGTATCTTAATGATTATTTCTCTAACTGTGTCTCTTCTCTAATCTATTTTATACAGGGTTTATAATACAATTTAAATATAGTTTACTTTATTTAATGAAAATATAGTCTGAATAAACGGACTTTATTTCCAAAATATTTTATATTACTTGATTATTTTTAGAATAAAACCCAACTTTGAGACAACCCAGTCTGGAGACAACATAATCATGCCACAGTCTGTCTTTCTGATCCTGCAATCCCTGGTTTGATCACACCTACTCTATATAGTCTACCAATTCATTGAGTGACTTCACATGCAACCTTACACTCAAATTTTAGTCTTTGTGCTTACATCCCAAGTACTTGGAGATTATGTGCTGTATTTACTTGAGTGTAAGTTCCTGAAGGGCAAGGATTTTACTATATTTACAATCAACTACTCCCATACAATGTTGTTTCACATACTTCTTGTTCAATATTTCCATCCTTAACTGCATTATAATCTTAATGACAGCGAGAGATAATTTACAAGTAAGTCATGCTTTAAGTCCTTTAATTATTGGCAAATAGTTTAATTCTAATAGAAACCATTCAGGGATTTCTAAATTGATTAAATTAACTTCATGTATTTTTTCTGTCTGACAATAGTCTGACTTAGCAGTCTCTTACAGACTCCTCTCTCTCTCTCTCTCTCTCTCTCTCTCTCTCTCTCTCTCACACACACACACACACACACACACACAGAGTCACCAATGTACACTGAATAAAACTACTCATTTTAATGATGTCTTAGTCTAGTATGGAGACGCTGAGATGGATAGATAAATAAAAATTGTAAGATGAGTATAATAATAGAAAAAAGTCCAGAGTTTTTGAGAGTCTGTGGTCAAGTTGGCTAACTTAGATTATTTGATAATTGGCAACTCCTGAAAACAAAGCAAGTCTTCTAGAATGTTCTTGCAACCAGATGATGTTGTATAGCAGACAAATTAGTCAGTTTATATGACTCATGGTTAGAAAACATAGTAAAGAATTGTTTGTTAGAGTAGAATTATAATTTTCAGTCCTCAACTTCCCTCTCAATATTGTCAATAATAGTTTGTGAGACAGCAATATTCACCTGTATAAGGTGAATGTCAGTTGACAGTGACATATTCCTCTAATGTTCTAAATTGATTTTACTTTATTAATCCATTATGCATTTTATCCTTGAAAGAATTCCTATAATTGTATGTTATGTTGTGATGAATTAGATTTTATTAACGATCCAATTTGTGGACAAAATAGTAATTTAGTATGTAGTAAAATATATATTGTAGGGGGCTGGGAATTTAGCTCAGTAGCACAGTGCCTGCCCATCAAGTGCAAGGTCCTGAGTTCAATTCCCGGTACAGGGGGAGGGGGAATATATATATATATATATATATGGGAATATATATATAGGGAAATATATATATAGTAGGCTTTTAGATCATTAAAACTTCAATTTGACAATAGTTGATGGGTATTTTCAGTCTTGAAAATTAAAGATCATATTATCATTTCCAATGCAAATGTAGCATTTCTATGATCTTGACAGTATTTACTCCAACCTTGCCATGTAGTGGCTTGATTTTATTATTATTGGAGTACACACTGTAGATAATTACAAACTTGATATTTTAAGAAATGGGAGAATTAACAAGATAAACTTTTAAAAATTGACCAGAGTAATTACTGGCAAATAGTTTAATAAAAGTCATTCAGACATGTATATGTTGAGTAAGCTAGCTTCATGTCTTTTGTGGCAGTAAAAAATACTTTTCTCCTCAAAACTATGAAAAAATAATATGTTATAAATTGAAAAATACTACTTCAAATCTATTCATAAATGTTCATCCTAAATTATGTTGTTATTGCTAACAGTTCAAACCTAGTAATTTTTATTTAGTTCTCATCATCATTCTGCTAGTAATTTGAAGAAAGATTTTACAATCTTAGGGTTTTAAGGGTACATTATTTCATTTTTTTTTTTTTTTGTAAAATTGGTGAAAGTATCTTCCACAATCATTGTTCTCAAAAATGTACATTTAGGGCAGTAAATGTTAAAGCTAATGTCTATATGAGCAGGAATAATAAAGAAGTGTAGACTTTTATTGCATATGTCTTCATTCATCATTTATAGAAGACCACAGATGTATCCCGTGCACTGTCTACAGACAGAGAAAAGGCAGCAAACTTGGCCAGTGGAAGCAAATTTTTCACCTACAGTTTTAATAAAGATTAGTGTGTTTTTGGCTAAGGTACACAGAATTACTGTAGGAGGATGTCAGTTGGATGGTGAAATGATCTGGCCAAGAAAGTGGTTGAAGAAACTCGTTCGAGACAGACGTCATCAATTCAGCTGTTCCTAAAGCATGAAGAGGTTTTGATGGGTTGAAAGGTTGGTACCCTGAGAACAGTGTATGAGGCCACTACTAGAATCATGGAAGATTAGCGCCTTAGACAAGCTCACAGTGGTTAGTACGGCTGGAACCTAGAATGCAAGCAAAATGACAGGAGGTGAGAATGAAGGTGGAGGAGGCGGATATTCTTTTGTTCAATAATTAAGATCACATATATCAATATGTAATACAACAACCATTATTATTTTCCTACCACTTTGTCTGTAATTCAGTATTGCTTGTACTGTTCTTATGTTATTTTGTAAATGGATTTCTATTTGTTATTATGTTTTCCTTTTATTTTTAAAATAATTTAAAAAATAAAATAAAATTCACAATTATCAAAGGCCTCCCCCCCCAAAAAAAATAAGCCTATATATAAAAAGCTACCAGGACACATTAAAAGTTATGAAACACAGAAATATCATAGGCAAATTAATGTTTTAGAAATATAGTTTGGGCAAGAGTAGGAGGGTTAAAAAGTATTAACAAGGTCTATGTAGAAGTCAGTATTGATGTACAGACAACTAATGTACACATAAGATTGGTAGAGGAATAGGAAATTTAAGATACATAATGTAGACAAAACCATATAAGAAGAAGAATCTGCTGTACATGGGAAATGCAAATGGGGTCAGTAGGGGTGAGTAGAGAGGGAAAGGGAGGAATTAAACTTTGATGTTAGAACCTGTGTAGGGGTCACAGTAATGCCTTACAATACATTGAAGTTCAGAAGAAAAGTGTTTGAACAAACACAAGGGTTCAATTCTAGGGTTGTGAAATTCCTACCATTCATGTGGAGGTCTTAAGTGGAGATGTCCAAGGGCAGGGTGACACTAAAAATTACATCTCATTAGAATTATCTCAGCTGGAGAGAAATGTGTGAGAGCTAAGTTTATAAAAAGATAGTCAATCCAATGGAGGACATTAGTTGCAGGATGGAAATACACCAAGAAACCATACCTTGAAATTAGAAGATATCAACCTTGCTAGCCTGACAGAAGTACAAAGCACAATAGCATAATTATATGCTTATCAATGATTTTAATTTCAACTCAGTATGTGTCTGTAGAAAGGGGAGAAATCTATTATACTGTTATAGTCTTTACATGTTGAAGCTCAAAAAAACATAAATTAAAATAATTTAGATCTGAATCATTTTCTAAAAAAATTATAATTGGGTATTATTCTGTTTTTTTCTGACTTATAGTGGCTTATTTTCAAGGATGCTAGCTTTACCACAATAGAAAGAACATAGACACTTCAAATATTTAGAAGCTATTTTATTTTGATAAAATACATTCTCTGAATACATTTTTTCATCTGTTAATGAGAATTGTCAAACCTTTCCTTTAGGGTTATTATAAGAATTAAATGAAATAATGTCAGGTTGTGCACACTACTTGGAGAACCTTGTTATTGGCATCTGTTCCTAGCTATTAGGAGGTAGGAAGCTTCTAAAATTTGAAAGAAACATACATTCTGTATAAGATCTATACCTTTGTAATTTCTAATTCTTTTGTAACAGCTGTAACTTACATGACCTTTTAGTTCCCCAATTGTTTTAACTTTACCTGAAGAAATCTATTTTTGTACTGAGAGTTATAAAATAAAAATATTTAAATGACAAATTACATGGGGAAACAGTAAAATTAAACAAATTCTCACATACCTTTTCAAGCACCTTGTAAGATGTTAGAAGTCATATTCATAACCTGATATCATAAATAAAATTTTAAAAATAATTAGATGTTAAATTTAGCAATCCAAATGGAGTCTTAGTTAACATAAAAACTATTTCAATCATGCCAACTTGAAATATATGCAGCATGCAAATAATCTCAGTAAAATAATAAAATATAATTAAAAACTGAGCAACTTAAACTTTATTACAGAATTCCTCCAAATGCAGTGTTTATAGGTGAAATGTAATAACATACATCCTTAATGACCTAATCTTTTTACAAATGTTTTTATTATATCGGCTGTTACCCAAATAACAGAATAGTTCATTGAATTTTTTCTATTCATGTGTATATTGATATTTCATCCCAAAGGTCACCAAATATATATATGTATATACATATATATATGTATATTTAAACAAAAGTACTAACTACTTATGTACAAAGTAGATATGAATTAGAGTAAATTTTTAGCCACCTCTATCCTTTGGAAGGAGTGATTCTAGGAAGAAAGCTAATTCCAAGGTACCTAAAAGTTAACCTTTATACCTTAACATAGTCATTGTAAATACCATTGCTAGAAATCTTTTTTTATTTTATGGAAAAAAGGTAAAACAAAATTTCATAACAAAATAAGAGGAAATAACAACAGTTAATACATTACATGTTGTTATCATTTTTTTTTTTTTGTCTATTCTTTTTGAGACAAGGTCTTGTTATTCAGTTCAGGCTGGCCTTGAGCTCACTTTGTAGCCCAGGATGGCAACAGTCCTCCTGCCTCAGCCTCATGAGTGCTGGGATTACAAGAGTGTGCCATCATGACTGGCTATGATGTTATCTTTAAAGTAGTTTCTCAGAGTACAAAATATGGGCATAAAAAATTCTCCAATCGATATTACTGCAATTCTTCCTTTTTAATGATCTAAGAGACACTAATAATACAACTGACCTGCATTTTTTTTCCTGTTTCCCTACTGTCCTTTCCCCTTCACCCATCCCAGTTTCTTTTTCCTTTTGAAAAATTTCTTCCCATTTCACAATATCTATTGTACATTTTAGACCTATTTACTCTTTCAAATTCTCATAGAAGGGAGACAATCCAATGTTTACATATGTGAGTCTGATTTATTTCACTTACAAGTCTGGTATCAAATTTCATGCATTTACTTAGAAAAGTCTTGAGCTTATCCTTTTTATGGCTGAGTAGTACTCCTTTGTATAAAAATACCACATCTTTTTAATACATTCCTCATTGAATGGGTAATTGGGTTGTTTCTGACATTTAACTATCACAAATTGTGCTGCTATAAACATGGCTGCACATATATCACTGTGGTACGATGTTTTCAGTTTTTCTGGGAAGATACCCAAAAGGGGAATAGCTGGGTGGAATGGGACCTCTAATCCGACTTTTTTGAGAAATCTCTGCTTTGATTTCTACAGTGGTTATACTAGTCTGCACTCCCGCCAACAGTGAAAAAGGGTTCCCTTTTCCCCACAGCCCCTTCAGTATCTATTATTGGTTGATTTCATCATTGTAGCCATTCTTTCTGAGGTGAAATGGAATCTCAGTGTTTTCATTTGCGTTTCTTGAGTAACCAGTGCCATTGAACACTTTTTCATGTATTTATTTTCCCTTCATATTTCTTCATCTGAGATGTGCATATTCATCTCAGATGCCAAATTTTGCACTGGTTCTTTGAAATCAGAGGGTCTGATTTTTTTCCAATCCTTTATATGTTCTAGATAGAAATCCTTTTCCTGAGGGACAATTGGTTAAAACTTTTTTCCATTCTGTCAGTTATCTTTGCACTCTGCTGGTGATTTCTTCTGCAAAAGTTTTTTAATAAGATGAGATCCCAGTTGTTGATTCTTTGAAGTATTTCCCATGTAGTCTGGGTTTTATTCATGAACTCTCTACTTACACCTATGTCTTCAAGATTTCTACCTATTTTCTTTCCTAGTTTAGTTAGTGTTTTTGGTTTAATATTTAGAACTTTGATCCATTTTGAGTTTAGTTTAGTGCATGGTGATAGACATGGGTCTAATCTTAGTCTTTGGCATGTGGAAAGCCAGTTTTCCTATCACCATTTATTAAAGAGGCTGTCTTTCTTCCATTGAACATGCTTGGCACCTTTGTCAAAGATAAGGTGGTTGAGTGTGTTTGTATTGTGTCTGCATCTTCTAATCTGTTCCACCCATCCTCAAGTCTTTTTTTGCCAGTACCATACTGATTTTATCACAGTAGCTTTGTAGTGTAATTTCAAATCAGGGATTGTGCTGCATCCCACCTTACTTTTGTTGCCTATGATTGTCTTTGCTATTGTAGGTCTCTTCTGGTTCCAAATGAATTCTGAGAATGTTTTCTCTAGATCTGTGAGGTATGCTAATGCTGTTTTGATCTGGATTCCATTAATTTTGGGAGCATGGCCATTTTAACTGTGTTGGTTCTTCCTATCCATGCATTGCTGGAAATCTTTTTAACTTTCTTTCCTGCCTCCTTAAACTAATAGTACATTGAGCTTGATGTACATATTTCATAGTTACCAGTTATCTTCGAAGTTTGTTTTTTTGAAGCACTAAAGCTTCATCTACTGATAGTAATGTGAGTGGTATGGAAAATGCAGCCAAGTATCTCTGTTGCTTCAGACTTGCAGGAGATAACTTAATTATCTATCTGCTCAGTTGTTCATATTAGTGTTGTCTCCTGAGAACTCTTTGTGAACACAGTTTTAAGTCTGAATCTCAGACCTTCCACATGCATGATCTACATAGTGTGGGAAAGATCATTTTACTTCCAGAATATCTAGTTTCCACCTGGTGTACTTTCTGTAATAATATCTACCTCGTTGAGTAAATATAAGGAAGAAATGCAATGATCTGTTTAAATCCCTTAATCTTACTGCCTGGCTCTTAATAAATAGTCAACCAATGATGTTAATGTTCTTCCATAAGCAGATAGTGGCAACAGTGTGAAAACTAGAGGACAAGTTGGGATAAATGAGGATGGAAATTTTATGTATGTATTCATGAGTCTGTGATCCTCTTCTCCATATCCGCTGGTCTTATTTGCTGCTATCAGAGTATGTTATTACTGTGTCAATCTTTGCTTCTAAAAGTAATTCTCAACACTCCTTGATTACAATTCTGTATCTTCAATACTGGTCAACCAAAGACTCATTGACAGTTTCTTTCAGCATAGAAACAGCAGATAGAAGAACAACCATGTTATCTATCCTGTATATACGTAATACAACCACCATTGTTAATTCCCTACCACTTTGTTTGTAACTCTGTATTGTCTGTATTGTGCTTGTGATATGTTGTAAAATGTTGTATGTCTGTTAATGTTTCCCTCCTTTTATCCTTAAAATAAAAAAAAAAAAAAACAATTCTGTATCTTCTTTTAACACTTTTTGTTCTTTTCCAGCTTTTTTTACTTTGAAAATTTTTTTCAGGTTTTTTTTCCTAAAAAAAGTCTTACAAAAATATTATTAGCCAAATGGAGTATTGTCATTTCTCTTCGGCAAACAAATTACCACAGTATTTAGTACTAAATCCTTTCTTTTTCCCACTAGTATTTAAAGAATAGTTTTATTTTTCTTACTTTCAACTCTGACAAACCATACTTATTCCTTTGAAGGTATTGTTCTAACATCTTTAGGTTTGTAGCTAATATTTTGCTTTGTGTTCATAATCCAAAATGCTATGAGCATTTAAATATTTATGCTAAACAAAACATAGATTCACTTTATAATTGAAAAGAAATAAATGCATAAGGGAATTGGAGATGTTTTAACATCACTAAGAGACTAAGTTTATTTATTTTTATTCTTCCCTTAGAAATAAAAATGTAGATTCATATTTCTAGAGTGACTCAAGCATAAATGGATGTTGTGAGTTTCTACACTTCAAAATTTACTCCCAAGAAATTACATTGTCCAAACAGCTGTATTATTTTTTTTTTTAACCACAGTAACTATTTTGTTTAGAATCACTGTAAGTGTGAGAGTTGGTGTGTAGAGTTGTTTTTATTCTAGTGGTGGTTAGGGGAGATGTTTCTTACTGAAAGTCAATTGTTCTGCTAAGAATTCAGTCTAGGACTTTGTTATATGATCCATTTTTTTCTTCTAGAAGATTCCTGTCATCTTCATTCATCTGTGAGCACACTGAAGCTTATCTTTATCTATTTCCAAATTTCTGGGGTTTAGTATCATAACTGGCACATTGTGGAATAATGTGTGTGGTAATCCTATTGATATATCTATTTTTATAAATCTCACTTCTACATGTCATGTACTTTTTCAAAGAGTTATTATTCTGCAAAGGGACTTTTGAAATCTTTTGTGGGACAGAGTAAGAGTTCAAATAACTTAAATATGAAGAAGCACTCAGGATTTATTAAATCTGAGTAGGTATTAGAAGAAAATAAAAGCTAACAAGTGCTTTCCCCGCCTTTCTAATGGAGTTTAAAAGCTAATTTTAGAGAAATCTTTCAACCCATAAAATATTTCATAACTTTATTAATCTGTAATTAGACTCTTCTATTAGAAATGTTGTAACTTCCATGCAGTTACCGTTACGTAGCTCTGTGTTTGCTTCTCTACAATGCACTGAAAATTTTATTCTAAAATGTGAAAAGAAAATTAGGGTTTGCTTGTACTTGCCATTGAGATTACATATTAAAATATATCAAAGTACATAAAATGAGAGGATACATTATTTTTGAAGATAAGTTGTAGGTATTATACAAAATATCAGACATAAAGGGGTAAAAGAAACTACAACTTTTAAAGTAGCAAAGATGAATCTGAATTTTAACCAAAACACTGGTATGAATAAATCATTAAAATTTGTGTCTGTTTTGTGAAAAGTTGTGATACAACATTGTAACCCATTTAATTTGTGGAAAAGAAAAACCATATATGTAAGTGAAGAGTTCTATACTTAACTTTTGGACATTACAATATACCATGGAGGAAGAATGAAGACATATAGAATAGTCAGCTTGCAGTGCAAGTGTTTCTCTAGTGATTACAAATCTTCAGCCCTGTGTTTCAGACTGCTGGGCATGAGAACTGTGCAGAATTGCTTTTGTAAAGACAGCATAAAGCAGACTGCTGGTTTACCGTGTTGTAAAGACTGGTTTCCTAGATATTTCAGTGGAGAAAAATGTGAATCTGAAATACCATGTTTAAGGTTACATTTAAACTCTTATTCTAAGTGGTATAATTTCAATGTGTTTTTTCAAAAATTGACTATTAATTAGCTAATATTAGGCTTTCCGATATGTAATTTAAGATAATATTAATTTTTAAAACACAATTTTATATTCATATCTACAAAATGTTATTCTTTATAACAGGCTAGATATAGTTAGATTGAAATAAATGCTTTAGAAATATTATGAAGAACTGAGTCTTTCAAAAGAAAATATGTCACATCTGATGTTATTTAATGTCATCATGGAGTTTATTCATACTTAGAATAATGTCATTACTTTTTGCCTGTTACATATGTCATTGAACTTCATTATCTTCAAAAATAAGGAACAGAATACAGTGAAATTCTCTCCAAGTCCCAAGCAATCAAGTTCCTCAATTATCAATGGTAATATTGCAATAAGATAGTACTAGGTAATATTATATTAATTCAGTATACACAATTCATAAATGTAATATTTTTCTAATTTTTTGTAGCAGACCCAGATTTTAATTATATACAGGTGCAAAAATGAAAGAATATTACTTGAAATGATTTAGTTAAATAAGATTGAAGCAAAAAATAAATGTATGTAATAGGATACAGTGTAAATAATTACATTCTGAGTCCATAGCCTTTATTTTGTTGCCATTCAGGGAGTTTTGGATAGCAGTTCTACCTTATTAAATGTCTTTTACTTTCTTAGTAATGTGAAACTAAAATGGAATCTGCTGCAGAAGCCTATAAATTAATCTTGTGGTTTACTGAGTGAAGATTATACAGCTAAAGTTTATCTGCTTTCACACACACACACACACACACACACACACACACACACAAATAAAATTAGTATTTTGTTGGTTTTCCTGCATATCGAGAGCTTTGCTTTTACCTGAACCATGTGGTAGTTAGGATGAAACGTCAGCTTGATTTTGTTTGCTCTTAATTTTCTTTGCTGTCCTCCCTGGGGATTGATGAGCACATTTCTACTGGCAAGTGTGAGTAGGCCCTGGGGGCGAGGCCTTGGGGGTGAATGTCTGCTCCCTTCTCTCTCCCTTTCTGACATTTTTCCTGTTTTGCTTTCCAACCACTATGAACTAAGAAGCTTTGCTCGCTCTTCTGCCATGATGTTTCTGCTGTGTAACGAACTGAGTGTGGACTGAATTCTCTTATATTGTGAACCAAATTAAACCTTTTCTCTTTAAATTGTGTTGGGTGTTGTGTCCAGGATTGGGAAAGTAGGATGATACAAGTCCTGATTTCAAATAGAAAGCATAGGGGCTGGGGATTTAGCTCAGTGGCACAGTGCCTGCCCGGCAAGTGCAAGGTGGTGAGTTCAATCCCTTGTACCAGAAAAAAAAAAAAAAAAAAAAAAAAAAAAAAGTATAAACAGCATTTTATTGCTTAATTCTATTAGTTTAGTCTATTTCGGATACTGTCTCCAAGAAATACTAATTTTATTTATGTTGTGTGTTAAAGCAGTTAAACTTTAGCTCTATAATCTTCACCCATTAGGTAAACCGTGATATTAATTTATAAGCTTTGGCAGCTGGTTCCATTTTAGAGGATATTGCCTTAAATTAGCGTCTGTAGCCTGAGTCTCCCTCTCATCTCACCATCGTCTCCTGTTTCCATTTCATGCCTGCACCTGCCATTGATGGTTCATTTTCCAGGGAACCGAGGTGAAAATTTCTGTGTTCCTACCTAGTGCACTTTTAAGTTGGAGATTTTTCTGACGATGCTAACTGGTAAATAAATATCATTCAGCTACACAACAAGGGGGTTTTGTTAAAAAAAAATTGTGTCTTATTACTATATACTACGATAGAATAAACATGGGTGATGCCTTGAATATATCAAATTTCCACACAAGTTCCACAGGGTGCTCAGGCTCACAGATAAGGAAAAAGCAAACAATAAAATTTTGTCTCTAAGTACTCGCAAAATCAGCAGGCATTTGCAGGAGTTTCGAGGAATCCACTCATTCTAGGAGGCATTTCAAACCAGGGTTCCTGCTCTAAATTTCTTGAGCCTGAGGACGTGCGGCCATCTACAAAAAAGCTTCACTCTCTGCTGTTACCACGCTGGTATTTAGGTTGCTTCTTCAGTGATACTTGTTAAGGTACCTAAAACTGATACTCCCCTAGGATCAGAATAAGTTATAAAATTAAGGAAACCACCTATATTTTCTCCTTTTTGCCCAGACGAAATTGTTCATTTTAGACAAGACTGTTCCTTTCTGGTGTTTCTGTGTAGAAAATTGACATATTTACGAAGATTTTTACTTGAAAATCCAAGGATACATATATATTGGGCAAATATCTGTCACAATACACACAGAAGTAAATATTTTATATGGGCTTCCAGTGCTAAGCTGAGCTCTTTTGTTATTTCCTCCAGAATATAAACATATTGAAGCATATGACTATTTTTAAAAATGCCATTCACTTATTACTTCCCTGTGCAAATGAAGAGAATTTCTGAGATACAAGATATCTGAATACAAAAATTTTTGACTAATTGCCTTCTCTGTCTTTGAAAGGTACATTTTTATCCAAGTGTTTTGTTATAGCAGCTATGAAAGTATTTTAAACAAGAGCCATGTAAGAAAAAAAATCCTCTGTGATACAGAAAGTCATATTCTATAAATATATAATGAACACATTGTATTTTTGTATCTAGCAATCCAATCAGCTTATCTTTAGAAGAAAATGATGATTTCCAACTTGCCTAAGAAATGTCACATAATGCATATTTTAAGTAGATTTAATCATTCCATGTATGTAAACTTCAAAACATAAATTTATGTGCTTCATAAATTTATATAACTTTGTGAATGTAAATAAGTTAATGAAAACATTTTTACTGATATGTGAGCATTAGAAACTAGATGATTTAAAGCTATCATTAGATATAAAGTAGTAATTTTTTGCTTTCTTTAAGAAAGCAAATATCATGCAAATTGGCCATTTTGCATGATAGAGATTTTAATTGTGTAATGTGTCTGGTTTTGTCGGTCAGCAAAATGTCAGAAAAGTGTATATAAATGGTAATAAGTAACATGATAATAACATAGTCTATATACTTTTAAATGTTGCCTCTAATACATATTTTTATGAAAACAATCTTCAAATCATAAAAGTTAATCATTAAGCAAAGAAATAGATATATTTTGGAAACCATAGTTTTCCTTTTAAGTAAGAAAATAATTATCAAATGAACCACAATTTAGAACATGTATAGTAATTCAGTGAGCTTTAAACTGAACCCAAATATTACAATTTTAAAGCAAATAAGAAAATCCAAATATTTTTAAAAATAGTGTATGTGCTCATTAGCTAGGGAATACATAGGGCATCTGTTTATCTTAAATAGCAGCATGAGTTGAAAACATTGGTCAACACAGCAAACCAGGAGAATGCATTATGAATTACCTCTATTTTCCATGATTTGATAAAGCAGGTAATAAAATATTACTTAGATCTCTCATTGCATTCAAACGTTTTGGTAAAATAAGTCAATACAATGTAGAGTCCCAATCACTAACTTGGTTTATTTAATTTAGCTGGCTGCCCTTCCCTGCAGTATGAATAGATAACACCTCAAAGCTCAGTTCTTTTACCTCAGATTCTCCCCAAGACTTGGACTTGTGAGTCTCGATCGAGAATGAGACATCAATACCCCAGTGCATTTCACTAGGGCCTTAGATGCATAGGTTTATATGTTGACAACACTAGTTATCTCCTTTGCCTGTTTTCTTAGCCAATATAAATGTGCCCAATGAGCTAAAGTACTAGGGAAGAGGAAAATATGCCCTCAGTGTGCCACTGAAGGTATCCCAGGAGTTGCTCACTCTGTAGAACCAGATTAAATTTCACTGTGCCTATGTATTTTGTATATTGTTGAGTAAAACTGGAAGATCAGAATAGCGTTGGCAATGAACTGACATTCATTTTTGTTCAAGTCAGAGCTCCACTTTATTACAGAAAACCACAAGCCAGAAAGCAACCAGCTAGAATGGTATCCGTGTTCGTGCCAAGAGAGCTGATCAGAGTCTAGCATATGGGGCATTTGAACAAGGAAATGGATGTTAACTACTTGGTTGTGCATTTGGACTGCTTCAGAATCGTTTGGGTTTTGCTTGGTAACCTGAGAGGTAGCCCAGAGAGCACAGGACAGCTGTGACTGCTCTACCTGTAAGTGGCCTGAATTACACCCTTTGGCCTTCCCATCTCTCCCTGCAAAATTTCTTCTTTGGCAGCATTGATGTTTTTATAAACTGCCAACAAACTATTTGATGATGGCTTATTTCTAGATTTAGGAATGAAATTTTTCTTGATGTCCTCCGACTAAATTCACAGACATTTACTGAATATTCACTGTGCTTTAAGGTACATATAAATCATATTCATTGAGAGACAAAATAAGCAGTATTTAACAGCAAGTGTAAAGCCAGGTTATAGAGCTTTGCATCAAAGCTCCCTGTATTTTCTAACATGTGAGTGCAGGTATCTAACTTCTGCATCCTTTCTTACCTGTACAATGTGGATCCCAATGGCAATCAGCATGGTGATATTAAATGAGTAGAGCAAACATGGCCGTGCCCTTAGACCAATACTAGGCATATTACAAGCACATACTAAAAATCTGATGTCACACATTGACTATTAAACATTGCAATATTCCCTGTTGTATAAACAGTCTTATTGTCCTTTTATTGATAGGAAAACTGAAAGTTAGAGATCTTAATTGGATATCCTTGTGGTCATGAAGTTACAAAGGACCAGTTAAGATTTAAGACAAAAGTTTAACACTTCCTTAGTAGTTTTCTTTTTATACTATTGCAATCATCTTAGTGTATTTTCATGTTTAGTCAGGACAATTGCTTCAAAAATTTCTTACCAACAGCTCCACTACCACCACCCACCTTTTCCTGCAATGGCTACGGCTATTTTCACTTAGTTCATTTTTCTAGACATTGACAAAATTTTGGCACTGTTTCTTTTCTAGAAACATTACCTTGTTTTGTCTTCTGGGTTTCTACTCATTTGTGGCTGTTTTCCCTAAGTTTATTACTGCTCCTTGTCAGTCATCTTTGGGGTCTTCCTGCATTTTGTTCATTTATTTTGGAAAGCTGGAGAGCTTTCAGGTGTCACAGTTCTTGGAATTTTCCACACCTTTTTTCTGTACTATTTTCTCTGGTGTTTTTTTATCTAAATTTTATGACTTTCATAACATACTGTCTACAATCTAATAGCTCTCAGGTCCGTTTCAATTCTGGCCTTCTCTTCTTATGACACCTCAAATGCAATTCCTGATTTTAGAAACCACCAATATATTTTTCTTTGTTTTTTTCTTTGGTAATCATCCCTGATTTAATAAATTGCTACTGCATCATCTCAGTTTTAGTCTCTGAATGAAACTCATAAGACACCAGAAAAACAAATACCATATTTTCTCACTCACTGAAGTAAAACAGTAAGTAAGCCAACATTGTGGGAGCTTAGACTGGAGTAATAACCAAGAAAGAAGGGGAGGAGAAAGGATGGGAGGCTGAAAACAAAATGAGGAGGGCTTAAAGCAGGATGAGGAATGGTGCTGGTGGAAAAGGGGGATGGACAGTGAGTAGAAGGTGAGTGGGCGTGGTTAGTGAAGGACCTATGCAAACACGGAAATGTCACAATGAGCCCACTGATGTCATTCATCGGTGTAATAATTATAATGAAATTACTCTAAAATAATTGCAGCTCATCATTAAATTTTATCTTTCTCTTATGCCACCCCTGTGATTTGACAGCCAAACAGCTAGCTTTACCATCAGATTATATCCAGAATCCCACCATTTTTTTTTTTTTATCATATTTACCACTACTTTCCTGGTCCAAGTCACCATCATATTGCACCTCCACTATCACAGGAGCCCCCTACTACACCGTTCTGTCAGTTTGCAACCCCCATTCATTTTCTTCTGAGCAGAAAATTCACAAAATGATTCTTCTGAAGTCTGATTAGAATCACATCGCTGAGTATGATAAAGGCAAATCTATGACAGCTGCCTCTAAAACCCTAATCTGATCCACTTTCCCACCCTCACCTCTCTGCCTTAGGTTTTTTTGTCTGTCCCTCTCCCTCTCTTCCCATCTTTCTCTCCCTTTCCCCTTCTCCCCTTCTCCCCTTCTCCCTCTGTCTCCCTCTTTGTCTCTCACCATCTTCCCCTCCAACTCTCACTCTCTCCCTGTCTCTATACAGCTTCTTTCCTTTCTTGGATATTCCAGGCATGCTCCTGCCTCCGGGAATTTTCATTTTTCACTTCACCCTATCAGGTGGGCTCTTCCTTCAGATGCCTGCCTAGCTCCCTCCCAGAACCTCTCATCCAGGACGGCCACCTTCTCAGTGGAGTCCCCCCTGCTGCTCAATGACAATTACTACCCAAACCCTAGCCATGCTATCTTTCCTTTAAGGTATTTTTCTTCAGGCAAAGGAATGAATATATATATATATATATATATATATATATATATATATGTATATATAATATATATCATAAAGTATATATACACTCTATGTGTATGTATTCCTCTGGTTGAATGTAACCTTCTGATTAAATATGCCCTCCAATCTTCATAACAGTAGTTACCTAATTATCTTCCCTCTGATATATATCCACATATAGACAGACAGACAGAGATGTAGATGCTATTGTTAAATGAGCAAATATTTGGTTAACAATATAGTGAATATTTAAATTTTAAAAATATTACAGTAGGAGTACAATGCGGTTAATCTTCCTCACTTGAAAGATACAGTTTTTGTAACTCTGTGAAGCAGTGCTGGAAGTCCTCTTTCCTGCGTATCTTTAGTTTTGCTGTTGTAGCTGCCTCGATGTCCTGAGTGAGTTCGTCAATTTTACCTTTCATGGTCATTTTGACTTTGGGGAAGAGCCAGGTGCATGATGCAGATCGCTAAACAGTGTGGCTGAGGTCACACAAGCATGTTTTCATGAAGCTGCCTTTCTGTTGGATGGTAGCAGCATTCGCTGAATTTTGAGCACACCTCATAAAGGTATGAAAGAAGGTTTCCTGAGCTGCTTCATAAAGCAGTAAGAATGATGGGATCAGTTTGTTTGAAGCAAGAAGGGGTACTGTGAGTAGGATTAATAAAAATGTATCACCTACTATCGTCATTTTTGAAAACTAAACATTCACTATATTTTGATAATATATATGATCAAATAGTGTGATCATATAAATATATATACTTATTTTGCCATGTGATCAAATATATGTTCCAAGTGCTTAGGATTTTTTGCCTGTTTTGTTCACTACTGCATCCACAGAACCTATAGTAGGGTCTGGCAGATATAAGGCACACAACAAATATTTGTGGAATGGGAAAGTTAATGTATTCAGGAAGAATTTACTGAACAGTAATTTATATGATCAGCTCAGGTGCTGCTTAAGATAGAGCGTGAATTAAGTACTTCATATTTTAAGAACATTGAAGTGTGGTTTATAAAATGAAACATAGATATTTACAATATAGGATAAAACATGTGACATAAAATATTGAAATATTAAGAAGAAAGAAGTTATGATTCTTTGAAAATTGGCATTCAGTAGTATACTTTGCATATGTGGTAGCATTTCAATTAGGAGAGGCGAGATGTGGATTGAGAGAGTTATAGGCAGAAGTAACAGTTTATGCAAAGCTAAGTAGAAATGGTGACATACAGGTTAGATACAGAAAGCAGTCTGCATTTCAGTTTGCAAAGATTACAAAATATACACACAAAGGAAAGAGGAGATGTCAGTTGTGTATACCAGACACATCTTCATACATAGTTGCTGAAAACTACAAGTTCCTGTGCACCAGTTCCCTGAGCAGGGGAAAACCCAGTTTCCATGTGACTTGTCCACTTTTCTAACCTCATAAACTCAATAATGAGTAACCTGCTATGGAAAGCCCTGTACTCTCCAACGGTAATGATCACTCATGTGAATCAGACTTCGCCTCTTCAGAAGCTGAACAACGAAATATTTAATGGGGAATATAATGGGAATATAGCAGAAAGGTCAGGAGGCAGAGAGAAGACTGCAGGGAACAGGAATAAGCAGCGGGTATAGGTATACCTACGAGGGAGCTCTAATTAGACAAATGTTTAGTGAATGTTTGAGAAGATAGATATTTGATGGTTAAAAATAATATAAAGAATAACGGGACATCCTGCTTATAGAATTAGTAAAAAACACACTGGTAGAAGCTGGGAATTTGTGTGTACATAGCCCATTCTATTGAAATGTCTTAAATTCAAAAAGATGCACAGACTTTCTTACTGCTGTCATCAACAACATGAACACTGTACAGGTCCTGAATCACGCAAAGTTTTCTTCTTTGGTTCCTGTGACACTTTCTGCCTTATTGGAATTTATCATTAAATCATATTTCCTCCACTGTTTAAGATAGTGCACGTTAGTTGCTGATTCTTGCAACTCAGAGATCCTCTTCTGAACTGTGATGCATCAGATGAAATGGAGTTGCTAGATGTTTTTCAAGGTTCTATATAACAATGAAAATAATCTGCAATTTTTCTGTTGAATGATTTCTTGTATTTTTTCATAGGGAATGCTATCATCATAAAGTAGCCTATTATATTTCAACAGATGCAGACAGAAGAAATTATTTTACTGAGAACTTATGCAACTAGCTTTTTCCCTCTACTTATTTTGCTTGGTGCTTTTGTTTGATGCTGCATGTCTTGTTAATGAAAGATGTTACCATCCTGGAGAAATGGGAATTTAATTGCTCTCATCAAGCATGCTGCCTAATAAATTGCTTACTCTGGCAGAGAAAATTAGAAGTAGCTATAATGTTAGCAAAAGCCTTTCTAATATGGCAGATTTTAAATGATGTAGATGTATATAACTAGATTTTTCTATATCGTATACCATCTGTCATTGAGTATTGGCATGATGGCTGTAGTTGATGTTATTATATGCATAAATAAAATGACAAATGAAGCTTGTCTTGCATGTGTGTAGTAATTTACAAATTTTATTTGAAAATATAATGGTAATGTTTTGACACAAATTTGTATTTATAACATAGAAAAATATTTTAATTCTACTTCACTTGTTTATATAT
>NW_004955411.1:27301996-27361760 GCF_000276665.1 Chinchilla lanigera
TTGTTTGTTGTTTGTTTGTTTTAATTTTCTAAACCTGCTGGTGCAAATCAGGTCTCTTAACAATATCAAAAAGAATCCATTTTTTTCTCTCTGTTGCTGTTCCTATCTGCTCAATAATAATTTAAAGTATTTTCTGCATTAGTAGAATTTGTTTTCTTTTTCTCTAATGGGTGCCTTTTCTGCAAGGCAACTCATACTTCCTAAGTTTTCAAGTGAAAATGGCTTAGTTCAGTGTCATTTCACAGAACTTATTATTTTCTTTTCACAAAGAGACTAACAAAGGCTGTTGCTTTGTCCTGCATCTGGAACTATTTCCTTAACAACGAGAGACAATAGCAAACCTAGTATTTTAAAAGGCCCATAGGAAATCTGAATAAAGGGAAAGTACCCAAGGAACAAAATCTACAAGAACAAAATCAAAAGACAAAGGAATCATTTCCCTTCATTAACTGAATCATCACAAAATTTCTTGCTATGTGCTTTTTTATACCACACCATTGTTTCATTATTTATATCCTTAAAGGATATAGCACATAAAAATTATAAGGCAGCATAACAACCCCAAGGTATAAACTTGTTAAGTGAAATTAACACATAGGGAAAGAGAAAGAACTGACATAAATGAGTGCAGTAAGTCATTCTCAACTGTCGAATGCAATATTTATTTATACATACACCCATATGGCAGATTTTGCAAAAATATGAGATTAGGGGACTTGGCTATAAGTTGAGTCATGAAATTCCAGTAAGCAGGAATGAAATACTATTCTGGTCAGTAAATGAGGGTTTCATAGTCCCAATATTTTAATAAATAATTTGTTCATGTGAAAAGTAAATGAAGGAAAGAACAGCTAAGATGGGGGAAAGGAGAAAAGAAGGAAGGAATATATATATGTGTATGTGTGTGTGTGTGTATAAACACACACACACATACACACGACAGCAAAGGTAACTGTACTACTAATTTCTGTTAGTTTGTTGAAAGGACCAGTTAGTGATCATACAGTTTGGTCAGTTTTACATACCTATATCTGGTAATTGGAGCAACAACTTTGAAGATAACAGTATGCAATATAGTAACTGTTACTAATTTTCTAGCATTTTGTTTTGAAATTTTGTATTGATTTTATTGATTTTTATTCACTTTAAAATAAATTAAATAAATAAAAAAATCACATTATGAACATGCATAAAGTAAATAAAGTGTTGCCTCAATAAAACTACTATGCATCAGCTAAATAATTAGGCAAATTTATACTAATGTCACAATAATCTTCATGCATGATTACAATCCACAAAAAATTGGAGTTTTTCAAAAGTAGTCAACATTGGGCCGGGGATTTAACTCAGCAGTGTAGAGCCTGCCTGGCAAGAGTGAGGTCCTGAGTTTGATTCTTGGTACCAAAAGATAATAATAATGATACTACTACTACTAATAATAATAATAATAAAGAAATTTATCCAAAAATTAGTACAGCATTTCAAAAATTATTTCCTGATTCTGGGGCTATGTATGGATTTAAATACCAAATGAATTTTTATAACATTAATTCTAAAATACTCTGAAATTAATAGTTCTATTCCAGATATTTTGAGAACTCCATTTTGTTTTCCACTTTGCCATACTATTTTACATTCCCTACCAATAGTATGCAAGGGTTTCCTTTTCTCTACATCTTCACCTGCCTTTCTTATCTTTAACATTTTTGATACTAGCCATGTGTATGTAAATATGATTTCATGTACACTGAGTTTCAAACATATGAGTCTCCTGGTCATTATAATACAATCAGTTCATATTTCATTAGGTCATTTAGTCATTTAACAGAGTGGTTACAATGACCCAGATATTAAGTAAACATACAGTGATAAATATATTATATATCTTAATCTCAAATAATTGATAGCAAGAGGGGTATAAAGCAAATTGTCTCAGTTAACTTTCTTGTTGCTGAGGCAGTATATAACACACAAAGTTAAAGGAGAAAAGAGGTATTGTAGCTCACAAATTGTAGAGGTTTCAGTTCATAGTTGGGTGACTCCAGGGCACGGCTGTGTGCCAGAGGCTTATCGCAGAGGAGGGACAGTTCATGGCCGGCAGAGGAAGCAAGGCAGCAGGCAGCTAAGTAGTGAAGCAACTCTCTTTCTCTCCCTTATGTTTTATCCCAACTCACACCCAGTACCCACACTCACACCCAGGGTGGGGTACATTTAATCCTAGCATCAAATCATAAATCAGTCCCAGCATCACATCCTTAATCCTAGCCTCATAGAATCTAGATCCAGCCACTTCTAAAAAATGCCACCTATGACCATTTGAGGCTTTAGGGGGACATCTAGATACAAAACATAATGCAAGTGAAGAGATACACACAAATAATGAGGTAAATGTAGAATAAGTGCATGAGATTGTACCCACCTACAATAAGAGCATATACAGATGTTTGATGTTAAGGACAGTCTTAGTGAGCTTTTTATCCCTGTGACCAGATACCTGTGAAAAACAACTTACAGGATAAAAGATATATTTTGGTTCATGGGTTCAGAGAGTTCAGTCCATGGTCAGCAGGCACTATTGCTTTTAGGCTTGTGACAAAGCAGAAGCATTATGGAACGGTGCAATGAGGGAAAGCTGCTTACTTCACGGCAGCCAGGAAGAAAGAGACACAAAGAGTCAGAGAAAGAACTGGAAAGCCTATGTTAGGGGACTTCCTCCAGGATCCCACCATATTGGATGATGTTATCTACTTTCAAGGAGGGTTTTCACCATCAGTGTGCTGCCCCAAATGTTAGTTATTTTTGAAAACACCTTCTGAGGCACACCCAAAAAGATGCTTCAGAAGTTTTGTACGTGTTTCTCAGCTCAACCACAGTGACAACCAAGATTAATCATCACAAGTATAGAAACAAATACATGATCGGAGAATCACACACACACACACACACACACACACAGACACACAAATCTGATGGAAGGGCCTGAGTTTTCCAGAATGTAGAAATGGCTTGGCAAAAGGAGCATGTGGTATGTGGGGTGCATAACGAAGGTCTACTGAATACGGTGTCCTGTACTCTGAGTACAGACTATAGGTGGCTAGATATAGTCATATGTTTGACCAAGTTAACATAGAATTTTGCTTCTGGAAGCAAACAAAAATATGGGAAAGAGAAGAAAAAAGCCTATTTTAAAATCATTTTTAAAATATGGAGTACAGTGAGAAAAAAACAAGGCATCTAAAGCCAACATTGTTACACTGCAAGTTACTATCATACTGCATTCTAGAGTAGGGACTTGTGTGATGAATTCAGCACTACTGCCCTGGAGCTAAGTACCTGGGTTTTCATTCCCCCTTAAGAATAAGAAACAGTAGGTCAGAGCAGGGCAAGGACTTGGAACCAAGACTCATGCATATATCTAGACTTTGGAAGAGGTGAATCTTCTTAGGAACAGGGACTGAAATCTCTGCTTATGGGAAAACAGAAAGAAGAAGGTTTGACTCTGGCCAAAGAATTAAGTGGAAAAAATATTACTTTAACAACCACTATGACAATCAGTATGGAGATTACTAAAAAAATTGAAAGTACAAATTCCACTTGACCCAGTTATTCCCCTTCTAGCTGTCTTCCAAGAGAGTTACAGACATTGTATTACAGTGATAAATGCATAGCTATGTTTATAGTGGCACAACTCACAATAGCTAAATTTTGGAGGCAGCCTATATGTTCATTGACAGATGAATGGGCGAAGAAAATGTGACATTTATATACAATGGCATACTACTCTGCCATGAAGGAGGATAAAGCTGAGTCATTTGTAGGAAAATGGATGCACCTTAGAACCATAATGTTAAGTAAAATAAATTAGACACCTGAGTTTAATTATTCAATGCTTTTCTTATATGAAAACCCAAAATATAAATAAAAAGGAAAATGAAAGATATATAATAAGAAGTAGGGGGACTGATGTTTTTCAAATGGGAAGGGGATAAAAAGATGGAGGGAACTGGAAGGGAGAAAATTAAAAGGGAATGAAAAGAAAATTAAGGTGTGTTAGGTGCACACACCTACCCTGCACAAGGAATGCAATTATTATATAATGCAAACATATAGAAATAAAAAACTAAACCTGAAGAAAATATACAGAGCTTGTTTCTCCACAGGGTATCATATACAAATTTTACTCTTTTTATGGTACAAGAATCTTTGAAAAAATATTGTAATATAAACACTGATTTTAGGGCAGTGAAATCCCTTGGACATCTGGTAAAATCAAATACAAGTGCAAAACTAATATAAAAGGATAGTTCCAGCCCAGACCCACACACAGTACCATGGGGAAAATGTCTCCACTCAAAATGAAAACATCTCTTCCTCTCCCCTCCACCAATACCAAAATTATGCACACAGAAGGAGAGTTAGAAACTACAAACAGAAGTGCCAGCAATTATCTGTGAGAACTGGATAAAAGATCAGTTCTAAAAAGAGCATAAATATGTATATGATTAATGGAGTCCCATATATTTTAGTGTGTACTATTCCATGTTAAGTAAAATTTCAGATTTTGTTCAATGGATTAATATATAAAAACAAGGAGCTTTGAAGAAAAATGGAAGTTTTTTAAATGATAAAACAAAATGAATAGGCAAAGTTGAGAAAGAACTAAACAGAACTTACAGAAATGTAAATTGTAGATATAAAATTTAGAAATATGAGAGATACATTAGAGAGTTAATTAGAAAAAAACCTAATGCCCAGAAAGATCTGAGAATTGTGCAACAAATTATGGGAGAATAATGAAGATATATGGAGAATAAAATTACAGTAATTATTCATCTGTTATCTATCATCTATTTGTCTATCTCTATCTTTTATCTATCTATCTGTCTATCTATCTATCATCTATCTATCTATCTTTCTATCTATCTACCTTTGCAGCTACTATGCACTAATCCATCTGGAATAGGATTTCTATAAGTAGAATAAAGCAAAGCTAGTGTATAGTTTGCTAATGACTAAGAACATTCCAGAAGCGGTGAAATTAAGAATCTTCAGATTCACAAATCACAATGGGTTCTGAAAAGCTAACATAAAAATAAATCCACTTACAAGCTTTATAAACATATAAATTGTGGTTAGTTGGAAAACAGAATTTTCATTAAGCAATATTGAACGCCAGAAAACAACAGAATTGTTAGCTTCAGAGTGCTGAGATGAAGTAATTGTAAGTAGAATTCTAAATTAGAATTGCTAAATTGAGGATGAAAATTGAGGCTTAAATAAAGACAGTTTCAGGCAGAGAGCACAGAGACTTATTCTTAGACACTTTTTGAACTTTTTAAAGTATGTCCTTCAGGAAGAAGAAATTCAAAAACCAGGTGGGAAAATTTGAGACATTGTGAACAAGGGTGAACAAAGAATTGTTTCAATATAAATAATTGATGGTTCCAAAAATAACTTTGGGGCAGTTTAAGTGAAGCTGGAAATGAAATATAAGACAGAAAGAAAGCAATGTCATCAGAGACCACATCTGTACACAAACATTCTAAAGTCTCTCTGTTAGGGAGAAAAGTAGAAATTTCTACTAATCTATTTTTAGGGTACAATATGGATGCAATCTAAAATATAAGGCTTATCAGAATATAAATAGATATATCTATTGATAGAAATAGACTAGCTGATTCAAAATGGTAAAATTAAAATGTTGATCAAGTCAGTGAAAAGACAAAAAAAAAAAAAAAAAAACCAAATCTGACCAAAGATATGAGTATATGTGAAGGAATAGATCTATAGATATATATCAGTCACATTTGGAAGCTTCCAGAAACTCAACATGGGTGATCAGGAGGCACCTTGAGTTGTTCAGAAGGAAATAGGTTAGGGGGACAATACAAGAAGAGGTTAGAAAGATCTTTCTATTTCATATCAAAAATTGCAAAAGTGTTTAAAATAAGTGACATGGCCTAGTTTTGGTGCATTAAAAGATCATGCTAGCATCAGTGGACATTACTTGGGAAGGGCAGATTGAAGACAAGGATAGCAGTTATTTAAGTGAAACACAAACGTGGATTGATCTAAGGTAGTGGTAGTGGAAATAAAAACAAGTGACAATATAGGGTTCTGGCTTAGATCATGGAGTGAAAGGGCTGAAATTCACTAAGACACTGAAGGTGTAATTAGGAAGAGTTGTAATAGTTATTAAATGGTCAGAGCTTGGATGAGACCATGCTGAGAACATTTACACCACAGAAAATGGCAAAAAAAACCTCAGGTTTTCTTTTTGTTATTGTTTTTGCCTTTTGGTTTTGTTGTTTCTTTTTATAGCCAGTTTATCAGTTCATGAGTGGAATTTGGTTATTGGTCCAGGAAGGATGGATTGAACATCCAAATAGAAATGCTTGCAAATAACGGTGTAAAGGTATCTAAAAACAAGCAGAGGTGGATGGGATACACAGGTTTGCCATGCAGGTGCTATGAGTTAATTATTCATTTGTTTGCTTATTTATTTTTGTAGTGATGAGGATCAAACTCAGGCAAGCATCCTCCCACTCATCTACACTAACAATTCCTTAAATTATTTATTTACTATTTCAATTCATTTACAAATTTAAAGAAACATTCATAATAACCTGGAGAAAATAACTTTTCAGTATTCTTAAGTGCTTCTAAAGGGAGATGTTTTTAGATAAAAAAGACTAACAAAATAAGAACAATGAAGACAAAATCAAAATAACGAAATGATGCCTGACCTCAAAAAAAAAATGATGCGAATTAACAATGGTTGCTACATTACATACTGTTATCTTCAACAAAGTTGCTCAGTCCACCAGGTGTAAGAATGTAATATTGATTAAGTAGTCAAAGACAGTAACAAGTAATAAAAAAAAATCATTGGAAATGATGCAACCATTTTGAAGATAACATTATGTAATAGAACAACCATTGTTAAAGGGAGACTTTTTGTCTTTGCTTTATACTATAAAATGTATATGGAAATAAATGTATTTTATGTCTATAAATAGTGACTCAGATTATATTTGAGCAAAAAAATTTAGTTTTAAAACAGAATGTAGTTTTAAAAAACTCTAGCTCGTGTTTCTCAGTGCATTTTTCTGTTGTTCGCTATGTTACTGACCAGTTGTTTTTTCTGTGATAGGATTCGTATTTTTCACTCATTGGCCCTCAGCTCCAATCCACCCTACTTTCCTTCTTCTTTGCAATACTGAACTCTATAACAAACTTCTTTTGTCAGATGACTCATTGTTTGGGTTATGTCTGTAAGCTGATGCTGATAAGAATTGGACACACTTGTTAAAAATGTAAGTGGATCAATAGTGTTAACTACTGTTAATTTTACTGTTTACAGTGCATCAGAGGAGCATGACTATAAATCAAAAATAAAATCCAATTTTGACTCAGCATTAAGTTTATCTTTGAGATTTTGGGAAGCAAGTTAAAAGGAGAAAGGCTGTAGACATTTTGTTTATCTATACTTATTTCATATTTTTAGCCAGAATTTGGGCACATAGGGAAGCAAAATATCCTTGCAAAGTGGATATTACTGTGCAGAAATTTTTTGTAAAGAGAAAGAAGAAAGCAGGAGTGAACAAAGGGAAAATTTGGCTACCGTGGAGTCCCAGCATAGAATATTCTAATCACTCAGGGATACTGTGACACTGAAAAGGCCTTCAGAGTTATCCCACTGAGGATGAGAAAGTTGGGTGTTTGAGCTGTTTCATTGGATTCGTTATTGGCTATAGTTGTCCTGGGAAGGAATGGTGCTTTGGGCCAGGGTCTCTTCTGCTGAGGCAATTCCTGGAGACATCATCTGAGAGCCTTTTTACCACCTGAAGAAATATACCCTTCAGTCCTGAAAGAAGATGTAAGAGGCACAGAACAAAACTGCTAATATCATATATTTTTTATTTTCACAGACATGAGCCGTTTATCATCTCTATTAGGAAGGGATGTACTTTGTAGTTTTGCTCATCAATAAATGGAAGCAAAGTCATATGCGTGACTCTCGGGGTGTGGATGTGGAGAGAAAAAGATTAAACAGTGTCAATTTTTAATGACCATTTATATCTCACTGGGAGACAAAAAAGGAAACTGTATTAGGAGGAAGAAAATATAAGCAACACTGATGCAACAGTAGATGGATGTGACAAAGAATTGCATTTTACTTTACATAATTAATTTCCAAATGAGCCATAGTAAGCCTTTGCTGTAACAAATAAAAATAAATTAGCAAATTAATGACATAAACAGTGATTACTATTGGAATTTAGTTGCAGTGGGCAGTTAGGGAGACCAAGTAGTTTGTAACAGGCTAAAATACCTCCAAGTAAAGAATGCAGAATGCTTCATCTAGGATCCTGAAAGTGCTGGAAGGTGTTAAACAGAAGTATTGTGAAGAACATAGGAAGCACTTGGTCTGGTGGTATTGCAGCAGATTAGAGAGGAACAGATTGGGGTCACTTTTCCAAGACTAGAGATGAGATGGCAGAGGCCTAAGAGAAACAACTTCCTTCTTAAACATTTCTCCAGCTCTGCTGAAATTGATTTTCCCCTCTCCCATTCTCTATAGGCCTCACTGTTTTTCACATTTTAATCCTTGATAATTCGCTAAGGTGTGCTGAGTATAATAATCAGGATTTATGAGGCTATTTATGTGAGAGCATGACTTCTGTGCTCATCAGACTCACACATACCATGACCCAGGAACAACTCATGTTTAGGTGTGATGGTGAAAGTCTAGTTGCTTCACATTCCCCTCACACACTCTGATAAACTTCTTCAAGCTACAGAGTTCATTTCTATCTTTTGGAATCGAGAATAGAAAGACATTCAACGAATTTTAGGGGGATGAGTTGGAGCTCGCATTTGAGGTATTACAAACTCATAAAATTAGGTGTTATCGATTATCCTGACAGAGGTGACTCTAAGTAATATTAAAGTTGACTGTCTCCATTTTTTACTTCTGAATGAACAAGGTTTAGTTTTTGAACAAATGACAGCTTCATATGTTACTCTAGGTATAATGGCATGTCTAGGAGACCTTTATCCTCATGCTATTGGAAAACTCTAACACATTTTCAAATAGATTGTGCTATAAGTACTTCTCTAAAATGAATATGACCCAGTGAAAAATGCATGTGAACCTCGATATACTTAAATCATATGAATAAAATCGTAGAGAAAAGCATGGGTAAGACTAAAAATATAAAGTATGCATAACATATTAACTAGTTCATGATTCTTGACACTCCACAAGTCATAATTGCTTTTCCTTTTTTTATTTAAAAAATAAAAGGAGGGAAATATTAACAGTCAACCTTTTGCAAAATAGCAAAAGAACAGTACAGAAAACAGAGTTACAAAGAAAGTGGTAGGAAATTAACAATGCTTGTTGTATTACATATTGATATCTTCAAAGTGGTTTCTCAAGAAAACAAATAGAGACATGCAATATTGATCAATCAGGGACTCATTAACAGTTTTTTTCAGCAAAAAAATAGAAGACAGTAGATCAACTATGTTAACCATCCTATATATACATACATACAAAATTTCTCCTTCTTTCCCTTCTTTTTCCCACATCCCGGGTACCCTTTACCTTTCAGAGCTTTCCTATCATTTCACAATGTCTATCATACCTCTGAGTTTTATTAACTCTTTCAGGATTTACACTATTGAGACAATGCGGTGCTTGCACATGCAGGTCTGATTTATTTCACTTATGAGTATGGTCTGTAGTTGTGACCATTTACCTATAAAAGCTGGAGTTTATCTCTCTTTATAGCTGAGTACTATTCCATTATATAAAAGTACCACAATTTTCTTATCCAATCCTCGGTGGATGGACATTTGGGTTGCTTCCACAATTTGCAATTACAAATTGCGCTGCTATGAACAGAGACGCACATATATCACTGTGATATGATGTTTTTAGATCTTCTGGGAAAATATCCATAAGGGGAATAGCTGGTTTGAATGGGAATTCTAGTCCTAGTTTCCTGAGGAATCTCCAAACTGATTTCCACAGTGGATTCACCAGTCTGCATTCCCACCAGCAGTGAAGAAGTATTCCTATTTCTCCACAGCCTTGCCAGCATTTGTTATTGGTTGATTTCTTAATGCTAGCCATTCTTACTGGGGTAAGGTGGAATCGCAGTGTTGTTTTAATTTGCATTTCTTGATGACTAATGATGTTGAACATTTTCTCATGTATTTATCTGACATTTGTCTTTCATGATCTGAGAAGTGTGTATTCATCTCAGCTGCCCATGTTTGGATTGGGTCTTTGAATTTGGGGGGTTGATATTTTTTAATTCTTCATATGTTCTAGATAGAAGCCCTTTGTCTGAAGGAGAGTCAGCTAAAATTTTTTCCAAGTTTGTAGGTTTTCCTTTTACTCTGCTGGTGATTTCTTTAGATGTGCAGAAACTTTTCAGTAGGATGAGATCCCAGTTGTTGATTCCTTGAAGTGTTTCATGTGCAGTTTGATTTTTTTCATGAAATCTCTGCCTACCCCTATGTTTTCAAGATTTTTACCTACATTATCTCCCAATAGATTTAGTGTTTGTGTTTTAATATTGAGATCTGTGATCCATTTTGACTTGAGTTTGGTGCATGGTGATAGACCTGGGTCTATTTTCAGTCTTTGGCAGGTGGCAAGCCAATTTTTCTAGCACCATTCATTTAAGAGGATTATCGTTCTTCTAGTGAGTTTGTTTGGCCCCTTTATGAAAGATTAGGTGGCTGAGTGTGTTTTTGGTAGTGGCTGTTTCTTCCAGTCTGTTCCATTGATCCTCAGGCCTGTTTTTTAGCCAGTACTAGGTGGACTTTATGACAGTAGCTTTGTAATGTAATTTGAGGTCAGGGATTGTGATTCCACCTGACTTGTCCTTGTTGCCCAGGATTGCTTTTGCTATTCTGGGTCTCTTCTGGTTCCAGATGAATTTAAGACATGTTTTCTCGAGATCTGTGTGGTATGCTAATGGTAGTTGAATGGAATTGCATTGAATCTGTACAGCAATTTTGGGAGTATGGTCATTTTCACGATGTTGGTTCTTCCTATCTATGAGAAAGGAATATTTTTCCATTTACTGAAATCTTCAATCTCTTTTTTCAGAGTACTGTAATTTTCATTGAATAGGTCTCTTACTTATTTTGTTAAATTGATTCTTAAGTATTTCATTTTCTTGGATGTTATTGTGAAAGGTATGGTTTCCTTAATTTCTCTGTCAGTCTGTTTGTTGTTTCTGTATAGGAATGCTATCGATTTTTGGGAGTTGACTTTGTATCCAGCTACACTGCTGAATTTGTTGATTAATTCAAGGAGTCTTCTTGTAGAGTTTTTGGGGCCTTCCACATAAAGTATCACGTCATCTGCAAATAGTGATAGTTTTACTTCTTCCTTTCCTATCCTTATTCCTTTTATTTCTCTCTCCTGTCTAATTGCTCTGGCTAGTGGTTCCAGAACTATATTGAAGAGGAGTGGTGACAATGGACATCCTTGTCTTGTTCCCGATTTTAAAGTAAAACCTTTCAGTTTTTGTCCATTGAGAATGATGTTGGCTGTTGGATCGAAGATGGCTTCGATCAGGTTAAGGTAAAGATGATCTATTCCTATTTTCTGTAGAGTTTTTTTTTATCATTAATGAACGTTGGACTTTGTCAGAAGCTTTTTCTGCATCTGTTGAGATGATCATGTGGTTTTGGTCTTTGGCTCAATAGATATGACTTATAACATTTATAGATTTGTGAATATTGAAGCAGCCCTGCATTCCTGGAAAGAATCCAACTTGGTCATGATGTATGATTTTCTTGATAATTTGCTGCATTCTATTTGCTAGTATCTTATTGAGTATCTTTGCATCTATATTCATTAGGGAGATTGGTCTGTAGTTCTCTTTCTTGGTTGGGTTTTTCTCTGGTATTGGTATCAGTGTGATGCTTGCCTCCAGAAATGAGTTAGGGAGAATTGCTTCCTTTTCAATTTCATTGAAGAGTTTGAGGAGTGTTGGTATTAAATCTTCTCTGAATTTCTTGTAAAATTCTGTTGTGAGTCCATCTGGGCCTGGGCTTTTCTTTGTCGGTAGGATTTTAAACACATTTTTAATCTCATTAATTGGTATTGGATTGTTCAGGAATTTGATATCTTCTTGACTCAACCTTGGTAATTTGTACATACCCAGGAATCTGTCCATTTCTTCTGAGTTTTCTATCCTATGGGAGTAAAGATTATCAAAGTAGGTATTAATGATCTTCTGAATTTCTGTGGAATCTGTAGTAATTTCATTCTTTTCATTCCTTATTGCATGAATCTGAGTTCTTTCCTTCGTATTTTTTGATAAGGTTGCCTAGGGATTTACCAATTTATTTATTATTTCAAAGAACCAACTCTTTGATTCATTTATTTTTTGGAGGGTGTTCTTTGTCTCAATTG
Source organism: Chinchilla lanigera (assembly GCF_000276665.1). Taxonomy (NCBI): domain Eukaryota; kingdom Metazoa; phylum Chordata; class Mammalia; order Rodentia; family Chinchillidae; genus Chinchilla; species Chinchilla lanigera. Next base: position 27,314,445 of record NW_004955411.1, read on the forward strand.
CATTAATTTCTGCCTTGATCTTTATAATCTCCCTTCTTTGGGCTTTGGGCTTGACTTGTTCTTCTTTTTCTAAAACTTTAAGATGCAGCATTAGGCTATTTATTTGTTCTCTTTCTGTTTTCCTTATGTGTAAATTCACTGCTATAAATTTCCCTCTTAGGACTGCTTTCATTGCCTCCCATAGATTCTGGTAAGTTGTATTTACATTTTCATTTGTTTGTAGGTATTTTTAAATTTCCTCTTTAACTTCTTCTGTGACCCATTGGTTGTTCAGGAGATTGTTGTTTAATTTCCAAGTGTTTATGAAGATTTTGGAGTTCCTTTTGTCATAATTTGCAGTTTCATTGCACTGTGGTCAGATAATTTGCACAGGATAATTTCAATTCTTTTGCATTTTGGTAGATATGCTCTATGGGCTAGGATGTGGTGCATTTTAGAAAGACCCATGTGCAGCTGAGAAAAATGTGTATTCTGATTTTGTGGGGTGGAACACTGTATACATTTACTAAGTCCATTTCTTAGTAGCTTTGGTTCAGATCTGTTACTTCCTTGCTGAATTTTTGTCCAGTTGACCTATCTCTTTGTGTCAATGGAGTGTTGAGGTCCCCTGTTACAATAGTGTTATTAACTATATGGGTTTTCATGCCTGTTAAGATTTGTCTTATATAATTTGGAGCTCTGATATTTGGTGCATACATGTTTATGATTGTTATCTCATCCTCTTGCAGTTTTCCCCTGATGAGTATGTAGTGACTTTTTTTTTTCTTTTGATTGTTGTTGGTTTGAAGTTTACATTGTCTGCAAACAGAATAGCTACACCTGCTTTTTTCTGGGTTCCTGTTGCATGAAGGATTGTTTTCCATCCTTTGACTTTAGTATATGGATTTCCTTTTAAGTAAAATGTGTTTCCTGTATACATCATATCATTGGATTTTGTTTTTTAATCCACTCTGTCAGTCTGTTGCTTTTGACTGGAGAATTGAGGTCATTTACATTTATAGTTATAACTGATATGTGTTGATTTATCATTGTCATGTTATTTACTTGCATTGCTGTCCTACTTTTTCTACCTGTTTACTTGCTTGCTCTTCTTGATGTTTCCTTTCTACTGTTGCTCTTGAAATTGCAGTCAGATTTTTCTCTGTCTAGAATATCTTTGTAATGCTGGCTTGGCACTCATGAAGTTCTTCAATTGTTTTTTCTCATGGAAATATTTTATTTCTCCATTGAATTTCAGGGATAGTTTTGCAGGGTTCATCAGTCTTGGTTGGAAGCTGTTTTGTCTCAGGACCTGTAATACTTCGCTCCAAGCTCTTCTCAATTAGATGGTTTGTGCTGAGATGTCTACCATAATTCTAATGAGCTTTCCTTTATAGGTAATCTGTTTCTTTTTTCTAGCAGCTTTTAATATACTGTTCTTTTGCTAGAGATCTGGGAACTTGACTATTATATGTCTGGGTGTAGTTTATTTTGGTTGTGGTTGTTTGGAGTTCTATATGCCTCATTTACCTGTATATCAGGTTCTGTTTCCATACTTGGGAAATTTTCTGCTATTATTTCTGCAAATATTATTTTTATGACAGTTGTGCTGCCTCCTGCTTTTTCATTGACTTCTATAAGTTGTACTTTATTCCTCTTTTCCTCATCTTGCAGTTGTTGAATTAACTTTTCCTGGATCCTTATTGATTTCACGAGATCCTTTCTTTCATAGTCGCTAGCTACCATGCTGTCTTCAAAGTCTGAGATTCTATCTTCAGATTCATTCAAGTGGTTTTGGCAGCTTTCAGTGAAAACTTTGTTTTCCTTGAAGTCTCTTTGAATCTGGTTCATGAGGTATAAGTCCTTTCTATATTTTTTATTTAATGCTTCCATCCATTGCCTTTGTTCTTCTATTTTCTTATGTTTCTTCTTCAGACTTTTTGAGAAGTTTTTTCATTATTATTGTCATTTCATTTTTTGCCTGAGAGATTATTTCTGATCTCATCTTTTCTACAGCCTTAGGGAGTTGTTTCTTTACTTCTATTGCACTCATTTCAGCTATTTCTGCCATGTGTTTATCAAGTTCTCCTATGTTGATGTCTCCTGGACTTGTTCTGAATGGGGTGGAGTTCTGGGATTCTGTTTTAGTCCTTCATTTTGTCATGTTCGCTACCGGATGCCGAAAGCTCAATTTCTCTCTTCAGTGGGTGCACAGCAAAGGCCACTAGTTTCCCTAATTTTCCTGTTAGTCAGGTTTGCCCCTCAGTGTCCTTTGAGAAGCTGTACTTAGTCTGGGGTTTTCCAGCAGTTGTTGATTTGTATCTAGTTATCCCAGGTCTCAGACATGGGTGCTGGTGTCAACTGATGGCATACCGTCTGATCCAGCATCCCCTTGCAGTTCAGGGCACATGCATGGCCCAGACTCGGGTTGCAGTGGTGTGACAATCCCGGTCCAGTGGATGTATGTCCCCATTCAGTTCAGGGTACAGGCAAAACCCAGACATAAACTGTGGGGTCGACAGTTTGTGAACCACCTGATTCCGTGTCTCCAGTCAGTTCAGGACACATACAGGAACCAGATGGGGGCCAGACTGATAACAATCACAGACTGCCCATGCCTGCAACCCTGCTGGTGCAAGTAAAGGATGGACTTGAACTGTGGGACCAGCAGCTCTTGGAGCACTCGCTCACTTGGCTTAGAGCCCGTGCAGGGAGAACCCACACATGTACCCCAGTGAAAGCAGTTCCCAGTGCTTTTGCATGAGAAATTCCTGTCTGCCACAGGTTCAGGGAGGGCGGAGACTCAGACTGAATGGCGGCAGGGTCCTCCGTTGCAGGCTTTGCCCCCGGGAAGTAGATGGGTAAAACCTGGCTCTCTCAGTGAGTTTCAGCTGGGAACCGTGACAGTGGGAGCAGGTTGCAACCTGCCTGGTTCTGCTTCTTATTTAGTTCAGGACGTTCCAGAAAATTTCTTAACCTCTTCAATCATCTGCAATGATCCCATCCATCTGCTCCAGGGTGGCTTCCAGTGTGTGACTCTAATTGCTTTTCTTAATGTAGTATGACATTGATTTTCTTAAGATACCCTGAAAAAGAAGATTCAGTGACAATATAGTAATGTAAAAGAGGTGGTAAGTGAATGTAGAACTTGATATTGGAGTAAGCTGCAGTATTTGCACTTTATCAATATTTTTTCTATAATTTTGAGGAAGCCCAAGAATGTTGAAACAGGTGATCTCTGAAGTGTCTTTCAGACAGAAAAACATTTATTCAATTGCTATTTACTATGTAATGTGTAACTCTGCTGGAAACATTACAGTGAATATGAAAGGCATTTCCCTCCCTATCCTGGAGCTTACATTGATAATTGTATATTTGATGGACTTTTCTTCTCATAACTTGAAATAGAGTTTGTGCTACACAAAAAGCACAGCTTATTTCATAAAAAACAATGGTAAAACAATTCAAAGGCAAGGGAGGATAGCATATGTTTGATGAAAAGTTATATTTGACTTGCCTACTAGTGGGAATTTTAGATTCTCAGAAAGCAAGTGAGAATGAAGTTTCAGACAGATACAACAAAATCTATTAGCACGAAGATTTTAAGAAAGACAAAAACAAAGGGGTAGTGGATTAGTACATGGTAATGTCTCAGTCAACAGAGTAGCAGAGCAAAATCAAATTTACAAGTTCAGTGTGTGCTAATGGAGTGGAGGCAGTTGCATATGAACTATGTTTAATGAAATATCTGTAGTTTAAAAGCATAAAAGAGAAAGTTATAGAGATGAAAATAATCAAAATACATGCATGTACCTATACAGCAAAATTAAATTAATTATTCCATATCACTAAAATGCACTAGTGAAAAAGAGGCATAAGTAAAGGCAAATAGAGGAGTGCACTACAGGGAATCTAAAATTAAAGAAATTTTTTGTGTACTGTTTTTCAGGGAGTGTAGAGAAAATTTCCAGCCAAGAAGGTAGAAATGGATTGTGCAAGATAATGACATCTGGACTAGAGCCATTGTGGGTGGATCAGTGTGGGGAACATAGATGGGAAAGAAAGGGAAGGAAAGAGGCAAAGAAACTTCAAGTTAAATATTCACAGAATTTTCAACTAATTTGAAAATCTAGAAAAGTCTGAAATAGTTAGTTTTTAAAGTTTTAATTTTTATTGTAAATATATGTTTGTGATACCTAATAATTACATTCATCTTGGGGAACAGGTACATATACCCATATCACATATTGATCAGTTTTAAAAAGGTGAAAGATTTATATGATCTGAAGAGAAACCAGAGTATATATTGGTCATTTTTATGCCACCTTCTGCCACTCGCCTTTTTGCTGTTCCATAGAAACCCTTCCTATCTCCTTAGTCTACCATCACTTGTCCTACTGTCTCTCATGTACTTTACTCTTTACATTATTTATATTATGGGTTTCTTACATAGGAGATACTATGTAATATTTTTCTTTTGAAGTCTGATTTATTTCACTTAACATTATGGTCTCAGATCCATCCATTTTCCTATGAATAATTCAAATGCATCATTCCTCATGGCCGGTAGTACCCTGTTGTGTGTATAGGTCACATTTTCATTGATAATTTAGCTGTTGTGAATTATATTCTGGAAACATACATATGTATATATCACTGAATATATGACTTAACTCTCTTGTGAAATGCAGAGTAGATGTATAGCATGTAAAATTGAATTTAAATTTTTAGATTTTGAGGAGTCATCCTACTGATTCCCACAGTGTTGTTTTATTTCACATTCCCAAAACCAATATAAAAGAGTTCAGATTTATCCACATTTCACATGCATTTGTTGGTGGTTTTGGGGGGGAGTGTTGACGATAGCCATTCTTACTTGAGAAGGATGGATTCTCTGTGTTGTTCTGCCTTCCTTTGTTAGGTTAATTCATAGATGTTAAAAATTTTGAAAACTACCATGTGTGGGATTGTTTTCTTAGTTTCTTTCTTGGTGAGTTGATTATGGTTGTATAGAAATGCTAAAGATTTTGCAATGCTGATTTTGTTTCCCGACACTTTGTTGAATTTATTTATTATTTCTAAGGGTCTTCTGTTGCAGTTTTGGGGGTATTTTATGTAAAGGATAATGTCATTTTCAGATAAGGATCGTTTGATTTCTTCCTTTCTTACCGAAGTTCCTGTTGTTAATTGGCTTGATTGCTATGGCTAATGTTTTGAGGCAAACTATATTGAACAGGAGTGGGGAGAGTGGACCCCCTTGTCTTATTCCTGATTTTAATAGAAAGCTTTAGTATGGACTTCTCATAAATAACGTTTATCAGTTCAAGGCAAGATCCTGCTATGCCTACTTTCATCAGAGTTTTTATCATGAATAGATGCAGAGTCTATCAAAATATTTTTCTCCATCTATTGAGATGATCATATAACTTTTTATGTGATTGAATTTTTTATAAATCTGTTCATCAATTCTAAACACACTGGGATGAAATCAACTTGATCATACTCCATGATCTTCTTAAGGATTTCTTTCATTCTGTTTGTAAATATCTTATTGCAAATATTAACATTTATGTTAATATTATATTCATTAAGAAAAGTTAATAGTATATTCATTAAGAAAATCAGCCTGTAGTTTTCTCTGTTTAAGTCCTTTTGCAGTTTTTAGGTTAATGCTGTCCTCAAAGATGAGTTTGACATTTTCCTTCCCATTCAATTTAATAGAAGAGTCTAAAGAGTATTGGCAGTTTGAGAAGTATTTCTTCCCTGAAGTTGTGGTAAAATTCAGTGATGAATCCATTGAGTTTTCAACTTTTCTAAGTTGATTTTTTTAACTTTTATTAATACATGTCTGAAGTGCATAACAATGTCATTCACTGTAGGGAATTTGTACACATACATAACACATTTCAATTCTCTTTTTTCCCTTCCCTTCACTGCTCCCCCCTTTTTACTTTTCCAGCCTCAGATTCATTTATTTATAAGATCTTATACAGTTAATCTTATATATACACGTTGAAAACCATATTAATAGGTCAAAGAACATATAAAACATGTAAGACAATTTCAAAAAGTCAAGGTACATTTTTAGATACATTGTTAGCTGTCTTAGTTGCTTTTCTAATTGCTGAAACAAAATACCCAACAGCCAAAGTTAAAGGAGGAAAGGTTTATTTCTTTTTTTATATTTTAAAGAGTAAAAGGACAGCATAGCAATAGGGGGATTCACCAAATTACAGACAAAGTGGTAGGACATAATCAATAGTTGTTATTTTACCTATTGGTATTTTCAAGATAGTTTCTTAGGAAAACAAATAGACAAATAATAGTGAGTTACAGACAAAAATGGCAGGAAATTATCAATGGTTTTTGTACTATACTCTGGTTTCTCCAAAGGGAAAGGTTTATTTCATTTCATATCTTGGAGAGGTTTCAGTTCATAGTCCTCTGACCCTAGCACAGGGTGGTATGGCAAAGGGGTGGCTTTGTAGGGATATCTAGATACAAACCATAACATCCATGCTGCTTCTATTTCATTGGTTACTATTGATCTTCTTAGGGTCTTTGTGTCCATTTATTTCAATTTTCATAATTCATATGTGTCTAAGAATTTACTTTCCTGTATGATTCCCCAATTTTTTGGAATATACATTCTCAAAATAGTTTCTTGGGGCTGGGGATTTAGCTCAGCGGCAAAGCGTCTGCCTGGCAAGCACAAGGTCGTGAGTTCGGTTCCCGGTACCAGAGAAAAACCAAAAAAAAAAAAAAAAAAATAGTTTCTTATAATACTCTGGACCCTGGCAGAGTATGTTGTGATTTCTTTTTCATTTTGAATTGCATTGAAATGTAGCCTTTTCTTTTGTTCTTTTAGTAAGTTCAGCTACAAATTTATAAAACTTTTTATCCTTTTAAAGAACCAACTCTTTGATTCATAGACCCTTTGTATGTTTTTATTCTCAGTTGCATTAATTTCTTATCTCATATTTACAATTTCTTCTACAGGTTTTGGATTTGGATTGATCGTGCTTGCATAGGACTTTGGGATGCATTCTTAGATTATTTTGGGGATCATTTTTTAATGTGGACATTAATAGCCATAAACTTGCCTCTTATAACTGTTTTCATTGCATCCTGTAGGTTTCATATGTTGTTCTGCTATTTTCGTTGGATTCTAGGAACTTTTTAATTTGTTACCTGATTTCATGTGACTCACTAATTAATCAAAATGTATTTATTAAATTCCATTTGTTTTCATAGCTTCTGTTGTTTATTTTGCTGTTGATTTCCAATATGATAAGTTAGTATAGAAGAGATTATTTCAATTCTTTTGTAACATATTTAAGCATGCTTTATGTCCTATTTTGTAGAAAGTTCTCTATGCTGACAAGAAAAATGTGTGTTTTGCTGTTGTTGGGTGAAACACTGTAGATACTGGTGAAGTCCATTGGATCAAAGATGTGTTTAACTATGATATTCCTTTGCCTGGTCAATGTACCTGGGAAAGACAGGTAGTGAAGCCCCACGTGATTGAATTGGTTCCTAGCTGTCCTTATCTGTCCCATAGTTTTCATTTTGTGAAATTGTGTATTCCAACACTCAGTGCAGATACATTTAAATTGTTATCTCTTCCTGTTGAATTGTTTCCTCTACCAGCGTGTAGTGGGCTTCTTTGTCTCTTTTCATCCGTTTGGTTTGAAATCCACTTTGGGGGCTGGGGATTTAGCTCAGCGGCAAAAGCGCCTGCCTGGCAAGCGCAAGGTCGTGAGTTCGGTTCCCGGTACCAGAGAAGAACCAAAAAAAAAAAAAAGAAATCCACTTTGCCATCAATTAGAATAATTATTTCTTCTTGCTTTCAGGGTCTGGTTGCATGAAGTGTTATTTTCCATTGTTTGATTTTCAAATTATATTTGTCTTTGCGAATAAGATATGTCTCTTGCAGGCAAAATTTGTTTGAATTTTGTTTTTTGGTCTGATCTGCCAGTTTGTGTCTTTTGACTGGGGAGTTAAAACCATTTCTATTGGCTGTTGTTACTAAAAGGTATTTATTGAATTTTACCATTGCATTATTTTTCCATTGCTGATTGCTTTATTTTTTCGTTTTTTTTTTTTTTTTTTTTTTTAAGCTACTCTCCCAGTTACAGGTATTCTTCCCTTAGGATCTTTGGTGAGGTTAGCCTTATATGCTCTATCTAGGATTCCATTGGGGCTGGAGATTTAGCTCAGAGGCACAGCGCCTGCCTGGCAAGCTCAAAGTTGTGAGTTTGGTTCCCTGTACCGGGAAAAAAAAACAGAAAAAGAAAAAAAAAAAAAGTTTAGGATTCCATTGAGTACTTTCTATAATGTTGCCCTGCTTGCCATAAATTTCCTTGCATTTTCTTTGTTGTGAGAAGTACTTCCTCAATTTCGATGGATCATTTTACAGGATATAGTAATTTGGGTTGGCAATTATTTTCTTTTAAGGCTTTAAAAGCTTTGCTCCAAGGTCTTTTAGCATTTAAGGCTTGTGGGGAGAAATCTGCTGTTATTAATTTAGGATTATCTTACTAAACTCTGGATGTTTAGCTCTAAAATATTTTTATGTTTTCTCTTTTTGCTGAATTTCTGGGATTTTGTTAGCATCTGTTATGGAGAGGGTTTTGGGGGAGGATGCTTATTTAAGGTTTTATATGATTCATTTACTTTAATATTGAATTTTTTCCCTAGACTTCAACTTTTTTTGCTATAATTTTGACTAAATTATTTATACCTTTAGAATAATCTCACTTTTCCCTAACTCCTGTAATTGTTTTTCATCTAGTATGATCCAGCTTTCATGATTTTTTTTTTTAACATTACTGGGTGCATGATCTACTGTATCAAATTTGTCTTCAACTTCTGACAATCTTTTCTCAGATTTATAGCTCTTTTTATGAATTAATTTCTTTATCTGTTTATTTACAGCCTCTTTTAGTTCACTGAACATCTTGTTCATGTGTTTTTTCTTTGATCTCTTTGAACATTTTAACCATTGACCTCTCTGAGTACTTCGCCTGTAACTTATTCAACGTCAGTGCTTGTGAAGCCTGTACTGGAATGCTCCACACACAATTAACTGTTGGTGAGGTTTAACCTGACATAATCATGGAAGATACTCTCTACACTAAAGCATTAATTAGTTCTTATTGTCTACTTCATGTAGACGAATATTTCCATAATATGTACCATGTGAAAGGAGAAAACAAATACCACACACAAAAGCACAAAAGAGTCCACTCAGTTCTATTTATACTGCTGTCAGAATTCGTCTAGAGTACTCCTCCCCCTTAGCTCAAAAAGGAACAGGCACCTGTCTTGCATGGGCTTGAGATCCAGTCTTCTGTGGTTGTGACTGGGAGGTTGGATGGCTTGACTGATGCTTGATTTGGTTCCTGCCCATTGGTTCATGTGTCTACTGGGGAGTGAAGAGCCTCAGTCAGAGTGCTGCTGTCCCCAGACTGACTTCTAAGCCTGCTTTTCTTTCCCCCTTCATGCAGAGATCTGCTGGGTTTCAGCCAGGCTCTTACAGGTGTGACTAATTGGAAGTTTTTACCTCTGTTTCATAATTGGATACCTACTGTTGTAGCAGAGCGAGGAAGGAAGGGCACAGTGAGACTGGTCAGATATCATCTCTCACTGACCTCTGGTGAGGCTACGCCAGCCTGCATCTCCTTGCCTCTGTGATAATCCTACAGCTGCTTATGTCTCTCTCTCTATGCTCTCTGGGAAAGCCATGCCGTGCCACCTTGTTGGTTGTTCCCTTGGCAAAGCTCTGTCCATGCCTTTAAAGGGTTTCCACTCAGCCTGGGATTCAGTGGCATTTAGGGCTTGGCAGAGGAATGACCTGTTGCTAGGAGTTAGTAGTGCTTAGGAGCTATGGAAAGGAGCTTACAGGGGCTCAAAGTTCAGTCTCTTTGGGTGGGCGGTAGGATGGTTCCTATGCAACACAGCGCTACAGCATCTAGAAAGTGGGTGATGGCTGGGACACCACACAGACACAGAGCTTGACAGTATTTGAGGGAACTCTGGGAGAGTCATCTAGTGTCCTTTTCCAATCCCTCCATCACACCAGTCACAACTGTTGCACACCCTTCTGACTGTGAATCCAGTATATCCCTTCATGCCTGGTTCTGCTTGCCTAACCAGGACCTTGCTTGTTTCTTTGTGTCTATGAGGCGCTCCAATCCTAACTCAATTGTCTTTCTGATTGATAGTCTGGCCGGTGCCTTCCATAGTGACCTCATCTGAGGAGGTCCTCTCATGCAGATATGTCTGTCCTGAGTTCTGCCTCCTCGTGCAAAGGCAGTTGGTACAGCTGGGCACTGAGCAGTGGCTCCCAGGCTGGGCATCAGCTACAGCAGCCCAGCACCACTGCTGCGCTGTTTCTTCTCTCAGCATTGAGATCCTTTCCAAGATGCTGTGTTTGCAGGACCTAGGCTGTAAGCACTGCCTAGATCAAGAGGTTGCCCTGCTTTTTTCTCTAAACATCTCTGATACTAGAATTCATTTTATGGGCTTCTCCTTTCAGTGGCTTATACTTGGGTTTTTCTTCAAGTCATTCCCAGTATCTATGGAGCTCACTGTGCATCTTCCAAGGGTCTTGGAAGCACTTCTGCTTCTAGTTTACCTTGATGATCTGCTAAGACCTGGAATAGCAACTTGAAAATGAGACAGGGAGTAGGAAATATGATAACAGAAAAGAGGAGGAAAAAGGGAAAGAAGGAGGGAGAGAAGGAAGAGGAAGGGCAGCGAGCAAGAGAGGAGCGATAACCCAGAGCAGAAGCCGGGAAGCTTTTCCTGTGTTGGCAAGAAAAGTTGGTTGCAACTATTCTACTAGACTCTGTAGTGGAAACAGCATCAAAACTTAGACCATGTGACAGCCAGTGGGGATAATTGTATTCCAGTAAAACTATTTTGAAAAACAGGACTGATCAGATTTGGCCTTAGTATCATGTTTGGCTGACATCTATTCTCAGAAATTCCAGACTCTATCTACTTTCACACAAACCAAATTAGCATGGTGTTACAATTTTCTTGAATGTAGGAAGAGGAATTATGTATACATACATATGTACTTATTTTTGTACCTGTCACTCTGTTTTGATAGGCATACATGTGGCATCTCCAGTTCTTTGAATTTAAGATCAAACTGTGACAGACCAAGTTTTTCTGGACTTCAAAATCCCTTGCTCATCCCTGCTTCTGATTTTCTGACTCTACCATTTTTTTCTGTGTGCTTTTTAACTGTTTCTTTGGCTTTGTTATGGTGTTGATCTAAATATAAATCATATTTTTTTTCAAAAAAATCCTTGTTTCCCTGAACCTCCACTGAAAACCCACAAGGGCGAGAAGGTTGTGTGAAACACTTTTTTTTTTTTTTTTCACTAAAATTGTCTGGGTCTCTGACAGTCTTCACATTATGAATCAAACAGCAAATAACCACAGTTTTAAACTAATTTTGGAAAATTATATTTTCATAAGACCTTTAAATTATCATACATTTGACATATTCTGAATATTATCATGCACCTAAAAATAATTATATTCTCAACATATAATTACTTGTAAAAATTGTATTTTTAAAAAAACTGTCTATGTCCTTTCTTTCCACTCTCAGGCAGAATAAATGAATGAAGGAATTGTGCTACAGAAAATTAGCAAACATTTTCAATATTTTCATTTCAATGAACAGTCCTTCCCCAGAACCTCACTTTTCATGTGAGAGACTTAATTTTTCCTAGCACTATCAAACTATTTATTTAAATTCAGGTCTAATGTTGTTGGTCATCTAATTTACATTATCTTGGGTGATCATAGCACCGAATGACTGGTATTACCGTCTGCATTCAAATACATTTCAGGAAGAGCGATGAAAATTTTTTTTGAGAAAAGTAAAAGCAGTTTTATTAAAAGAAGGGTAGTAGGCTTCAGGATTTGGTGTGTTCAGGAAGTGGATTTGAGGATTCAGATGAGAGACAACACCATTGATGAAATTTATTCTACCTTTCCTTGAATATTACCTTAAGTAAAAGTAATATTCCAGATTGGAACAATAAGGATTGCTTGTCAACATCGAATCCTCAAAAGAGTGTAGCCATGTAGATAACTTTTTTAAAAAGTCTTTGGATAACTTCCAAGAAATTCCTACCTGAACTTTCGTTTTATGTTGATTTTATATAAACAGTATATATAAAAAGACAAATTTGGGAATTGTTAGTAAAGGTTGCTGCTGCAGCAGAATGTAAGCCTGTAGAAACGGTAACCTCATGAGCTCAGGAATTTTCTTTGTGTTGTTCAATGTTCCATTCTCTGACACAGGGTCAATTCTGAATGCAAATTTGTTGAATGAATTAATTTAGAAAATCCTCAGTTCTAAAGAAAAGTTAATATGTGTTTCCCTAAGCAAGTTTGGTTCTTGAGAGATTCGCAGATATGCTCTTTGTCACTGGTTTATGACTGTAACTGTGGGTGGAACACATCTACTAAACTTTTAAAATGCATTGAATACTGAATATCTGCTCTTAACGATCACCCTCCTCTTTGCTTTTGTATTTCACTGGTATTCACACTGTTTATGTGATATCAGCTACACTTGTTGCTGGGTTTTTAAATTCCTCCATGACCCCGTTTCATTCTTCTAATTCACTCGATCTTGTCTCCAACCCCATTTAGTTCTTGGACTGAACACTGGGTCTTTCCTTTGCCTCAACTCATCCTGGAAGCAAAGTAGTGATGTTTAACTAAGAAAGTTGTGGGTGTGGGACTCATCGGTGCTGATCCTCTGGTGCTTTTAAGTTTGGGAACCTCTAGGAAAGTATTTAACATTTCTATGTCTCTGTTTCATTTTTTAATATATTTGGCAAGAATGGTATGAATTCATATGCATAAAGTACTTAGGCATGACATGGTAGAAAGCTCGCATTGGATGTTATTTCGTATTAATCTTCTGCCTTAGTGCTCTCTTCCTAAAAATAGAAAACAAACAGAAAGTACCCTATTAACTTAGTTAACTGAGACAAAGACACCTTTCACAAGGAATTCAGTAATCAACAATTAAAGGAAAATTATTTCTTCAGCTGACAAGAGCAAATGGTTCTTTAAACCAGAAGATATTATGCCCTCACTTTCTACAGCTGTTTTTCTCTTCGCTGTGAAAAGAAATCATCATAATTTCATCTTGGGGGACAAATTCACTATTTTAAGTATCACACTGTATGTTTTTATACCTTTTAATAAAGCACTGTTGTGTTTATATACAGCTTATAGAATTTTAGTGACAACTAAATAGAATAACATTTCATTTTATTTCAAAATAGTTTGACACAAGATAATACCTCTTAAGCAATAATTATTTCATTATGTTTTGTCTTAAAAATTTGAATTACATTTATTCTCAGTGGAAAAGGGTCAATGAATATTAGGCTTTTTATAGAGGTTGAGAATAACTTAGATATTGTGCAATATATCTCCCTATATATTTCCAAGAGCATTCAATACAATATTGCTTCTTCCTTTATGTGAGTTGTTTAGTAATTTGCATCACACTAGTCATCATCCTAATTGAAGAAAATTATCTTTCAGGATAAGATTCTCATCTTGTTATTTTCTTTTATTTACTTTACTTATACTTGTTATTTTCTTTTATTTACTTATACTAAGGTTATTTTCTTTTTATTTACTTAAATGTTGAGTATGTTTAGTGTTACCATTATTTGCTTAATCGGGATGAACATTATTATTTAAGTATATTAACTTGCTCTGGATAAGCATAAATCATAGATATAGATATATCATAAATACAAATATAAGTAAATCATAAATATAGGTTATGCATATTAAGTTTCTCTGGGTATGCACAAATCATAAGTCAATGAGAATGCATGATTTTTAAGATCTTATTATGTAAGTGAAAATTCAAACATAAAATAGAAAATAGCCAATCATTAACATGTACACCAACAGTTTCAACTGTATGAAGTAGAATTTGACAAACTCCATTGTGTTCACATCAAGCCAAAGTGGACAAGTTGTTCACTGCATGATCACAGGGACAGTTCTGTAACAGGTCTGTCGAAAGAACTCAGAAGTGTGGACTAGTAGATGAAATGGGGTCTTATAAGTTACTGCAGTGAGAAGAAGAATATAACCACAATTTTGACAAGCAGGATTTGGGGCTGGGATACTGACATCAACGTAATGAGAAAAAAAAAAAAAAGCTTCAATTCAGAAGTGGAAAGACTGGAGCTGAAACTGTGGAGAAGCTTAAAGTCTGCGTTCAGCAAAGTCCAAACAGAATTTTGTGATTTAATGTGCTTTTGCTTTTCCTCTCTATTGGCAAGACCTTCTTTCAGAAGCTGAAAATAACTCATGAGTGAATTATAACCAGTATCTCTTTAGGTTTTAGAAGCTCCATGAATTTATAATGAATTCTATTCTTTGTATTCTCTGTCTGACTGATGAAAGGGTCAGCAGCCCAATTTATAGGTTAAATGATATTAGAGAACTATGCATTGTATGACATATTTCATTAAAGCAGAGGCTATGAGCTTCGGCTCTAAAGACTAGGAATTTCACACATCTGACCAGCAATCTTGTTCATAATTACTTTTATAATTGGTAAGAATAAGAAAAAATATGTGCATGCAGTCTTTAAAGTTTTACAATTGTAGTTGTAATTCAAAATGGACTTTAGTTGTGAGAGAATACTATGCTATAAAATATATATACCTATATATATATATGTATAATGATTCTTGCATAGTACTTAAAAGTTCCTCTACAGTGTTCTGAAAAAATATAGTAACACAATTGCATCTTAGTAAAATTGAAATTGAAATCCTTCTGAGGATTTATTTTTGTTAAGAGTGGAAAAATTCCTGTGCCCTTTTCCTCCATCACAGTTTGTCTTTTCTATTAGTTTGTTCCCAGTTCACAAACTCTGTCATACATTTTGGATCTTAACCCAAATGCTCATCAACTGAGGAATGGAAAAAAAGGATTTTTTTATTTAATGGAGTACTATTCAACTATAAAAAAGAATAAACTGGAGACTTTTATAGGTAAATGGGTGCAACTCAAGACCATACCCATAAGTGAGATAAAATAGATCTGTATATGTAAACATCATGTTTTCTCACTAGTGTGAGAAACTGAACAAGTAAATAAAATCCAAAATGTACAAATATATATATGTGTACATAAAGTATTTAGATAGTTATATAGCTAGTTTCTCTTAGTTAATTCAAAAGAAAGGCTTGTGCTAATATTGTATGGACAAGGTATTATACCTTATCTTGTACTCTGAATAACTACTAGGAAAACAGTACACAGTGCATTAATTATTAGTAACTGTCTGACTATCCTGTTTTGAAACTCTGTTTCATTGGTTATTTTTATTTTTTTCTCTTTAAAATAACAAGAGTAGAAAAGTTATTTGAAGAAATTGAAAAACCACATTGAATTACTTCTCATGAAAATGTTAATACTATTTGAAAACAATGCTTAAAGTTTCTTTGTTCATATAATTAAAGTATTTAAAAAGAATTGTAATGTAAAAACTCCTATAAACATGAGAATATATCTGATGGATTTTATAGATAGATACTGATAGCTAACAATAAGTCATTAAGAATATTAGACATGTTCCATTTGCCCTTCTCAAACTAAAATTTCTTGGGAGTCTACGAAACTACAGCAGAAATAAGGAATAAAGCCAGACAATACATAATTAGGTCATAAGTGTTAAAGCTTTAAATGCTGTTGAAATTTAGTAGAAGTAAGCACTGTCTTTAAAAAGAATAGACATCGTCCAAATTTTGTATCACCTATTTTATCCCTTTTAATCAGCGGCCAAAGGGAAATTTTAGAGCTCTGGATGATAAACTATCCTATTTGAAAGGCTGTTAGAATATAAGAAAACTAGTTAATTATAATTTTAAAAGCCAGTGATTAACTTTGTAATGGTCTATTCAATGATGAAATGTTTTTCTTCTTTTTTTTTAAGGTAACGATATCATAGTTTGTTTGTGATAATATATAACTTTTTAAAATGATATCAAACAGCTCCTATTTTTAGATATAATTAAATGTTCTAAATTACATGGTAGACTTAAATACTCAAATTTGATTTTGAAATTATCATTTTTCACTTGAGAGAAATAGTAAAAAATAATATAGTAAAGTGCACAATAGTAAACAATATAGTAAAATAGAACCTTAGTTGCTAGTGATTTCTGCAGTCTTATGTAATTACTAAATGAAAATTCCACACAACCCTATTTGTGGCTGATTAACCGAATGGACATATTCTATGAGATTCCATAAGAAGTGAATTTTCACCAATTAAAAATCCATTCCTTTTTTTCACTACATCTCAACAAAAATACATATATCACAGCTAGAATAAAATGAAGATGTTGGATGCTCATATAAATTTATAAAATGTAACCATAGATACCATAGAAAACAGGTGGATGAGGTGCATGCTATTTTTGTAATAACCCTAAGAGAACCTTTTCCTGTTTACAAATAGCTTGTTTACATTGGTACTGTTCTCCTCAGCTTCAGTCTATGAATCTGCCCATAAATAACCTCTCGGCTTTTCTCTAACATGTGCTTTGTGCTGTGAGTTTGTGTCGCAAAGCAGGTGTATGAGAAGAAAAACAAATTGCAACTCTACTCAAATTAAGAACATGGGATATATGGTGTCCTATGATGAAAACTAAATACATATTCATGACATCCTACAAATGTAGCAGAAATTCTATGCTTCTAGGCTGCCTTCAACTTGGTCACTCCAGGTAGATAAGAATATATGTTGATTTTAATATGTCTTTAGGGAGAAATCAATGTTTGAAGGCTGGGTTCAATCTTCTTTTGGGTTGCAAAACAGTTTCTGTTGTGCCTTATGTATATTTATAGCGCTCGTATTCATCCCCTTGCTGTTCCCCTGTGTAAAATGTTGTATTGGCTCATTCTGACAGTATTGGATGAGGCACAGTGTTTTAACCTCTTTTCTCTTGTAATTATATAAACATGTACCCTGTACATGGCGACCTGGGAGTGATGATCAGAACATCTGTTATGATAAATGAAACAGAGAATGCGAGTTGATTTTTGAATTGTAAAGAACTGAAAAGTCACTCTTCTGATCTGTGGCTTTATGCTAACAGAACGTTTGAAAATGTTGCTGAAACCTGTCCTTTAACTTCACAGCAGTAGAAAGAGAGCGTGATTTTTATTGTTCTCACATGGGTGCTGCTTAGCTAGGGAGTTATTTGTCTTTCTGGAAAGTGGTTGTTATCCTGGATAGCAATTTGTGTAACAGTTTAACCATTCTAGAGACGACAGAAAAGCGCCAGTTTAAAGTAACATAATGTCCAGGTAACTTCTTAAGAGCAAAATATTTGAGCAGCACTTTTTCACTTTCAATTCTTGCTACCCTTGGTAAATTTTGGGCCAAACAGCCAAGAGTCCAGGGGGAATTTAATAAAATAACTATTACTGTTATCATCCTTCTCCCATAACAGAGAATTAGTAGAGCTCGGTGTTACCAGAGGGAGGTAATTTGCAGAGGAAATTCAGCCCATTTTTCTGATTTCTTGCAAACTCTCTCTACAACATCAAGACAGACTATTTAAGGAGAATTATCGGTCAACTTTCCCCTGTCAGCTTGGTTGTCAGCTGGAGACTTCTTTAAAAGAATATTTTCAAATTACTCCCCATGCACTTGCTGGCATTGACTTCTAAGCATCTTTTAAGTTTTCATTTCCATAATTAGTTTATAATTTAAATTCAATTTAACTGTGAATTTCTTAGCACATTTGAAGCTTGGGAAAAGATTTGCACTGAAAGTCATGAGCATATTCAGCAAACCTTGGGAAGTGGCAGGAAGGTGGGGGATGCGAAGGTGGCCTTCTCTCTGCCTGGTCTCAGTCTTTAAATTGCTTGTCTAGAACCAACTCATCCTGTTGCTTAGCTTTCAATGTAATTATTAGGTAAAGTAGTTCATTTCTACAGCGCGGGGCTAAACCTGCTCAATCCATACTTAGATATGTTTTCCCAGAAAATATTCCCCTTTTTGATGGG
Source organism: Chinchilla lanigera (assembly GCF_000276665.1). Taxonomy (NCBI): domain Eukaryota; kingdom Metazoa; phylum Chordata; class Mammalia; order Rodentia; family Chinchillidae; genus Chinchilla; species Chinchilla lanigera. The sequence goes on from NW_004955411.1 coordinate 27,332,523, forward strand.
GTTCTGTCCAATCTCAATAATATGTAATTATACAATATTTTTTCTCAAACTGCCCCATTATGAAAAAGTGTTTCCATCCATAGAGTTACCTCAGATATATGAAAATTAATTTTATTTTTCAAAGCTGAGAAAATAGTAATTATCTGTAACCTTGTTAGAATGTCCAGTATGCATTTTCTTTGAGATACTTTTCTATGTATGCATAGGTTTTTATTTTTATATCTATATGTTAACACATTAACATAAACAAAAAGTAATAGTTAATCTTTAATGAGATAGCATTGTTCTAAGACTTTTAAGTTAGTGCCTCATCTAGTCTCTGCAATAACCCTATGATGCTGGTTCTTGGTAATGTCTATAACCTAGCTTTTTCCTTCCTAATAGGAAACAAAGGTATAAGGAACTGATTTGTCTCAGCCCACCCAGCAGAAAGACCAAGTAAAGTAACTTCAAGGCCTTCATTTTTAATCACTCTATGATACATGATGAATAATTTTCCATGTCAATAAATGTACATCTATCCAAATATTTTAATGATTGCCCACTAATCCTCTGGTGGTTTATACTGTTATATTGAACCAACCTCCAGGTTATATATGCATAATATCCTATATGTTATTTCATTATTAATAATGATTCTGATATGATCATCTTTGAACATCTCTAATTTATGTATTATTTGTGTAAACCTTCAGTATCTAATACAGCTTCCCATTTTTGTCTATAGAAATTTATTCCACATAGTTACTTGCTCATAGCTTATTCTTTGATTCTTCAAGTTAATACAACTATATCAAGATAAGAAATATTTATTGTGCACTTACTTTATGACAGACACTCACTTAACCGGGGTGTTTTTAACATGAAACAAATGACTGAAAGTTAACAGACCAGTGAGTCTCATTAACAAGTGAATTTTAGAAGAAATTTTCATTATTAATATACAGAGTCTACAAAAAGATTTGTACACACAGGTCTGCAAAAGAAAAACTTGAATAAATGTTTTAATACTAAATTTATTGAGATACCATGAGATTACTACAAGTTACCTTTGGCCTTTACAATTATGAGAGGTATCAAAGTGCTGGCCATTGGCTTCCAGATATTTATTAGAACACAAACTGCTCTTGAGTAACCTTGGTCATTGAGATTGTTACATTTTCAGTTTCTTCTTTAAGGGCCAGCAGTGTAGTGGGTTTTCTGCAGTATATGACGTCCTCTAGGGTCCCCCATGTGAGGGGGACGCCATCTGTTGAAAAAGCATCATATTATTTTTCTTTTCCTGAAGAATGCATACATTTTGGGGGCAGATTCTATGGTTGTGACACATGATATTTACATTCATCTTGGGAATTTGCACAAGTGCATATTACGTATTGGTCAGTTTTAATCCTCTTTCCCCATCTACTCCTCCACCCCTTCCCACCTCTAAAGAGTCTACCTCTGTGTTTCCTAAAAGCTGCATCTGATTATAAACCCACAGCTCACTTTTCAGGGAATGGGTAATAATATTATAGTTTCGAATGAAAATTTGTCAGCGGTTTGTGTGTGTGTGTGATATGTTGACTCTGTACCTTGTACACACAAAGCTCCATCTATAGTCTACAGCTGAGTAAATTATTTAACCATAAAACACTCACTTACATCTTATCTACCCAACTGCACAGGGAATGTTGTGGTCAGGGATACAGCTTTGACACTCGCAGACCTCCCCTATTTTTTCCATTCTTACTTAACTAGCTGGTTGTTTTTAGTTTTTTTCAGACCTGTCTTACGTATAGAGTCATCTTGAATATGGACAGCTTTGCATACAGACACACATATTTGTGCATTGTTTCTATAATAAGAATCTGCAGGCTTAGCTACATTATCTGCAATTAACATTTCTACAAAGCTCTTTGGAATTACACGTTTAGAAAAGGAAAGTTACTAAACTTTAAAACTTTATTTCCACATTTACATTTTCTTTGATAATATTCTGCAGTATTTATTTCTACAATTGCTTTGCATTCTTCAGTTTTTAAATTTCTCAAGGAAAAAAATATTTATTATTGGATGCTGAATGCTGAGACTAGTTCTGAAAGATACCACATCTTAAATGAATTTCAGTGAGCCTTAGTAATATAGTTCTCTATTGCACAGACTCCTGTGATTATAAGAGTAACTCATGATAATTTGTAATTTACAAAGGGCTTTAACAAATAAATGAGGCTCTCTGGATTGCTTTATGGATTTCCAGGAGAGACAATCTAACTCACATGATTCTCTTAGTTTCTTGTAAAAAGGAAAATAAATATTGACTATTTGATCAGCATATGCAATATTTTTTAACTTATATTGCCATAAAATATGGCTTTAAATTACCTTCCATTTATTTTGTGTCGATACTTATAACACTCTCATATTCCCTCCTTATGGCTTATTCTTCAATAATTTATTAAACACATACACAATAAACCAGGCTCAAAGTAAGCCCAAGAAGTCAAAGCTGACAAAATTATCCTCCCTATCCCCAAAGAGTTTACAGAGAAGTAATATAGTCAGTGAAGCTTATGACCCTTGTTTCTTTTAGAACTATTAGTAAAAGAGACTAAAAAGGGCATTCTGAGAAGACGATATTTCTCTGGAGAATTATGCAGTGCCATTCTGGTGGCACTGGTATTGGTATTATTAATAATGGCAGTGGTATTATTAATAGCAGCATGAATGTTAATATTGTTAGCAATCTTACAGTACATTAGGTCTGATCTATATTATAACTTTTAAAAAGGGAATATATGATACTTTTAAGACATTTTTCTGCTGTTCATTATAGGAACCTCCATTCTGTATACCACTTGTCAAATGACTTCCTTCTGGGTAGCCTTCACCAATAAGAACCAATAATGATACTCTACTACTACTGCAACGTCCAGTGTGCAAATTACTAAACACACTTGGCAATTGAGTATTTGAGATGAAGCTTGAAGTTGAACCACGTTATAAATATAAAGAAAATATGAAAAGTACAGTTTCAATGAGGAGGAAAAAGTATAAAACCTCTCCTTAACAATTACATTTTGGATAGGTTAAGTCAAATACACTGTTACATTTTTGAAATATTTCAAGAATGTTGAAAACTTTGTAGAGTACTTGTTTTATTGTTCTTTATTGTCTCATTTGAAACAAAATAACATAGCTGGGAGTGGTGGCACATGCCTGTATTTCTAGCACTTGGGAAGCCACTGAACAATTAATCTTTGTGTAGAGGCCCTAGTTTACAATTTGTTAACAGTTGAATTCAGCTTATGTACTACTTTTTGACACATTATTCTAGACTGAGATATTTCCCTGGTTTCAGTGGTAGAAATAGTTGATAAAGTCTATAGTGAGAGCAAGTATGGTATCTATGAAAAACCCAATGTAAATACTCTATAATGACATGGAAGATATAATGTTTGGGGACTTCATCAAGTATATGAAAAGGTTACAATGATGCTTCTGTAGAAATAATAGAGATTTATAAACTGCTAGCTAGTATGATGAAGCCAATTGATAAGTAGTTTAAATGGCAGGCACATCTCCCAGTGGGAATTTCCACGAGGCTATGATCTATTAGTCTTTAACTCTCTCTTGTCCATCATTTGCATTCATGATGTGGACATATAAATGAAGCTGAGTATGACCTAAAGTGCAGAGGAAAGACATTTCATACAGCTTTGTCATTTTAATAGCTTGCTTTGATACTTTAGAGGTTGAACCAATTAATATTATCCATTGATGATAAAATCAGAATCTAGATAGTCTTAATTAGAAAATTAAATCAACTGTAAATAGGTGAAATTAATCAAGGGCACATGTAAAAATGAAAACATAAGAAAATATAAAATAATATGCATGTGCTGTTTTGACAAGATGTTTAAGCTGAATTGGCAGATTTTCTTCTCTTAAAAACATATTATTCATTTTATTTGTCAATAAGGAGCTAGAAACACTATTATTTACTTTCCTTGTGCCCACTGGGGGTATAACATTGAGTGGTAGGTTCATGGAGCAGTCAAAAGATTTGAATGTTTTTACCTGAAAAAAATAAATACAATTAGAAGATGAAACTTGTTTTCAAATTCTGGGAAATAATTATGTAACAGTGAAGTGTATCACAATCAGAACAAGTCACTGGAAAATTCAGGAAAACAGATGTTGGATTAATATGGCAGAACTGAGTGTTAGAAGCTCTCTAGACAGAGTGGACTGCCTGAGAAAACATGAAGTTCACCATCCAAGGTGACTCATTCTTAAAAATGGAAGAAAAGACTTTGGAGAATTCAAAGAGTGGATTGAACAGGTAATTTACTGATCATGTTAGAGTCTTCTATCCTTCTAAGTAAAGGAATAGTGCAATTTCATGTACAAATTACATACAAAAACTTGAAGATTAATTTAATAGTCATTTTGAAAGATTGTCTAAATTTACAACATAGAAAATAAGGTTAAGAGTATTCTTTGTGGTCTTTTTCTCCCCTTCCCCCATCTTTTAATATGAAATTATTTAATCATTTTTAAAAATTAAATAATAGTATGTTAAATATTCAGAAAATTGATTAGACAGATATTAAAATCTACTACTTAGTATTAAAATTTTTTTCCATTTTTGTTTGACATTTTACAGGTGAACACTTTAGAATGTATCTCTTAAGACCAAAATACATTCTTACATAACCACAATCATCATTTTGCTAAAGGAGAAGAAACATTTCTCTGGGTGTCACTTAATATGCAGGGTATTTAAAAAGTCATCTTTGGGATTACATTCTATCAAAATTAAAGAAGCATAATAATTTTATTCTCATAACAAATTTTATTATACTAAAGATAGGAAAGACACTTTTCCCAAAGTTTTTAGATAGAAAATAATGTTAATGGTTTATTGGGAAAACCACTATGTCTTCCAGGAGAATAATAGGTGATTTGTCATTCAGAACTCAATTCCTGTATTAAATTAAAAGTCTATAAAACACTGATAGTATCTTCTTTATGATAGGACCTATTTAAACAGTTTCCAAGGTTAGATGTGGCACTGGTTTGTACATCCATCATAGATTTATGATTCATACAATCTAAGTAGTTGTTAAAATTGATCTGAAAGAAAAAAAGCTTTGGCTAGGTTTCTGCAGTTGATTGATAAATCTTTTATTTCAAGTATGGAGTAATGATATTCTTTTGTGAGTTAAAGATCATGCAGGGGAAATTTCAATGTTGGGTGTCTATAAACTAGGTATCGCTTACCATTTGGTGTTCCACATCTACAAAATCAAGTTGGCAACTATGCTATTAAAAAGAGGAGTATTCTCTTGTGCTTCTCTCCTTCCTCTAGAACCTATGATGCAATGGTGAAATTTATTAGCTTTTAGTATAAGCTTGGGAAAAAGAATTGCAGGCATATTATTCTTTGATACAAATGTTATGTGAGGGAGATGTGACAGTCCTACCTGAATTTGAATAAACTAAAAGAAAACAGCTTTGCAAAGATTTATCTTAGTTTTTTGAGTTTGAAACTTCCAAAGGGATAAGAAAGCAGTACATTTTACTCAAATCTTATAGAGAATATGCATTTGAAAAATGCAAAGTGATCTCTAGATTCTCAAAAATGTGAAAATTGGCAAATGCACTAGAAGTATAAGAAGGGCACCTTGAGATTACTAAGCTGTGGTTTAAAGACCACATACTTCTCATACTCTTCTATTGCTGATTTGTGAACTCCATAGGGTAGCAATTCTTTCTCTGTGGTCTGCATGCTTATAAACTGCTATGTATAATTATGAAGTTTCATAATTAAAATGATGAAAGAAGGAGGCAAGCCCCTTTTATAGGAGTGAAAAGGCGCAAAACAAATACTAGTTTTCAAGTTATACTAAGACAAAGAGCCCTTGTAAAATCATGTAAATAATATTTCTTTTATTATTTTATGCAAGTTCAAATTGCTTTGTTATTTAATTTTTTGTGCGTATGGATACCGGGAATCAAACTCAGGATCCTGCGCTTGCCAGGCAGGCGCTTGTGCCCCTGAGCTATATCCCTGGCTCTGTTATTTAATTCTTAATAGCAATTTTAAAACAAGTTACACTGCTATAAGCTGACTTCCTTCTCAACATTATAGACCTCATTTTTTATTTCACAAAGAAAGCAACATAAAGTATATATTCTCTCAATTTCTCACCTATCTTCACATCTGCAAATTACAGGGAATTGACTGTTGCTTAAGTGAATAAGATCTTCCTTTCAAGGTATAGACTGATTCCCATGTTGAGGTTTCTTCCTGTCGTGGTCCTAAGGCTTCTGACTGTATCACTTGTGCTCTCTCTTACCTGTTACCTTTTCCTTCCTGTTTGATTCTATTTATACATATGCGTCTTAGTTACTTTTCTTATTACTGAGACAAAATACTCAACATCCATAGGTAAAGGAGGAAAGGTGTATTTACCTCACATTTTGTAGAGGTTTCAGTCCATAATCAAGTGGCTCCAAAGGCAGGGTGAATGGAAGACAGGCATGGCAGAAGAGAAACAGTTCAGGGTGGGCAGAAGGTAGCAAAGCAACAAGGTTCAATCACAGCTTTTCTATCTGGTATATCTTATCTAGGCGACTTAGGGCAGGTGGCTTAACCTTAATTGTAGTGTCCTTGACCCTAGCATTGCACCATAAATAGACCCCAGCGTCACACACTCTAGATCCATCCAGCCCTGAAAAACCCTCTCATATGACCACAGGAGGCTTTGAGGGGACATCTAGATGCAAGCTGTTACAGCATGTAAGAAAGTCTTGCCATAAAAAACAAATCCCAAACACTCTGAGATTTCATTGTAACCTCTATTAACTGTTCTGTTTGTGGATACTTCTTAATATTCTAGCTTCATTTTAAAATATATTGTATTCATTTGTAAAAAATATAGGAAGATTACCATGGGCTCATCATCACCTATTTAAAATATACATCCCCCAAAAGCAGAAAACTAAAATTAATCAAAAGCCTATTGTTTTAACCCCAGTTAATATTTTCATGAGCAGAAGTGCATATTATAACTGCTTGTAAAGTATTTTTGTCATTAAATATCATATAGTTCTTATATTCCTCTATCACGCTGGAATAAAAATTTGTGAACTCCATAGGGTGGCAGTTCTTTCTTTATGGACTACATGCTTAAGAAATATGACATATAATTTTGACAGTCATAGTAAAATAAATATGTATGGCAGCAAACACTTTCAGCTATTGTATCTTCTATACAGTAAAGTTTTAAACAAGGAGATGGTTAGTATTTTATCAATTATAGATGGCATAGTATGTGTAAACAGTCTCTTACTATGGAATATTTACACTCTTTTTAATCATATTGTTTATAAAAGCTGAGAAGTGAAGTTTTTGTACTTTATCAGTGTCAGTTTCTTTAAGGACATATCCTATAAGTAAAATTGACGGATTCAAGTATATGATATTGAATCAAAAATGGTTCTCTACAAAGTGTATATCAAATTGTTTCTTCTTAGAACTCTATTTTTTCTCACACTTCAACAAATGTATCTGTAAAATTTCTCATTTCTTTTAGTTAACCTTTCACTCACCTATTTTAAATATTTGCATATTTTCATTGGTTATTTGCACTTATTGTTTATGAATTATTATTTTGTTCTTACCCTGTTTTTGTATTGGGGCAATCATAAGTGTGAATCCTCTTTATATAGAGAGGATACTCACTTTTTATTTTTAATATATTAGTTAATTTATTTTCATATATAGTAACACCTTGGTTGTGAGCATAATTCATTCCAGAAACAGATTTGTAATACAAAACCCTGGTATATCAAAGTGAATTTCTGCATAAGAAATAATGGATGATTTTTTCCACCACCCAAAAATATTCTTATAAGACAACTACAATACTGTAGTATAATATAAATAATAAAAATACAGAATATCCAGAAAAATGAACCAATTAACCTGAACTTACCTTTGAATATCTTCATGACTGGTGCAAGGGAGACAAGAAAAAGGAGGCTTATTGTGTAGGACGACTTTCACTAACAGAATCACTGCTGTCTGTTGGCTGAATGGAATCTTTTCTTTTCATGAAACTTTAAATGTCACTATTCAGTGACATTTGTCTTGCCTCCTTTCATGGAAATGTGATATTGCATTGTCTTTAAACAGACTTATCACTGTTACAGCCTTATTTGGATGTGCTTTTCTACAACCGTTTCTCTTATTTTACACAGCTCCCTAATGTCATTTGAAATGAGGGATTCCTCTGCCTTTTTTCTCCTTCTCCGAAGATGAGATCTCCTCCATAACCTCTTACTGGTAGGAGGCTATCACTCAGAATGGGCGAGCCAGAGACAGACAGACAGACATACAGACAGAGAGACAGAGAGGAAACAGTGTGACACTTTTTTGCACTTCAGCATATAAAATAGCATATTAAAATTTACAAAATGCCTTTCTGTTTTTTTTTTTTAATGCCTTTCTGAATGTGTCACACATGTATTTAGATTGAGTGAAATTTGTTAGCAGATAGCAGCAACTCCTTATTTTTATTGTAAAATGTTAAATTTAAATTCCTATAACCCTGAATAGTATTCATTAATGTTAGTAAGTTATAAACCTTAATGTTAGTTTTAGGCCACTTTTTATATTGAGAGCGTGAAGTGTGGAATCTGTTAGTGAGATTCTTGATAAAGCTGAAACCACTTGCAATATAATTTTTTGTTTTGTTTTGTTTGTTTTTCTTCCAGTACCAGGAATTGAACTCAGGACCTTGCGCTTGCTAGGCAGGCGCTGTGCTGCTGAGCGAAATCCCCAGGCCCACTGAATAATTTCTAATGAGAAATACAAAAAGTCTTTTTGAATAATATAGTATGCACCACTATTTGCTCTAGTATGTAATGTCAAAAGCTTATATTCCAAGTGCATTCTGGATTACACTGAGGATGTTGAATGACATTCTCAATGGCTTTGTTTCAGTTCAGGGCAGCTGTTATCATCTAAAGTGATATTAAAAATAGTTCAATAAAATGGTTTAAAATTGTAAAAAAGATAAGCGTGAACACTACTGGCTCAGTTATGATCATGTGATTTTCAGTGTCATGTACTCATAATTCAAGATATCACTCAATTATCAGATTAAAATTTACTAGAAACGTTTGCTCATCTTGTGGAACGCTAGTGGAAACTCACACGGCAAGGTCTCAGTGTACTTTCTCATTTATATTCTTGTAATCCCGTTATATATTTGATGTATAGATTTTCTTAAATACTAAAGCTACTTTTAGTAATATTACCTTAATTTTTACTGTCTTTGGTATCAAACTTAGGTAGGCCTTAGCCCTTTTATACAACTGTATTTTCAAACAAATTCTTTTAATGGATGATCTATCCATGCCAAATGGATATTTGATCTATCCATGGACAAATAGTAAAAATAACATTCTAATATAGCAAGGTACACACACTAAAAAGCAGATCACAGCACCCTGAAAAGTATTTCGTGCTCCTTCCTTACCACTCCACTAATTCCATCAAAACCAACTGTTTTACTATTTTGAAAAGAAAATTGTACAGAGCTCTTCCTTTGCCTGCTTCTTTCCTTCAACATTTGGTTTGTGGGATTCATCCCGTGCCACTGTATGTAGTTCTCCATTGGTTCATGTACTTCATGTTGCTTTGAACTTTCTGGTACGAATTTTTAATGAATTTAAGTACCTATTTCCATAGGGGATGTACAGCACAGGGGGAAATGCTGGTTCACAGCACTTGTGTATTTTCAGTGCTAGGAGATTTGATTGGTTTGGGTTTTTTTAGTTATTTTAAATAGAATGGTAGTTCTTTGATTTTCAGGATATTTTTATTTTTCCAATATATTAAAGGTACCATACTACTATTTTGAAATATGTTGTATATGTTTTTTGCTTCCTTTTTAGACAACTGAAATATTTTGTCATTTTTCATATTAATTTCTGACTCTATGCTATTTCATAATTTTTTTAGTCTTAGCTCTATATTACAATATACATTCTTCAATTATATTCAGAAATTATTACTTTTACCTTAATATTATTACTGCTAAAACACTGCAGTCTTTAATTGTATTTATGCATTTTTCATTTTTTCCACAATTTTCATGCACTTTAATTCCACATACATGATCATCTTCATAGGACATTACTACTGTTTTTATAATTAAAACAAATATTTGTTAACTCACATTTACCCTCTCTTTAATACTTCATGCACGTATGCATCATAACAGCTCCTCTGTGATTATTATTCTTCTGCCTAAAGAACTGGATTACTTAATCTTAGTTTTTTTTTTTTTTAATGGTTTTCTTCCGGTACCGGGAATTGAACTCATGACCTCGCGCTTGCCAGGCAGGCGCTGTGCCGCTGAGCTAAATCCCCAGCCCCCTAATCTTAGTATTTGTTTCAGTGAAAGTGTATCGGTAACAAATTCTTTCAGTTTGGTTATTCTGTTTGGTATACACAACACTGATGAAAAATAATCTATGTTGTCCCCAAAGTGAAAAAAATGAATATTATAGGAATTTTTATGTTTTCCTCTAATATTTATGACTTCAATTACTTTGTGATTTTAATATTAATAAAATCCCAGGGTTTCTCTATTTGTTTTCTAGAAGTCTTTTTAAAAAATAAACAGTAATCAGGGTTATCTCTTAAGTGCCTTTATAACATCTAGTATGGTGATTACACTTTTTCTTCTTTGACTAATTCATGTGTCGGATGTTATTACAATGTTCCAAAAATTTTTTTAATAAATATTTCATAGAGAAGAACTACATTTTTCATTTAGGAACTTTCATACCTCTTAAGATAAATAAAAATGTCTATGATCCCATTCTTAGTGTATAAGGTACCTTTATGATTTGTAAAACAGAAGAAAGATCTCACAAAAATGCTTATAGTGGACAAAGGAAAATTTGACAGCTCTCATTTTAATATTTTTATTTTCTTGGAGTTTAACAAGTTTATCATGTATTCTTCTTCATACAAGTGTGGGAAATAAATTTCCCTTTTCTTTTTTCTCTCTCTTTTTTAAAAGAAAAACACTAACATGTGCTCTTTTTCTGTCTTCCCTAAAATTTTTTGCTGCTTTCTCACTGGGAATGTGTGGTTTTCTGGGGTGAGCTGGGCATATCAGAAACAGTATTTCTCAACCTTTTGTGATAAATCCTAAACAGTGCTGAAAGTAATATTCTAGAGTCACTCTCTGCCTTCAGGATGTAGGAAACAGGTCAACAAACTATTTTAAATAGTATTTTCAAAAGGATTTCACCCCTAATAGGCATCTGAAATCCACCCAAGATTTTAGAAAGCTGTTTTTACTAGACTTTAAAAAATTTTTCTCTCCCTGTAATGTCAGCTTCACAGTAGTTAGACAAAGTACCTGACACTCATAATTTAAAGAAGGTGAAGTTTACTTGGCTGTGGGTTTCAGATTATTTAGTCCAAGGTTCCTGGCACAAGGACAGGAACATTATGGTACAAGGGCTGAAAGGAAGATTCTTAGATCATGGTAGCAAGGGAGCAGAGTAGTGCAAAAGTATTAGAGAAAGAACACCAGGGACTACATATAGTCTCAAAGGTTATGACTCTTCTGATCTACCCATACACACACACAAATGTGGCTTCTAAACTGATTAAGTCAATAATTAAGCTTAACCCTCATGCCACCAAAACTTGCTTTGCATATGTCAAGGGTATGGAGCTATCTAAAATTTCTCTCTTTGCTTGAGTTATTCTTGTTGTGTGGTTATGGAAGATAATTTGCCTGTGAAGTTTTATTACGTGAATGTTTTAAGGTTTTTCATAGATGAAATATTAGACTCTGGCTTTGAATCAATATGAATTAATTATTCATTTTAATTAAGGTAGAAAATTGGTTATGCTAAGGAATTTCAAAGATTTTTTTAAATATTCAAAGGGGTAATAAATATGTGATCTTTAAGTTTGCATTATTTATATTTGAAAGAAATAAAGGTCAAGAAAAATTTAACCCATCAAACATTGATCTTTTCTGTACCTTATATTACATAGAAATTAAAACTCTGAATTGAGGAATGTAGAAGATTCACTATTTTATTTTACCAATAAGAAGCTATTGTAGTTTTAAAATTTCTATCATTGAGTTTTTATCCCTAATTCATTTTATGATACTTTATTTATTTATTTATTTATTTTTTGGTTTTTCTCTGGTACTGGGAACCAAACTCATGACCTTGCACTTGCCAGGCAGGCACTTGGCTGCTGAGCTAAATCTCCAGCCCCTATGATACTTGATAAATACAGTATTTTTCTATTCTGCATATAAGATTTTATATTTCTAATTTCACCCCATTACTGAAGTTATCCTATCACACATTTGATGCAATTTTGTGTATCTTCTCTGAGTCAAATTTGGAGGAAAACTACTAGTTTCTATCAGTTTAAGTAAGATTTTCAAGTTCAGCATGGATAGATTGCAGCACTGACTCCATCACTTGTGAACTGTATGGCTCTTTGGCCTAACGGCTCTTTCTTGTAAAGTAATGCTACTTAGGATTGTTCTGGGAATTCAGTGGAACATATATATATATATCCAGTGCTTACACTGTGGTAGTCACTCTTCCAAGTGGTTTTATGAGATAACATTTCATCTTTACAACTCTATGTGGTAGCCTCCCTTATCATCCCTTTTTCAAAAATAATGAATAAGGTCAGAGTGAAGTTTTGTCCAACTGCCCAAATTCACCCTGCAGGCAGATAGAAGAGCCAACATATGATTCCAGTCTGGCTCCATATGAAAATTTTATGGTTTAGAGTAGAACACCCATTGGATCTATAAATATTTGTTATCTTCAGTTTAACATAAGTCACTGATGACTTTAAATATTTTCACACTGCTACCTCAGATGTTGATTGCTGTAATAACTACACCTCAAATTGTTTAAAATCTGGAAAAATAAAAGAATTTTACCCTAAAATGGTATCAAATAGCAAATTTTCATGTGCCTTCTGAAAATAAATATGCCTTATCCCTGTGGTCTCTTCTAAGATCGCATTCCTCATAGGTAGAGCAGTTTTTATAATAATGTAATGATTTCTTATTATATTTAAGTGGGTAGTTTGCTAATTGTCACCTGACCTTCATGCATCTTGGTAAGGTATGAATTGCTAGCTATGGAACTGGCTTATTCAAGGGAGTTTAATTTGTGAATGTTTTTGCTGAAAGTATATGATATAAAATTTAAGGTTCAGAAACATAAATGCTGTAATTTATTTTCAAAATACTAGTTTCACAGTAACAGCGGTTGGAGGGAGTTCAGTATCAGGAGTTTCCCCTTTCATTCCATTCACTAAACCAACAATAAGAAAGATTCTGTTGGAGCCAGAAGTTTCCATTTGCTTCCTACTGAAAAGAGAACCATGATACAGAGAGATAGAAGGTGGGAACACGATAGAGTGACGTGGGCTGAGATCCAGCTGGTGGAAGCCAACAAATTGAAGGGACAATTTTTTAAATTACATAGCACACTTTATAGCCAAAATGATATGCTACAGTGGTATTTACTGATGAAGGGTTTTGTGGTGTGTGTGTGTGTGTGTGTGTGTGTGTGTGTGTGTGTTTTTTTTTTTTTGGAGTGTTTTGGTTCATCAATGTCACATGTTCTCTTAAAAAAAATTTTGAGCAAAATAAATATAGTAATGCTCCTTTGTTCTCATTCTTGTAGTAAGATGGTGGGATTTGCAAATGTTTGAGCTATTAACACAATAAACATCATAAAACTTGTGCTAAAAAATTCTGACCTCTGAGTCTGTGGAGTCAAATTTTATTCCATTAATTCAATTCTTAGCATTGTGGTTCATATAGATACAGTGATTGATAATTCTGAAATTCTGTGTCAAATTTGGGGGGGCAATTTTCAGTACTTCAGGCAAAATCTATACATAATTAATCCCTAAAATAATTAGGGATTGCTAAAGTTAGAGGGAAAAATCACATTTAAACAATATTTTATTTTGGCTACAAACCAAGGCAATTTTGCCTGTATGGATTTACCAAAAAGGGATTTTCTAAAGTTCAAAGAAAAATTAAGTATAAACTCTGTGTGCTTAAACCACACACAGGCAGGCACACACAAGCACACACACACACACAAACACACACACACATACTTAGGAAAATTCTGACATTTTCTCTGTATTCTAAGAACTATGTGATTACTGTCTTTATTTTTCCAGGTGGTATTTTTGAATATGTGGAATCTGGTCCAATGGGTGCTGAGGAACTTGCATTCAGATTCGCTGTGAACACAATCAACAGAAACAGAACTTTGTTGCCCAACACCACTCTGACTTACGACACCCAGAAGATAAATCTCTATGACAGTTTTGAAGCATCCAAAAAAGGTAAAGGATAAATATTTGGCATTCAGATTCCAGGAATTCAAACTTCCAGATATTCTTAAGAGTTTGAATTCTATTGCACAATTATTTGGTTGTTAAGAATATTTGCATGGTAAGGTTTCTTCTTGAAATGTGCATAAGTTTTATCATGGGAGGTAAAGTGACAATTTTATCTTTTGCAAAAAATCTACTTGTAACACAAATGCAATTAATTCTATGATAGAGATGCTGCTTTTTGCCTATTGATCCTCCTGCCTTATAATTAAACTATAACTAAAGTTAAAAAACTATAGTAACAAATGTTGGAGAATTTTGCCAAATTTTGCCATGCCTTCTTAAATTTTAATTTGCATTATCTGTCAGTTTTATGAAATTATTACTGTACTTTCAATTGATTGACTATCATGGGTTCTGTACTTCCAAGTGACTTCAAAATTCAGTTCTACCTTAAAATATTATTGGAAAATTTTAATCAAGCATTAAGTTATGTATACTCCATGTCCATCTTACCCACTTCGTGTATCTTCTTATAATTAAAAATAAGTAACTAATGATATAAAAATGGATTATATAAAGAAATAATTAGAATATTTGGGTATGTTTTATGATATTTAAAACTACTTTAAGTAACATGAATGGACAACAGTTTCATGGAATATGAGTTTAATATTTATGTAGGAAGAAAGTAATAGAAAGAATTATTGCGAAAGCATTATTCTACCCAAATATTAGTCTTAGTGGTAAATGTGTTTGAGAGGTGTTTTTATGATCTTCTGTAGGTGATCTTTTCTCTTAAATATACATGGTCTTATAGTAAGATAATTTTTACATAATTAATATTCATATAGCAGAAATAAACTCTCATCATATAAATTTGTTCTTACAAAACATGTTGTCACTTCATACTTTTAAATAATATTTGCCTTTCTGTAATGCTAATATTATTTTACTAGCTACATTACATTAATGGAAATGTGCATAATTATTTATAATTCCAAGTTGGTGTAGAGTTCTTCTAAGCTTATTAGTATTAATGGCAGCTGATAAGGTGCAATATTGCTCAAGATGAAAGTACTCTGCTTTTCCCCCAGCAGCTAACTTGTGTTTATCAAAGCCATATTCTGCCTGCCCTTTGAATTCATATCTTTATGAATACAAATAAGCTTCCACCTTTCGTAACCATGTCAAGGTGATGAAAGGTTTGGAAGGCTAAAAAGGAAAGGTTAAAGTTGACTGCAAAATGTTACATTTGTCATCATAATTGCAAAATAAGTCATTAATAGCAAGACAAGTGCATTTGATTAGTGGCGTAGTTCATGATTATTTTCATTAGGTAGAAGCTCTGCCTCTAATGAAAGCATCCAGGCCAAAGAACATGGAATGAGTGCAGCACAGATAAATATTAATAGGTTCCTTAGTGGCGACTTCACAGAAACACATGCTGGAATCTTCTCACAACAAACAGTCTATATGCCCTGGTGAAATTATGGAGTGATAACATCATCTGATTCCCAAAGTATTTTAAAGAACTTACAAACTTTGTCACCCATTAAAAGCCCATTGGGAATCATAGGTGCCGATTGACTGGCCTGAAGCCAGGAAAAGCTCAAATAATTGTCTGAGTGATTTTCATTGTGATATAAGTATTAAAGGGTCAATGATATTGCTTTGGATCTTGTGAAGCTTTTGTTGAGCTGTTACTGCTGAGCGAACACAGAAGTATGCAAAAGGATAACATTAGGGACAGAACCGTTATGATTTTGAGTACTTGTAGGGTTCGAAAATGTATGTATCGATAATTTTTTTTTTTTTTTTTTGTCTTTTTTGAGACAGGGTTTCACTGCGCAGTTCAGGCTGGCCTTGAGCTCACTTTGTAGCCCAGGCTGGTCTCAAACTCGCAAGGATCATCCTGCCTCAGCCTCCCTAGTGCTGGATTTACAGGCATGCGCCACCATGCCTGGCTGAATATCAATAATTATGTCAAGGATGAACTATAAAATAATACCCTTAAAATATTTTTTAAAGTTTTCAATTGTTTTTCTAATGCAAGAAACAAGAAATTAATTGTGGACTTCTGTCCTTTCCTCTGATATTTTATGTATCTGGTAGCTTAGGTAGCACTATTTTGAACAATTATTTTATAATTTGATATATTAGAACTTGAATTATCATTTGGCTGCCATCTCTTCTTTTTTCTTTTTTTTCCGGTACCAAGAATCAAACTCACAACCTTGCACTTGCCAGGCAGGTGCTGTGCGGCTGAGCTAAATCCCCAGCCCCCTTGAATTATCATCTGAATCATGTATTATTTTAAATGACTTCTTTGACAATTGACAAGCATAAGTACTATTGAAATAAAGATATTTTAAACAGCCAAATACAATGTTTTTAGCTTGCCTTGGTTCATAATTTCTCAAAAACTGTGGTGAACATTTGTTTGTTCTTAATATACGTGAATTAAAATCCCATGGTGAGTGAGAAATTTCAAATCCAGGCTTTCTACTGATTCATAATTTCAGTCATTACTTCGAAATTAAGGATTTATACACTCAAAATCAATTTATCTAGATCAAACTATACTTCTGAAGACAGAGGAGTAGCTTTTTCAACTGAAAGTTAATTATTGAACACCTCTCTGTTTAAGAATTCATTCATCACATTGTATTCTTTACAGAAAATGCGGAAGGAAAATGTCAGAAATTTTCACACAGGGGCTGGGGATTTAGCTCAGTGGCAAAAGCGCCTGCCTGGCATGCGCAAGGTCGTGAGTTGGGTTCCCGGTACTGGAGAAAAACCAAAAAAAAAAAAAAAAAAAAAAAAAAAAAAAAAAAGAAATTTTCACACAGCACCGTCATAAACTATTCATTTTGGTGAACTGAGTATGAACACCCAGTTTATATGCAAACCCTAATAATAACCATCTGTAAGTGTAAGCAGTGATGGTGAAACTTACACTGGACTGGGTCCAAGGAGGTCTCCCAGTTAAGAGATGAGGATTTCAATTCACTCCCTCCACAGACTGGGTAGTAGGTTGTTAACCCATGCAACAAGAATTTGATAATGCGTCGGTGTGAGGTGCAACGTACATGTGTGAGGCAGGGTTAGACTATAAGGAAGAATAAGAAAAAAGACTAGAGTTTAAAGTATCTAGAGGGGGCATCCTGACATGCAAAGATATAGATTGGCTAACTCACCAAAGCAGCTTTTGTTTGGTAGATTAATTTCTGTTCTGGTTTCTGTAGTTCCAAAGAAACTCTTATTTTAGGGACAATTTCATTCTCAGGAGATGATTGTTCTTGGGTAAGACAGAGTCTGTCTCATTTCCCTCATTGGGGAATTGCTTCTCCTTGGAGGACGCAGTGCCATTGTGGGACTGTCTGCCAAGCTCTGCTTTATGTGGAACCTGAGGTGCTTGTAATTTGGGGGGCTTCTAGGTGTCGCTCCAGGAAGGTTTGGACACGGACATCATCCAAACTGGCTGTCAAGCAGCCCTGCAGACTCTGAAAATTACTTCAATTGCTCTTAGTTTGGTGACCTCTGTCTTGAAGGGGAGTGTGATACATTAGGCAAATTTAGAACAGGGAGACATTGTGATACAAATATTCCTTCCCTGAGTGAAAAGCATGCCTCATAAAGAGTTGAGCAGGAATCTGGTCCAGATTTTTTTAATGAAAAGAAAAGCTAAAATATCAATAAAACAGCTTCAAAACAGGTTAGTAGGAGAGTAAAAATAATTAATACATTGCCTGTTGTCTTCATAGTAATTATTCAGAGTACAAGATCTAGGCATGACAGATTAAGATAAAGGGACCCCCCAAAAAATTCATCTTCTTTGTTGCCGTTCTACCTTTATTTCTTCTACCTTACCTCAAAAGCATTTCCTCTTGGGGCTAACTATTTCATTTTTGGACTTTTTTTTACTTTAGAATTTGTTAATTTTAAACTGGGTGAAAATTCACGAGAAGCTTCTAAACGTTTGTCCTGACTCCTCCTTGGTCACTTAAGGGAACCGAATTTAAGTTTACGACACAGACCAGATCTTCAGATATGTACAGATAATTCCATGTTTCCACTAGATACTCATTTTTTAGCTCAAACTCAACATTTCCTTCAGTGTTCCTTACAGTATTGCAAGCCTTGACACAAATCTATTTTAATCTGAATATCCTCTAGTTTGTCTATATCTCTCTTAACTGCTATAATTATTAGCCATGAGAGCAAAATTTCCTGTGGGTGCATACTAATTAAAAAGAAATTAGAAGGCTGGGCATGGTGGCATACACAGACAATCCCAGCTCTTGAGCAGGTAAGGCAGGAGGATCACTACAAGTTCCAGGCCAGCCTTGCAAGATCCTGTCTCAAGAAAGAAAAAATAAAGGATAAAATAAGAGATGTATAACACCCAAAAGCCAACAATATAAAGATTACTGAATACTTTTCTAATGATGTTAACGTTCTTTCTTCTCAGTGGTATGAATCAATATGAAATCACCCTTCAGTGCTAGAGCAAGTTTTGCATGTGTTTGTACATATAACTGAATGCATACCATCAGCTGGGTATAAACTTTTGCTTTGCTTGACCATAGCTAATTTTATGGGAAGGAAGGGACAAATAGCTTTTGATTAAGAATTTGAAATTGTGAGGATAACAGGTGAATTTAAGAAGCTACACTGTTTTTCTATTTCACTGCTAAAAGTTTTCTTGAATGAATATTTCCTCCCTTCATTTAAAAAAAATTCCTTTTCTTTTCCTTTTCCTTTTTCTCTACCTTGCCATTAATTACAGAATTATCTTACATTAAGATACAAGTGCAATTTGGTGAATTAATTCTGTAACAAGTGAAAATGTACATGTGAAACAAAATGCAACATTAATAATATGCAGGTGTTATATTGAAGAAAAAAATCTTTATTCAGGATGATGCACTAGGGTTTTAATAACAATGTGGTGCATGTTGGCACTCAGGCATCTCTCCTGTCCTTGCTAACAGAGGTCTGTCTCCTCCGCAGCCTGCGATCAGCTGTCCCTTGGAGTGGCCGCCATCTTTGGGCCTTCACACAGCTCTTCAGCAAACGCAGTGCAGTCCATCTGCAATGCTCTCGGCGTTCCCCACATACAGACCCGCTGGAAGCACCAGGTGTCAGACAACAAAGACTCCTTCTATGTCAGTCTCTACCCAGATTTCTCATCCCTCAGCCGTGCCATCCTAGACCTGGTGCAGTTTTTCAAGTGGAAAACCGTCACAGTTGTATATGATGACAGTACTGGTAAGTGTTATCAGTGGCCTTTGGGTTTAGATACACAGGATTTTCTGGATCCCCTTCCAGATTTCCAGATGACTACTTTACTCTTTTATTTCTCTGTGAATATTTTGTCTGTCTGATTATTTTAAAATTAAAATGAGGAATAGGAAGAAGTTTGGATTCAAATATTGACCATAATTTCATACATCTAAACAAGTAGCTAAATCAGATAGTTTTTCTCTGTATTTGCACAAGTACTTTTCTCTCTATGAAGGATCAGCTAGTTTGTCCTATGCATTGGACAAATAGTAGCAACCGTGCCAGCATAATATTGAAATATTTATTCAAACAATTTTTCTTCTGGATTAAGGTAGTTTTTTATAGCAAAGCCTCCTGACTGGCTATCAGTTAAATTAGTCAAGAAACTCATAATTTAGGCTTCTTATTTTGTCTGCCTCTTTATATAAAAATAATATGTTTCACATTTGTTAGGTATGTTGGGATTTAAAGGGTTATTTTTCTCAAATGTGGAACAATATAAAACCCATTCATATACTCAAGAATTTTAGAAATGTTTTGTGTAGAGACCACTAAGGCACTTAGAAAATATCATTTATTAAGTAGTACTTATTGGGGCTGGTGATTTAGCTCAGCAGTGCAGCACCTGCCTGGCAAGCACAAGGTCATGAGTTCGATTCCCGGTAATGGAAAACAAACAAACAAAACAAACAAACAAAACACTAAGTAGTACTTATTTTAGTGTCTTAA
Organism: Chinchilla lanigera; assembly: GCF_000276665.1. Classification (NCBI taxonomy): domain Eukaryota; kingdom Metazoa; phylum Chordata; class Mammalia; order Rodentia; family Chinchillidae; genus Chinchilla; species Chinchilla lanigera. The sequence goes on from NW_004955411.1 coordinate 27,352,966, forward strand.
AAGAATATTTTAAATATTTTGGTTGGCTGTGCTTTCTCATTTTAAGGTATGCTGTTATTTTTGAATATAAATGGTACCTTAATTATTAGTCACAAACAACTCTCAGAGAAACAGAAGAAAGTCAACAGCAAAAATAAATTTAATGTTTGTTCACTCTTATATTGGTGAAGGACCTATTCTTACTATAGAATGATAATTGATTTCACTTCAAACTATTTTAAATCATTTTATTTTAGACACTTCACTATACCTTCATATTTACATTGAGGCCAAAATTCATTTGAATTTAAATTGTCCCTAAGTATGCCAGGAATACACTTAATTGATATGTGCAATATATAGAGCTCTATGCAGAAATATATTAATTTACTAATAAAATTAATCAGTGGAAATGGATAGATAAGAACTGTTCTAAGCAGAAACTTACATGGTTAGAAAAATAATGAAGATAATTATTTTTAGTTTTAATTGGGATAAGACTTAGTCTACGTAGAAATCAGTGATTATGTTTTTGTTATTAACGAATTTGAAATACTTATGTCTAAATTTGGCTTAGACTTTTATCAGTAAAAGTTCTTGAAATAACCTCACTAACTCTAATGGATCTTTCAGCTCAGTTTCGGCCAATTGAGTTTATTGTAGCAGGAGGTTTTAGTTCCATGTCACTACCTTTTTGTCATTGGTAAAGTTCCATATGCTGAGTTTTGAATGGTGGTATGTATGTATGAATAGTTTCTCTGGACTTGTATATTGTGTAATAAGCCAGACCATCCTAGTCACAAGCTGCTCCATTTATACTTGTGGACGGTCATCCAGAGAAACATAAAAATTGGATAGACATACGTTGTGAGTCCATAGATTGCTTCTCCATTTTGTCCTAATATAATTTAAAGGTATGCTGCCTAAATAGCAGGTATTCTCATACATGCATGCAATCATATTTATATATATAAACACATACATATACACATATATATGTGATATTTTGTAATTATTTGTTATGAAAAGTCCACATAGCAGGAAGAAAAGTAGCAAAAGCTTAAAATGTGTATGGACATAGGATAAATGGTCTTTCTAGATGATTCTGTGCGCTATGTATGCCTTTTTCTTTTTTTGCCATGCTAGAGATGTAGCGCAGGACCTTCTCACTGAGCTACATCCCTGCCTTTTTCCCTTTCTTCCTTCTTTTCTGAGCCAGTGTCTCCTTAGGTCACTAGATTGCCTAGGCCAGGCCCCAGCTTGTGACTCTCCTGCATCTGCCACTCAGGCTGCTGAGATTATAGGAGCTGACCACTGTACCAGCATGTGTGTCATTTTTACCTCATGTTACTTCTGTATTTGAAAATATAACAGAATATGTAATCGCTCATATCTTACTTGGACAAAGTAAAGCTTCACATGCAATTGATCTTTCTATGCTCTAAATTATATTTAAACTTTTATGTTGTTTAAGGAAATGTAAATAGAGAAAATATATATATTTAATTGGCCTTATTTACTTCAATAGATTTCTGACCTCAGGATTAAATTTATTGAAATAATTTAGGTTACTGTTTAAAAGAACACCACTACAATTGCTTTGAAAGTGACACAGATACTTGGAGATCTCAAAAGTTTTTGACTAGTTAATTATTAATGTTAATTTAGAGTCATTACAAAATTATTTGTAATACTAAGTGTGCTTTGAAAATTCTCTAGGGGAAAGATTTATTAATGTTCTATTTTATGCAACATTTAATTCAATAAATATTGATTAATCACTTGCTACATGCCCTTGTTTAGCTTCTAATCCACATTTGAGGACATGTGATTATTCATGTTCTTATAATTACTCTTAATGAGTTAATTGCATTTGTAACTGGCCATTTGTTGTCTCTTCTAATTTAAAGCACTTTGAGAACTTGGGTTCTTGAGTATTTTACGCGATAGAATCGACAGAATAGACAGAAGAAGCCCTTTGAAATGCACTCATGAATATATACAAGCAGACTTTGTCTTGCTGTTTATATTTCAAAATTTCAAAGAGAAATTTTAATGGTAGAATTCAAAAAATGTGTACATTTCACAAGTAAACGAGGTTACTGTTTGATATTGTGGGGGAAATCTGATTATAGCTAGGACTGCACACTGAAATAGGTACTTCCCTTCCCAGTAAGATAAACATTATTGACTCTATTATGGACTTGTGTATCAACTTTTTACTGCAGGACACACATATGCCATTTTAATGCCTCATTTTCTCTTTTCAGATTTATTTATTCTGTACACCATTCCTCCTATTTGTATTCATTTCAGTTTCATTGTGTTGTCCAATTTTTGATACATGATAATTATACTTTCATTCAGTCTTTGTTCTCACACCCAAAATAGATGGGATGATAGATGAAATATAATGCTGGAATAGGAGAAATTCTTAAAATGATGCTAACAGGAACTATTTATTTTTATGATAATTAGCATTTGTTGTTGTCATGGATGAATGCATTTAAACACCACAAAAGTCTGTTATAGTTCTGAACGATGTCCAAAAATGATGGAGAAGAATTGGCTTCAGAAACAGAGCTGTGTTTCTGTCAGTCATTTTGGAACATATGATTCATTTTAAATATAAACTAAAAATAAATTGGATAGCTGTCAGGTTGTAAGCACTTCCAGAATAAATTGTGAATATTTGCTTTGAAATCCCCGTGTTTCATCTTTGTTTATAGATCAGCAGTCCATTAAAAAAGAACTCCGGGCTGATTAGCAGAAGCCTGGGATTCTGTTCCCAGTTTTGCTACTAAATTACTGGAACAACTTTGAAAAAGAGAAGGAAATAGAAATGACTGCAAAAATGAGCTATAATGCATTAGGCACTGTGGCATTTGCTGTCACATAAATTATTCCACTTAATCTTCAAAGTGATTCTCTGAATCGCAAAGGAAACAGGTAATCATCCCATCCTGCCTGCTTCCTCCTGTGACTGGTTCTCCTGCCCAACAGTAGCCTAAGACAGAACAGAAACATGAGCATCACCCTTGATTCCTTCCATACATGGGCTCCACAGTCAGGCTCTCATCGTGGGCAATTCTGCACCCTTTTGATCTCTCAAATCTGTTTATTTCTTCTGTGCGCTATCAAACTCCGTATCATCTCACGTGTCACTTCTAACTGGGTTGTGTTTTAATTCTACGTATTGATAATTCAGTCTCTGCACATCACTTAGGCATCATTTTACAAATAAAATTCTGATCTATTCCTCTTTTACTAACTCTCATTCCTCTACAGCTAAAGTCAAAACTTTTTAAGAAGCCTGATAAGTGATGTAATCCTTGTACCTCACCAAAGACTTTTGAGACCAAACTTTCCATTAATTTATTTTACTTCGAACCATTAAACTTCTTTCAACGGCTAGAATTACTATTTTGTTTACATGAAAAGCTCTTATGTTTGCCTTGCTCCTCCTGTCCACAAACTGTATAAATATGTATGTGTGCATTTGCACACACACTCTACTACACACCATGGCTTTAATGTCACTGAGAAATTCTGACTCCTGTGCCTAGGTTTAAACTAGGTCTCCTCAAACACATTCTTTTAATGCCATACTGACTCCCACAAGCCTATCTCTGATCAGGGTAGACCCTCAGACCGCCCATTTTATCACCAACATCTAAAATATTGCCTAGCTTGCTGAGTTGCCTTAAATATTTGAGGAATAAAGACTAACAGAAGATTTTAGACAAGAAAATTACAGTGAGTTCAGTAATTTGCCCAAGGTAAAATTCCTTTAAATCCTTATCAGTAAATAAATAGGTCAGCAATAATTTTCATGTAAGCACACATACATCTTTTATGATTTCAAAAGGTTAGCGTAGGAGAGATCGCCAAGACCTTTTAACTTTCTCACAATGCTTTTTCTAGCTTCTCTCCCACGCTTTCCAATCTGTGTAATATTAGCGATGTGTGTAACGTTGCCTTTCAAACCGCCTCTGAGTGACTGAAAGATAGACATATTCCCAGCTGTTACTTCCACAGAACAAAAGAAGGAGCACAGACAGAGGGGAATCTGCCAGCATAGCCTAGTGAGGTAACTGTGGTCTTCCATGTCAGAACATGCTAGATTTATATTCTGCCCCCTATTATACTTGTCTGCAAGTTACTTGACCACTAAAAGACGGAGGTGAAGTATTTATAAATTGAGGCTAATGTTTGCTTTGCAGGATTTTTGATGTGATTCGTCAAGTATGCAAAACGCCTCACAGTTCACACATAGTAGAAGCTTAAACCTTGCTGTAGGATAAATGTGTGCTACCTGCCATTTATTCCTCTCTGTAGTCCACGAAAAGGGAAGTGCGCGCCCCCTTTTGATATGAGAAAACTTATAAGCAGTGATTTATTTGTTCAAGGTTACAGAACAAGAAGGCGGTAACTTGGATTTTGTACCTAAGAGAGTCAACTTCAGGACCACTCTGTTAATTGCTATGAGTCGATGCTGGTTGTTAACGTTGCTGTGGGTCATTGTCATTATTTATCCAAGGGAATAGCACAGTCAGAACTAGTTATGGAAAAGACTTTCTGGTTGCAGTATGGACAGTGCGCTGAGATTATTGAGACTTGGAGGGAAATAGGATAAGATCAGAAGAGGAATTTCTAGTTGAAAAAAAAGCACTTTCAATTAAGGAGATATTTACGGAATGTTGCTAAAGTAGAGAATTCTAGGATTTAGATGATGGAGGCTGGAATGTAATGAGTTGGGGAGAGAATGATGAAGAAAAAAAGAGAATGACCTGTATGTTTCTTATCTGGACTTGTAATTGGTGACCTATTTTTCTAAAAAAACAAAACAAAACAAAACAAAACAAAACAAAAAAACAAGAAAGAGACCTGGGAGAGGAAATGGTAAGTCTGGTTCTTAACACGTTCAGTTTGAAATATCATTGAAATACCTTTAATCACCGTGTGACATTGGATGTATCACACATATACCTGGAGAAAGAGAAATTTAAAGTGATCCGATAAGGCTTCCATTAGCATTTTGCTTTGCCCTTTCTGAATGGCTTTTGCTTTTGATTGGCTTTTGCTTCACCGTAGCCTGTGGAAATGAAGAATATAGGCTTAAAAAATGCAGAGTCTTGGTAAAGAGTTGAGTCATGCTAGTGAGTAGTCATGGAAATGAATATAGATATGAGAAGAATTTAGGGGAGAAAAGTCAAATCTTCAATTAATGGTGGAAAATCAATCATTGGTTTTAGAAACTGTAGTAGTTAACAACTTGAGCTTTAACTCATTTCTATGCTCTTGTCATAAGACATAAATCAAGGATTTTAGCCTAGGTAAAAGCAAAAGTAGTTTACTAACTTTATTAACTTAGGTGAAGTATACCTGTACATCATGTTCTAGATATATCTGTTTTTTTATTTTTTATTTATTTTTGAGACAAGGGTTTTGCTATGCAGTTCAGGCTGACCTTGAGCTCACTTTGTAGCGCAGGCTGGCCTCGAACTTGCAATGATCCTCCTGCCTCAGCCTCCTGAGTGCTGGGATTACAGGCATGTGCCACCACACCCAGCTCATTTTTATTTATTTTTTATTTTATTTTTGTCTCTGGATATATCTGTGTTTGCTTTCTGAGTTAGTTTGAAAAAATGAAAATTTCAATTAATATTAAAGAATGAATTTTGCTTAAATATGCATTGAAATAGGACAGAATAAAGTAATTCAATACAGTAAGTTAATTTGAGAGACTATAGTCCTGTGAGGTACTAATTTTTAACAATATAGCAATTTTTGTATTGTAAATCAAAGAAATAGCTAATTTCAGTTTTATTTCAGGAAGCAGGATAATACGGATCTAAGATATTGTATATTGCACTTTTTAAGTACAAAGCTTCAAGTGGTGTGTTCTTTAATTTCAGGGATGAATACAATTAGCAAGTACAAAAATCTAATTATTTGGATGTAGTGGATTGCATAGCTTGGTGCAGTAGTGCTCCCACAAAGTTGGTTATATTTTAATGTGGTGTCTTTGCTCTTATTCAAGCAATTATAAAATGATTTAGAATACTATTTCATGAGCTCTGACCACCTGATAGTGAATATTGTTCAAGGTACTTATAATAGTAATTCTTTCTCTATGTTTTTCAATCTTTCAAATATATACCATAATGTGGTTATCTGTAAAAATAAAATTTAGATAAAATAAAAAATAAAATATATGCCAGCAGTAAAAAACAAAAGTATAGTTTCTAATCCATCACAATCAGGCAATTTATATTTCTGTATATACTGAAATAAATACATGTAATAATATGAATACATACAAGGAGCAGGCTTTCTACGAAACCACAATGATCAGTAACATTTGTTTTATAAGAAAAGAAGAGGGAACATGAGGTAAGTTTAATTCTTATGTGGTTGCTCAGACACGTCAGGTTTTATAAATTTAAATTTTCCAAAATGTAAATGATTGGCCTGTGTATCATGGTATGTACTTTCCCCTTTGACTTTTTTTGTTGTTATAGCTCTTGCCTTTCTCCTTCTGAATTGTAGGCAAAAAGAAAGTACTTAAGTAATCTCTCTGACACACCTACACATCCGAATGCTTCTTCTTCTAGGGTGAAAACAAAACTTTCCTGCTTTGTTTTTCTACCCATTGGTTCCCATTCTCCTGCTCTTTTCTGCGTTTCTTTTAAAAAATGCAATTATTATTTCTTTTTTATTTTAGTTTATTAGTGCATGTGTTCAGCGCCTAGTGATCACATTCCTTATGTGGGTCTGGTACGTGCACATAGCACATTGTCATTCCTTTTTTTCATCCTATTTCTCTTCCCTCTCTCCCCTTCACCCCCATCCCTAAGTCCTCTTCCTTATATTTTGTTTGTAAGTGTTTGAAATACATAATGTTTACATTCCTTGTGTGGCATGAAAAAAGGAATTGGGATGTGTTATGTACACATGCAAATCCTATTCTCACCCTCTTAAACTCCCTTTCCTTTTCCTGTTCTTTAGATGCTTGTGTTGTTCAAGGGCTTGTCCCCAAACGACTGGGTTTTTTTTTTTTTTTTTTTTTTTTTTACTTTTTTGTTTGCTCTTCTGGCCTTCCTTTATCCATATGACATAGACTCATCACTCTAGTTCTTCATGATTTTATAGACTTCTACACTCAATCCAGCCTTTATTGATCATCTCTGAGTTTCTCAGACACCTCTGACCCAGGAAACTGATTGTGTTTACCTCAAAATTATATTTTCTCCTGAATTTCCCTCTTTATTGGGTTGTCTCAGCCTGACTGCTGGGATTTAAGTTTATTGTCTTTCTCTTATCTCCCATTACCAACTGATCATTAATGCTTCTCATTATTATCTCACATTTCCGAAACTCCTGTCCTCTGCGCACTGCCTGATTTAGTTAATACCCTTGTCCTTTACAGCCAGATTTATGTCCTGTCTGCTGCCCTAGTTAATCCCATCTATCCGATGCAGACAAAATGATCATTTTGGAAAGAACAGTCTCATGAGGTCCTTCTCAGGCTCAGAGCTGTTTAGTTGCTCCCCTCCTTCTTAGAAGAATTAGTTTCGCTTCATCAGCGTGACACACCTGCACTCTGATGCATGTTCCTGACTTCAGATGTCTAGAACTTCCTCTCTCCATATGCGTAATATGACTTCACCTGAACACTTGTGTTTCTCTCTGACCAGTCATTCTCTCTGCTGTATCAGTCTCTTTGCTGTACCCAGACTGTTCTCTCTGCCTGACATGTCTTTCCCATTTGATGACCTGTTTGTCACCTTCTAGATGCACCACAAAGAAGTCTTGCGCGGAGACCTGCCTTGACTCCTACCCAAGGAGTTGATTGTTTCTGATGTGACTGATGCAGAATTACATTAGTTGATGGAATAATTCATTATCATTTCTTTCAGCACAGTCACATAACCCATTTGGCAACGATGATGCAACATTGGATATAAGGGCCCCGAATATGTTCTAATTCATTCAGCCAGTTATTTGTTTCTTCGCTTATTTATTTATTTATTTATTTTAAAATAATCATCAAGTGTCTACTATGTGTCATCACTGTCCTTATTACTGCAGATACAAAAGTGAGTCAAAAGGGCAAAAAATATTGCCTTACAGAGTTTACTTTTTAACATACAATAATAACAGCAGAATAACTGGGTACATTCCGTAGTAGTCAATGTCATAAATGTTACGGAGAAAAATCAAGAAAGAGAGGTGAAAAGAAGAACCAGTATGATAATAAATAGATCAGAAGGGACCCAACTTAGAAGTGATACTTGTGCTAAGATGAAAATAAAATGAGGACCTTTGGAAAGCCAGTTTTCCCAGGCTAGACCATGTCTCCCACCATGCACTACACTAAAATTGAAATGGATCAAAGATCTCAATATAAAACAGAAGCACTTAATAAGTAAAATAAGTAAAAATAAGAAGAATAAGTAAAACTCTTGATGACATAGGCAAAGGCAAAGTCTTTAGGAACAAAAGCCCAGTCTCACAGGAAATATTACAAAGAATCAACAACTGGGATCACATCAAAGTAAAAAGCTTTTGCAGAGCAAAGGAAACCACCAGTAGAGTGAACAGACAATACAGAGAATGAGAAAAATTTTACCAGCTACTCCTCAAAGAACTGACATCTAGAATATATAACCAATTTAGGAAAATCATACTCCCTAAATTTAAAGACCCATCTGAGCTAGGCGCTGGGAGGCCCAGGGGACGGGCGGGGCGAGCAGGCCCTCGGAGCCGGCCGAGCAGGCTCCCCCAGCCCCCCGCGCCTTGCGCCCAGGCGG
>NW_004955411.1:27369095-27371347 GCF_000276665.1 Chinchilla lanigera
AAAAAAAAAAAAATAAAGACCCATCTGAAAATGGGCATCTGAAATGAATACACACTTCTCAGATGAAGAAGTACAAATAACAAATATGTATGTGAAAAAATGTTCAGCAGCACTGGTCATTTGAGAAATGCAAGTTAAAATAACACTGAGATTCCATCTCACCCCAGAAAGAATGGTTACCGTGAGAAACTGAACATTAAAAAATAATGGCCAGGCTTTGGGGAAAGGAAACCCTTCTCCATTGTTGGTAGGAGTGTAAATTGGTAAGTGGTTATTATGGAAATCAATATGGATATACCACAAAAAATAAAACTCAAGGTTCCATTTGACACAGTTGTGCCCCTTCCGGGTACCTTCCCGAAAAAGTGGAAAGTGTGATACCATAGTGATATATGCAAACCTATATTTATAGTAGCAGAACTTATAATAGCTAAATCTTAAAAATAGCCCATATTCAATCAACAAATGAATGGATAAAGAAAATGTGGTATATATATGCAGTGGAGTACTACTTTGCTGTAAAGGATAAACTTGAGACATTTCTAGCTAAATGGATGTACCTTGAGACCATAATGTTAAGTGAAATAAATCAGACACACAAGATTAAATATCACAATATTATTTCTCTTGTATGAGAAACCCAAAGAATAAATAAGGAGCAAAATGGAGAATAGATATGGGGAAGGAGGAAAAACATGCTCAAATGACAAGTAGAAAGAGGGAGGAGGGAAGGAAGGGAAGAAGGGAAAAGGGATTTTAAAAAGAGAACAGAAGAGAGAAAATGGACACAAAGCTTCCGTAAGTGGGGAGCAGTAGGGTTGAAGGGAGGAGAAGAAAACGGGATAAAAAGAAGAATTAAAATATATTATGTACAGGTACAAGCTCCCCGCGATGAATGTGATCACATATGGCAAATATATGCTAATAAAAGTGAAAAAAGTAGAGGGAAAATAAAATGAGGAAATATGCCACACAGATGTCTGAAGGAAAGATGGGGAAAAGCAAGGAGGAAGAAGTAACCAAATGAGGAAGACATCATTAATTTCAAGGGAAATAAGTTTTTTTAATTTGAATGAGAATTTGGGAAAACTCCAAAAGCTGAGGGAGATGCTTTGCGACTTCGATTTTATATATAACATATATATGTGGATGTGCAGCGACATGATATATGCTCTAGTGTGGTCTTGGAAACAGTAATATCATTTCTTTATTCAATAGCAATGACATACAGTGAATTTAAAATCCATTTTATTATAGAAAGATCAGTTTCTCACAAATGAAAATTAACTGTGTAAGTAATATTAAATTTCTTTGAAACTGGAAAAATAAATAAGTAAAAAATAGCTCAATGCATGGACTTGTACATAAAAATTCTTTTTTTATGTTAGTTACATAGAAGTCATTGTGTTCCTTCATACTAGCCCCCCAAACTTTGTTAATATTCATTTTTAATTGCAATAAGATTTAAAAGTAAATAAGAAAAGAAGTCTGGCATCTACACATTTTTATAAGATGTAATAGATTACTTATTGGGTCTTTGGCTAGAGTAATTGTGTATCAGACACCAGTAACCTAAAAATCTAGATTAAGTCAAATGTCATGGTAGATCAAGTTAACATTACTGCCCTGCAAAATAGCTTTGTGTTTCTTGACACCTAATTTTTTACTGAATTTTGTGTAAAAGTTCATCTCGTTTTAAATATAAGATATGTAAAGTGTATATGGGGGAAAATATCTAAGCATTAAGCTTTTGAGAAGTTAAGGAAGGAGTAAAACCCAGATCCTACATAGGTGGATTGTCCATCATTATTTCAGTATTCTTTCCCAATTATTCTTTTTAATTTAACTGAGCCGATGATTGTATAGATTTACGGTGTAATATTTCTATACAAGTATATGAATAGAAAAAAATGAATAGGTAATGATCAAATCGGTGTAATAGAATATCCATCACCTCAAATATGTATAATTTCTGTGTAATAAGATGTTCACAACACTTTCTTTTAGCTGTTTTGAAATACACAATAAACCATTGCTAATTATATTTTACCTACTTTTTTATAGACCACTAGAATTTACCCTTCCTGTCTTTAATTTTCATACCAGTTAATGGTTCTTCATATTTCTCCCACCCTTCCCCTTCCTACTCTCTTCTAAGTACTACTTTATGCTCTACTTCCCTGAGATAACTATTTTAGATTCCACAGAAAAGTGAGATTATAAAAAAAAAAAAAAAAAAAAAAACACTGGGG
>NW_004955411.1:27371857-27419528 GCF_000276665.1 Chinchilla lanigera
AAAAAAAAAAAAAAAAAAAAAATATTCCTGTGTGTTGTGTCATGTATATGTGTGTGTGTGTCCAATTTTCTCAGAGCATTTTTCTAATGATAAGTATTTAAGTTAAAAACCACTGATGAATAAATTAACACCCTACCTTGATTATTGTGAATACTGCTGCAATAAACATGGAAGTGCAGTTACCTCTTCAATAAGCTGATTTTCCTCCTTTGCCTGTATACTCAATAGTGAGATGGCTGGACAGTGATAATGTAGTTCTAGTTTTGTTTTCTGCATATTATGTTCCAGAATGACTGCAAATTCCCATAAACAGTGCATAAATGTTCCTTTTCTGTATATTCTGGCCAGCATTTATTACTTCTTGTCTTTGATATTAGGCATGCTAGCTAGAGTGAGGTGATATTTGCTTGTGGTCTTGATTTACATTTCTTTAATGACTAGTAATGATAGCACTCATGCATATATCTGTTGGCTCTTTGTATGTGTTCTTTTTAGAAGTATCTACTCAGCACACTGACCCATTTTTAATTGGATTCTGAATTGTAGAGATAGCACAATGTCCCCTGGGATAGCAGTTCAGCAACTTATAAAGGAACTCATGAAATAATTTTTTGCCTGAATGCCTGAAATTCATACTAAATCTGTCTTGTTATAAACAAAACTTGAACTAATGAATGCTAATCAAAATATCAAGGATAACACATACCTTCTCTTGCTTTTATATTTCAACTAAAGGTATACTGTTCATAAAAACTTGAATTTCTGTTAACATCAGAATATTTCTTTAGAGAAAATAAACTTTGTTATTTGACATATAATAGATATAAAATCCACAGCCCTAGGTTTTTAATTTAGATGGTATCAAAAAAATTATCTGGGCTGTGGTTAAATCTGGAGGGTTCCTATACCACTTAGTGTGATTCACCAACTCTAGGGTCGTACCCAGGAGATTGTATTTATAACAGCAAACAGCTAACTGTAGTAGGTATTGCTAGGTTTAGCAATATCTGCTTTTTTGTACTTCTAAAACTCAATGATGCTGTAATTTAAGTATGGTCAAATAGATTGTTTTAGGCAAATAGATGCGGTAATGATGCTGTTTACTTCCAGGTGAAAGCATTTCTTGGCTCACATTTGTGCAGCTATTACATTACAGGTTGAAAGCATCCTAAAATGCTGAAACAAAGTGTGGAAGATAACTGTCCTGCAGAATTGTCTGGAACTAAACCAGTCTTCGCTCTTTGAGACTTACAATGTTATTCTGTTAAGTCACTGTTATTTGAGTTGGCACGTTACTATACCATAAAAAAGTCTCATGTCTCTTAAATTTCAGTGTGCATTACAAGTATTAGGAAGGCTTGTTAAAATACTGCTAGTTGGCCTTGCTCTGTTTCTGATGAAGTAGGTGCAAGGTGTGGCCTGGTAACAGTTTTCTAATTAAATACAGTCTTGTAACTGTACCCGAAGTACCATTGATCTATTCAACCTTGACTAATATACATGGTTTTTATATTACAAAAGCTAACTGATGTTAGCAACCTGGCAATACTATAAACAAATACATTATTTGTAAAACTAATTGGAACATTTAAAACAAATTTAGAATGTTTTTATAGTGATTTAATGTTGATAAAATAATCACTTTTTAAAAGCATTTATTTCAATTGTGTAAACTTCCACACTGAATAGCATTAATTCTTCTAAAAGTTCTTGTCTTTACAGTATTTTAAACGGTTTTCTATTGTTTTATGTTTCATATGGAGGAAGAATTTTCCACTGTAAATACAGCAAAATCGTCAAATTTAAAAGGTTGAGAATAATTGTGCATTGATTTAATGTTTTATATCTATTTCATAAAACGTTACAAATAGTTTTACTTTGTAAATTAATTGTTAGTTAAGCATTTTTAAAAATCTCCTTTTCCATTTTCACACTGAAGTTTTTATGCAGTTAAAATAATTGTGTTGTCATCTGAAAAGAAAATTAAGTCAGCCCTTGAAACCTAAACACAATTTGTTAATTACCCTATCAATTACACAATAAGAAATGACAAGCTACAATGTGTCTCCCTAAAATATGGCTGAAGGTCAGAGAGTTATTTACTGGCATACTAGAGACCACAAATTATAAATGATGTAATTTAAACCTATTCTGTTAGAAATTCAGACAAGACTTAGATCAGAGTTTTAAATAAAATCTTTAAAATAATTTTATAAATATTCTTTATAACAGCATAGTCTATAGGTTAAGAAATAACATGGCAAAGATATTTGTGGTATTTATATGTTGAAAGAAAATAAATATAGAGGGTTTTCAAGCACTGCCCAAGTCTCAGCCTGTATGTTTTTGACAAGGACCTGAAGTCTACAAGAAAGATCAAGCAGCATTTGCAAAGGCTGTAATGTAGCCAGAGCCACCACTGCCTCTGTCTCTCTTTATCTCTGTCTCCCTGTCTCTGTCTCTGTCTCTATCTCTTTCTTTGTCTCTGTCCCCTTCCATTCCTTCCTCCCTCCTCCTCTCCCACCCTCCAGTAAATTCAGGTTACACTGGGTAAATTTTATATGCACAGTGATATTTTGTGGTGTCGTTTTCATATTGAATATGCATTTCCTTGGTGATATTTTTGTTATTGTAACTCCTTTTCTATTTAGAACCCAGTAAGCTGCAAATGACTTCATAAGACTTACTACATTATTTGTACCTCTGTTGTCATTAATTGAGAGTAGTTATCACTACTTAGCAGCTTATCAGCTTCAGCATTTGCACGAAATGTGGTTGTCTTTAAACACGTACAGCAATACCATAGCATTGTACTTGGAATTTTAAAAATTTGTAATTGTGGTAAAATACACATAACTAAATTTAGTATATTCACTATTTCACAGTATATTTCCATGGTATTAATACACTCACATTGTTATGCAACAAATTTCTGGAAATTTTTCATCTTTCACAAAACCCATTAAAAAGGTTCACCTTTCCCACACTTTCTAGCCCCCTGAAACCACCATTTTAGTTTATTTTTTTCTGAACTTGACTTCTCTTGATATATCATATAAATAAGTCACTCATCGTCTTTCTGTGCTGGCTTATTTCATTTAAAGTAATATCCTTAAGGTTCATGTATTTTGTAGCATATGCCAGAATTTCCTTCTTTTTAAGGCTAAAGAGTATTCCTTTGTATTTATAATGGATTGCTTACCTATTCATCCAATCGGTGAACACTTGGGTTGCTTCAACCATTAGCTACTGTGAATGATCCTGTTGTGAATAGGTGTACAGTTATCACTTGGAGACCCCGTTCTCAGTTCTTGTTTGATATATACCCAGAAATATATGTGGTCATTCTGTGTTTAATTTTTTGAGGAACTAAGATACTATTTTCCGTAGTGGGTATGCCATTTTACATTCCCACAAAGGATACACAAGAGTTCCAATTTATCCATACTCTTGGCAACATTTGTTATTTTACTTAATTTTTATTAGGGTGTATTTTTTATAATATTAGGTTTCAGTGTGTATTTCATACATGCATATAACATGTTTAAATCACATTCATCTTATTTTATTTTTTGATAGTAGCCATTCCGATGAGGCTGAGGGGGTTTTGATTTGGATTTCTCTAATAATGGTAAATATCTGTTCCTGTGCTTGTTGGCCATTTGTATATCTTCTTTAGATAAATATTCTAGTCTTTGGTGAGTTTTTGCTCAGATTCTTTGACCTCTTTTGTTGTTGTTAAACTGTAGGAGCTCTTTCTCTATTCTGTATATTAGTGGTGATGATATGTTCATTATGATGATAACATTTCTCCAGATATAGGTCACAACATAACTACAAGGTGCAGAACCACCCTGCCAATGCACAGTAGATCACTAGTAAGGAAGTCATGTAAACCTCCATGTAGTTTGGTCTTTGAGATTTTTTTTATAGAAACATCCCATATACTGACTGATAAAACCAGTAAGACATGATGGCTGTAGAAAACCTTAGTAGGGCATCACCTGCGTGGAAAGCACAGGGTCCTGAGTTAAATTCCTGGTATCAAAAAAAAGAAAGAAAGAAAGAAAGAAAGAAAGAAAGAAAGAAGGAAAGCCTTAGTAACAGAAGAAAGAATAATAAAATCAACCATAATCTTAACAAGAAATATTGAATATTCACTCAATATTTTGCTGGTTAAGTCTTTAAACTATATTTTTATTACTATCTACAAATATAATTCATGTCAATAATTAATCAAAATAAAAGTTCACTCAGCTAAATATATGTGCTGCTCTCTCTTTTAGGAAATTATCTTTTCTGCTATTAGCTTTCTGTTATGGCCTAGCTTGTAGTCATGTGACTGTAGGTTAGGTTCCCAAATGTGTCCCCTAACTATTATTTTCTCCCTTAGATGGAAAGAAATAATACATACATGAGGTGTTTTGCGTCTTACATAAGATGAGGTATATAAAGTAAATGCTACATTGTAAAGGTGAACAGTAAATACTAAAGGAACTATTTTATATTTCTAAGGATTTGCTCATTGGAAAGTTAAAATATTTGATACCCTTAAATTGTTTAAAAGGAAAAAGGAACTAGGATGGGGGAAGGGGAAAGGAAGGAAGGGAAAACAGGGGAAAAAATACAAGTTAGTTACACTCTTAGTGTCTCAGTTCATTGAAAATGAAGGTTCATGCTAATGTCAGTTGGAGAATTTTTATGTCCATACCTTGTATTCTGTAACTACTTTGAAGATGACAGTATGCAATGTATTAACTGTTGTTATTCTCCCATATGAATTTGTCCGATTAGTTGAAATTTTTCTTCTATAGAACAGATTTTACAGATGATGGCATTTTTATTGTAGTATTATCTATTGTACTATGAATATTTGTTGAATGCAGTAGTGAGTAAATACAATGCAGTTCTGACTATAAGAACTGCCACAACCATATTTTAAAATCCTCACTTGGATTTTAAAAGGTTTTGTTGTCTTTTAGGTGATTTTCGTTACAATGTTTCATGTCTAGTTAATACAGTGTAAGATCAATCTGTCTTGCTTTACACCTGTTAAATTCATGCTTCCTGGCGCTCTAGTATATGTGCTGCCAAAGTGAATGCACTGGCACTGTAGTGACAGAAATGCATAAGTAAAATTATAAAGGAGCCTGATGAAAATTATTTTTAAACTTAGCTGAAGCTTTCATGATGTGAAAACTAATCAAATTTTACACTTTAAAACGTATTTTAATTTATTTCAGTTACACCACCATATTTTTATTTAATTAATTTATTGATACATTTAATTTTACTTTATCTTATTTTATTTTATTTTAAGTTATTTTTGGTACTGGAACTCAAATTTAGGGCCTTACGCTTGCCAGGCAGGCTCTGCACAGCTGAGCTACAACTGCAGCCCCGTGGTACATTTTAAATGTACACAGTAATCATATGCATCATAGGGAATTTGTACCTGCATATGATTTTTCTTTAATTCTTCCTTTATGTTCCCATCCCCTCCCCTCCGTTCAACCCCTCTTCCCCTCCTTATTTACAAAGCTCTGTTTCCATTTTTTCCTCTTCTCACTTTTTCTTTTCTCTTCCTTCCTTTTCCTTTCTCCTGTTCCTAATTCACCTTCCCATTTGAGCATTTTCTTCTTATTTCACAGTATCTAGTATACATTTTGGTCCTTATTTACACTTTCAGCTTCTCACATGAGAGAAACAATTTGATATTTGCATGTGTGTTCAATTTATTTCACTTAAGATTATTGTCTGAAGGTGCATCCATTTACCTAAAACTTTCTCATGTTTATCCTTCTTTGTGGCTGAGTAGCATTCCACTGTACATAAAAAACACATCTTCCTTATCCATTAACTGGCTGATAGGCATTTGGGCTGTTCTCAAGATTTAGCTATTATAAATTGTGGTGCTGTAAGCATGCATGTGCATATATAGTAGTGGTAAAATGTTTTTAATTCTTTCAGGAAGATACCAAAGAGGGGAATAGCTGGGTGAAATGCAACCTCCAGTTTTAGTATTTTAAGGAATCTCTACACTGATTTCCACAGTGGTTGCACCAGTTTACACTCCCACCAACAGTGAAGAGGGGTTCATTTGTCCCCGGGGTGCCACCAACATTTGTTATTGGTTGACTTCTTGATAACTGCCATTCTTTTTGGAGTGAGATGGAATGTGAACGTTGATTTAATTTGCATCTCTCAAATGACCAGAGGTGTTGAACATTTTTTGATATATTTATTTGCCATTTCTACTTCTTCATCCAAGAAGTGTCTGTGCATTTCAGGTGCCCATTTTTTGATTGGGGCTTTAAATTCAGAGGGGACTGATTTTTTTGAGTTCTTTATATATTCAAGGCATTAGTCCTTTGAGGAACAGCACACAAAATTTTTTAGCATCCTGTGGGTTGTATGTTTACTCTGTTGGTGGTTTCCTTTGCAGTGCAAATACTTTTTAATTTGATGTGATCTCAGTTGTTGATTCTTTGTAATATTTCCTGTGTGATCAGGGTTTTGTTCATAAAGTCTGTGCCTGCCCCTATGCGTTCAGGAGTTCTACTTGTTCATTCTTCCATGAGACTTAGTGTTTCTGTTTTAATATTTAGATCTTTGATCCATTTTGATTCTAGTTTAGCACATAGTGAAGAGACCTGCACCTAGTTTTAGTTTTCAGCCTGTGAAAAGCCAGTTTTTCCTGCACCATTCATAAAACAGGTTATCTTTCCTCCCATGAAGATATTTAGCACCTTTGTTGAGTACAAGGTGGCTGAGTGTATTTGGAGTTGCCTTGACATCTTCTAATATATTCCACTGATCTTTGGGTCTGGATTTTTTGGGTTTTTTGTTTGCTTTGTTTTGTTTCATACTGTTATCATCACAGTAGCTTTGTAGTATAAAGTCAGGAATTGTGATACCTCCTGCCTTGCCTTTGTTGCCCAGAATTTTTTTGCTATTCTATGTATTTTCTGGTTCCAGTTAAATTTAGAATTGTTTTTCTACTTCTGTGAAGTATATTGGTATTTTGATTGAAATTTCATTATATCTGTAGAACACTCTTTGAAGTATGACCATTTTTTTCCTATTGCTACTGTCTATCCAAGAACAAGGTATATCTTTCCATTTTCTGATATTCTCTTAGTCTCCTTTTGCAAAGTACTGCAATTTTCAACGTGAAGATCTTTTATTTGCTTCATTACATTGATTCCAAAGTATTTCAATTTTCTTGATGCTATTATGAAAAGGGTAGTTTCCCTAATTTTTCTCTATGTGAGTTATTATTTGTGTATAGGAATACTATTGATTTTTGAGTATTGACTTTGTATATAGCTGAATTTGGTTATTAAATCTAGAAGTTATTTGGGGAAGTTTTTGGGGATCTTCTATGTAGAGTATCATGTCATCTGCAAATAATGATAATTCAACTTCTTTTCCTATCCTTATTCCTTCTATTTCCTTCTCTTGTCTAATTGCTCTGGCTAATGTTTCCAGAACTGTATTGATTAGGAGTGCTAATAGTGGACATCTTTGTCTTGTTACTGATTTGAGAGTGAATGCTTTCCCATTTTCGTATATATGCTGCTGAAACAAGGACAAAGCTTTCAGTTTTTGACCCTTTAGTATGATGTTGTCTAATGGTTTGTCATAGATGGATTTAGCAAATTGAGATAAAGATCGTCTATTCTAATTTTCTGTGGAGATTTTTTTTATCATAAATGGATGTTGGATTTTGTCAAATACTTTTTCTGCAACTATGTAGATGATTATGTGATTTTTGTCCTTGGCTCTACCTTGCCACCTTGTTAGGTACGGAGGTTGCTATCTAGTTGGCTTAGCACCCAGTCCTTTGGTACTGGAGTATGATCATGATTACGACCCCAGACACCCACAGTGTTGTTATTCAAGGCAAAAGAACTGATGACAGCAGTTACACTCTGGCTAAAGTATTACAATTAACAGTAACAAGAGCATGAAGCACAGGCAGGAAACTGACAAACTGTGGTGATGATTATTTTGATATCCTTATCCCTAGAAGTTATTTAATAATATCCATCATAAGCCAGGAACTTATATGCTGTGAGATTCTGCTTAATAGAGTGATTTTATCCTGTGATTCCTCTGATGCCCTGTGTTCTGAGATAGTGTCTAAATCAGAGACCAAATCTGCAGTAGGTAACCCCATGAAGTCTATAGTAGGATTATGCTGGGTGTGGGACTGCTCTTGGCCTCCAGATGTGGAGGCAGCTGCCAGTCTTCAGCCAGGAGCTTTCTGTGGGGCCCGTGGTTTCCTGCCCACATCTTCTACGCTGTTTGTCTATGCTTTGCGCTCCCAGTTGCCGTGGTGCCTTCAGATAGTGGCACAAGGCTGCTCCCAACCTGTATACAGTTGGCCCCTCTCAGCCCGTGCATAGCCCCCTCTGCTCCACACCTCTGGTGGTCTCTCTCCTCTTGCGCTGCTGGGTGCAGGTTGGGGGAGTGCTCTCAGCCTACTCACTGTGTTGGGAGCAAGGTGGGAATAGCGCTGAATTTCCACTCATTGCCCCCATCACCGTTTAAGGCTGTTTAAATTCCACGTCCCTCTCTCGTACACTGCTGGGAGCAGGGCTGGAGGGGTGGTGCTGTTTTACTCACTGCCTTCACTGTCAACTTCAGTCGTAACCTTCTTGCATGAGGCTCCAGCTAGCCCCATGGAACACAACAAAAAGAGAAAGAAAAAAAAAAAAAAACTTGTGACTCACAGGGAGGGAGCAGCTTCCTGGTCACTCACCTCTGTGCATATTGGCAAAACTTGCCGCCAGGACGTAATATCCTCTATTTGGAAGAAAGTAAAGAGGCCAGGGGCCTTATATTCCAAGTCTATCCTGTTTGGCTTGAATTTTCCATGCTGCTACAGTCTGTCAGGTTTTTAGGAACTTCTCTGAATGGTAGGTTCTGTTCCATGCACAGGCAGATTTGTCACAGGCTGCCCTGTGGGTTGCCCTGTGGGCTGCCTTGCTCTTTCATAAAGTCTGATGTCTTTGTTTTGTTTGAGCTACAAGTCTCTTATTTCAGATTGATTTTGGCATCAGGATGTAGGTCCCTCCCTGTCTTCCAGTTACCTGTGTTTTTAGATGATTTTGTGTAACTTCAATGTTGTCCTACTCTATTCCGCCATTTTGAATCTCCCAGGATATAATTTTAAAAAACAAACAACACGGAACAACATATGAAATTCTTTCATTTTACATCTGTTACATTCTATAAAATATCTAACATTTCAAGCTTAGCAAAAGATATCACTACAGAAATCTGAGAATGACTTAAAATTGTTTTATCAATGAAATATATTCATTTTATTGCCAGATAGACAAATTAAAACTGCCATATATCTATCTCTGTGAGAAGATAAAGAAAATTAAGATTAATTTAAAATTTCCATTTCTCAACCAGGTGCAGGTGGAAAGAAAAACAGATATTTGGAGAAGAAAATATTAAAAAGGAAAAAATGGGAAACAGATATAATGTATGAGAATGTACATCAGTAATGATCATTGTAGCACTAGTTATTGATGACTTGCTGCATGTCAGTTTTAGTCTAAGAATCTACCACGTGTTCCTTATTTTTCCTCTTTCATGGCAATTCTCTTAATTATCGCCAAGTACACAAATGTGAAATTTGTGTCTGTGAGACATTAACAAACTTTCCAAAGAGAAAGTCCTAGCAAATGTCAGGAGTTGAACCCAAAATATTGAAGCCAGCATTCTTCCTTGTAAGTCTGTATCTCCTTCGCACAGACCCAAATAACAAAAACAACTGAGGGGTAATATAAAAAAGAAACACGTTTTGTATGTACAGGAAGATAAAAGGGACTTAGAAACAGATGTTATAGTAGAGTTCAAGGTTGAAGATATTGATGCCCATCTCTACAATGACGCAGGTAGTAAACCAGAGGTAGCAAAATGTCAAAGAATTCAGAACACGTTAAATGGAAATAATAATTCAGTGGATTCTTTGGAAATTTGCACCACATGTATTTTTTAAGGTTCCAAAGATTTCTTCAAGTTTATAAGAAATGTACTTTAAGCCAAGTTTTATTTTATGAGACATAAGAAATTACAAGTAAACAAAAAAGAATATAAGGAAAGATGAGCAAACGGTACACAGTATCTCCAGTTTTACAGAGGATAAAGATTATATCTGAGGCAGCTTCCTGTATTATAGAAAGGGTACATAATGCCCTCATACAACTCATTCAGCTCATTCAGTCATCTTTCTTACTAAGGATGAGTATTCTCTATTTTGTAAAAGGACAGGGAAAATAAAGTTCAATCATGGAAAATGTACCTAAATATCTGGAACATATATCTTAGGAACTAGGACATAAAGCATTCTGCATGGGAAGCAGCATTACGATGTAGTCTCAAATATCTGTGGCTTGGACAGAAATTTTTCAGCCTTAGTACTGTTTAAATTGGGCCCAGGAAATTATTTTTAATAGTTTTTTGAAGTTTTCTTCTTATTATGACATGCCTGCAGTACATAATTACATTCATAGTGGAGAGTCGGTACATGTACATAAAACACTCTGATTCCTTTTTTGTCCACTTCCCTTCTCCTTTTTTTTCTCTTCCCTGCTCCTTTGTCCATACTCCTTCCATTTCTTGATTCTCTTCCCTTTTTCAAAAGATGTATCTCCCTGTTTCCTATTATATTTCTTTTATTTTGCTTCTTTAATTCATTTTGAGTTTCTCATTCTATTTTTGTAGGGGTTATTCTGTATATCCTAAGATATTACCAGAATTCTTGGCCTTTATCTTTTTGATGATTGGGGCATCCTCCAATTATATTTGTGACTATCAAATATATAAAATATATCTTAAAATATTGTTGAATGATTTATGACAGTGACAGCACCTTGCATGAAGAACCACTGGCTTCTTGGAATTTATTCTTAATCATTTCTGAATAAATTAGTTGTCATGCTTGCAATAAAGATAGACTACTGTTTTAGATAGGCTGGGGCTTAGAAATCTCCTAATAGCAGGGGCTGGGGATTTAGCTCAGCGGCAAAAGCGCCTGCCTGGCAAGTGTAAGGTCGTGAGTTCGGTTCCCGGTACCGGAGAAAAACCAAAAAAAAAAAGAAATCTCCTAATAGCATAGGAGCTAATGTAAATAGGTTTAGTACCTTTGTGACTAGAGTCAGTGACTATATTCACTGTTCAGATAAGCATTTGTTAGGCATCGACTAAATGCCTGTGACTATTCCAGGTTCTGGAGGCACAAAAATAGAGAACACGTTTGCGATTTAATTTAGACCAAAGATCTCATAAACCATTAATTCATCCAGATTCTCCCAGGTCTACTTTTACATTCTGTTAGATCATCAGAAACCACAAATAGTGAGCCCTATTACCTCATGACTATTTTGAAATATTTCCACCAACTTATATTTTCTCTAGGAAATGGAAATGAAAATTGCCTTTGAAAGTACTGTTTTAGTTTTTGAAAGATAAAAATCAAAATATCATGTACTCGTTGTTCTTGTTCCCAGGTGTAAAGACTGCTTATCACCCTGTTATTTCATGTATATTGTGTTTGAGATCATAAATGTGTTTAAAAATATTGCTATTATTAAATAATTATGAAAACAGTCTAGAAGGTATGAATAATTTCTATACCCATTATTCAGAAACATCTGTGTGCTTTCTCCTCTCTTTTCCACCAAGGAAGAAGTTCAGGTCCTGGGATAGAAAAGTCAAATAAGTAAACTCACAATTATATTTCCAGAAAATGTTATATAGCTTCTTTTTGTCATTTTATTTAACCTTTGCAAGAAGTACGGAGAAATCACAAAGACCATAGAAGAAATTCTGTAACTTGCACAGAGTCACCTTGCAGATGGTATCCATGCTTGGCTCAAACTAAAGCTACTGCATTAGCTACTCTACCACTTTGCCTCTGGGTCTACTATGGTAGGTTTGGGTTATAGTAAAAATGCAGTATGACCATTTTCCTTACAGGCGGTACACAAGTGCTAGTATACCATGCAGCTCTTTATAGCTGATAACCTGCCCCACTCATAGATGACCCAACTCATACCCAAGTCCAGGCTACTCTCAGGTTTTGTACCTGTATCCTCATAAATTCTTAAAATCAAGTCGCCCTATCTTCTTCAGATGCCCTCACCATAATGTACTTGAAGATTTAAGATGTAACAGCCACACAAAATTAAATTTACAAAATGCTCAAAGAACCAGTCACTGTATTTCAGAGAAGGCTCCAGGAAATTTGACCAAATATTAGACAAGAATGAAGGAAACGCAGAGTGTGAGGCCTCAGTCACCAATGGCTGAAAACCTGTAGCTGAGGAGGGAGCGGGGGAGAGGTTATTATAGAAAGGGAGAGGGTGCAGAAGGTGCCAGTGACCAGCCAAGGGGTGTTCAGTACCTGATCGGAGCACAGATGACAGCAGGGAAGGCCAGAAGTCTCTCTGCCATTCGTAGGTGGTCCAAGGCTGCCTCACACGCTTTCAGCCGATTCATGCTCCTGTACCAGCTCCTTCACACAAGGCTTCTTGGAAGAACCAGATAAATT
Source organism: Chinchilla lanigera (assembly GCF_000276665.1). NCBI lineage: Eukaryota > Metazoa > Chordata > Mammalia > Rodentia > Chinchillidae > Chinchilla > Chinchilla lanigera. Next base: position 27,384,432 of record NW_004955411.1, read on the forward strand.
GTTTCCTTTGATGAAGAGAACCTGACTGTAGATTGGACCCAACTGTGGGATGAATTAAGGTACCTGAATTTGCCTTCTAGAGCAGATGGCATTCCTTTCACACTACAGCTGAAGATACAGGTTAGCAATACTAGTAACACTGACAAAAGCGAACATATTAGACAGTAATCGGTGTGTTTGTGAGTTTAAGCAACCAGACACATCTCTTCTGCTGTTTGGACACACAGAGATGGCCAAAGAACAAACCATTCTGTCTACTTGGTTCCTCAAGCATCAAAGTGTCACCAGTGAAAGAGAAAGGGTAGGAGAGGGGAGACTGAGGCAAATGCCAATTTTATCTTTCTTTTCAGATTAGCCCCAAGCAGGCCCCTGTCACTAAATACTCACTGAACACAGAGAAACTGAGCCCAAAGCTATTTCATCTCACAGTCAACCAGCTGTGTTCAGAAATAACTGGTGGAAGGGGGTGGGATGTATTAGCAGAAAATCAGTCCAAGCCCCAAGATGCAGTGACAGTCGGTGAGCCCAGGGTCTCTCGGAGGAGACCCCAGTCTGCACTTCCCGGGGCCTGCCGCCCCTCTCTGCTCCATTAGAAATAATCACTCCTAAGTGGGCCATCATCAATGCCAGCGCGATTTTTTCACATTTGCTAAAAGCTTTTCCCTTGGCCCACTTTTATTTTTCCTTTTGTTTCTAAGTAACTACTTTCATCCCGCCTCCCCTTTATTTTTGCAGCTGACTTGAAAAATCCTGAATCGAAATGGACCTTAAGAATGATTTTTTTCTTTTGTCTTATAGGTTCCTCCACCCCTGGCACCTAGTAACAGCCTTCACATGTGCATTAACCAAGAGACCTATTAGTGAGCCCTGTTTTGCACTTCTGCAGACAAAAAAAAAAAAAAAAAAAAGAGACCTCCAGTTAGAATAAACCCTTTTTATATTTTTTTTGGCAACAAATAGCTTCCTTTTAAATTCAGAAATGAAATGGCATTGAGTCTCTAAATTGCTGTCATCTAAAATGTTTTACTCCCATCTTTACTTTCCTAGATTATGAGCAATTTTCCCCAGAATGAATTATTTAAATGAACTGAGTCTTCTGAATCCTTAGAAAAAACAATGCCTTAGCACTTTGGGTCTATTCTACTTGCTTATCACTTGGCATATGCTGTTGGGTACTGGCAGACATTCTTATTTTCAGCATATAATTTATTTTTCCAAATGGACTGCAAGCGTCTCAAGAAAAATCACGTGGTTATCATGTCATTCCTTCCTTCAACAAATGCATATGGACAGAGTTACCACGTGCTAGACTTGTTCTGATCACTGGTGGTATGGTCAAAAACTAATCATAGGAAATTCTTACCTCCATGGAGTTTATGTTCCAGTGGAGAGAGAGAGGATGGTCACTGGCACCTCTGTCTGTAACACATCTGTAAACTATAGACTACGTTATATGGTAGTAAATACAACAGAAAAAATAGAGCAGTGAATGAAGAATTTGAAGTATGAAAGGAGAGGGCTACAATTTCAAAAACTGTGGTTAGTGTGTACGAGAGAATGTGAGTTAATAAACAAAGAGCATTCATAGTCCAGGGTGAGAATTTAAAGAGCACAGTTGTCATCAGCTGTCTGGGAAGTGTATGATAGGGGCAGAGACTACAGCTTTCGTACATTAAGTTTAAGGATCCTACGAATGCCCTAGTGTAGATGTGCTAAGCAGCTGGATATAAAAATCTAGAGATTCAGTAGGGTCTGGGCTGAAACACTGATGTAAGAATAGTATTAAAGTCATGCTACTGGATGAGATCATCACAGAAGTGAGTGTTAAGGAGCAGAAATTGTCTGTATAGGAAGACAAAGGCCATGAATATGTGATATCTAGTTAACATGGGTGTTCTACTGTCCTGTATTTCCTTGCTGAAAGAAACTGTCAGTGAGGCATTGGTTGATTAGCTTTGTATGTCTATATGTGTTTTCATGAGAAACTACATTGAAGATATCAATATGTAATACAATAAGCATTGTTAATTCCCTACCACTCTGTTTGTAACTCTGTAATGTCTGTACTGATCCTATGCTATTTTGTAAAATGTTGTCGGTCTGTTAATATTTTCCTCCTTTTATTTCTAAAATAAAAAAAAAAAAACAAAAGAAAAAAAACAGAATATGTGATATCCTGCAAATCAGGTAAAAAAAAATCATATTGAAGAAGCAGGGGATTAAATTGCTTATCTATCAAGTAAAATGAAGGCCAGAACTTGACCATCGTACTTAGCGACCTACAAGGTTTTGGTAATCTTGACAAAGGTGTTTTCAGTGAGGTAACAGAGACATCAGTCTGATCAGAATGAAATGAAATGAGACTGTGAGGTAGGACGCACAGCATGTTTGCGTCTCTGAAACTTGTATGTTGACACTGCATCCTAAAGTGATAGTGTTTAGAGGCGGGGTCATTGATATCTACATAGGTCCTGAGAGTGGGTCCAGTGCACATGGGATTGGTACCCTTATAAAAGGAATCCAGAGAGCTAGCTCACAGTCCTTCAGCCTCGTGATAACACAGGGAGAAAGCTCTCAGCAGAACTCATCCCTACTGGCATCCTTATCCCAGGCTTCTGGCCTGGAGAACTCTGAGAAAAACACTTGTGTTGTTTATCAACCACCCAGTCTGTGCTACGTTGTAATAGCAGCCTGAACTCAGACAAAAGGAAAAGTGTCAGAGCTTGTGAACACAGACCACTCTTCCTAGAAACTGTCCTACGAAGCAAAGTAGGGAAATGAGGTGTTAAATGGCAGGGAACTAGTATTGACAGAAAATTTATTTACAATTAAGTAATAATGTATTTGCATCCATATGGAAATAACACATAGGGAAAAAAGATATGATGGTGGAGGATTTAAATAAATGCAGCCAACTCTATCACTATGAAGCTATTCTTATGTCTTAGAGCAGGTAGAATAGCCATTTCCCCAATGGAAAGATGCCAACATTTGATGGCTGATAGGTCTGCTTGGTGGCTAGGCCTTTAAGGGTTTCTTTCTCAACTAGTCCTTAAGGTTGAAGGGTTGAGAAAAAGTTGGCATTTGCCAAAGGAAAGCAGGCAGGAATTGTGCAGTACAGGAGACGAAGAGGTGGTATGTGTCACATTCCAAAAAGAGAGATTTTCAGGTTTATGGAGCAGAATGTGACTTGTGAGATGAACTAAGCTTTCTCCTCTGTCTCTTCCACTAACTTTTCTGTAAAATCTACACTTGAAGATTTTCCTCCAGAAAGTGTCAAGATGTGCTGAAAGTGGCCTGGCCATGGGAGACTCTACGTAGGGTCGCATGGTATTCCCTCTGCCCTACCTCTGTCATCATTTCTTGTCCCAGGCAGCTCATTTATTTCATAGCAAATTACCCACTGAGAACATTACACCTGCCTTATTCTTCAGCCTCATAGGGTAGTGCACACTCCAGACTCCTAACTTACGTAGGGGCCCAGTCCTGATGTTCTGAGGCATCACCCTTGCCTGTTCAGGAGTACAGACTCTGTTCATTGCCCTCACCACCAATTTTGCTCCTTGTCCACCATCAGGAAAACTGAACTCTTTGCAGTGCTTTTGACTCACCATACTATCTGGTCCATTAAGTTCCTTATAACTAAATTTTTTTTTTTCTTATAAGAACCAAGCCCTCCTCTTTGCCTGTTTCACTTGGAGTCATTTACAGTTTTACCTGTTTGCTTCCTGCCTTCATGGTCATACTTACTGAGATACTATACCATTGGTGATTTATCTATCTCTCCATTAAACTATGAGCTTCCTGTCATCTGACTTCCACAGAGTGCTGTGCTCCTAGAATATGTGTTACATTTCTATCCCCAAGATAGCAAATCCCTGAGATAAGCAATTAACAGGGAGACAGGATTTATTTTGGTGCAGTTTTAGAAGTTCCATTTCATGTCTGGTTGAGCGTTTGGTGAGGTAGCACATCCTGACAGGAATTATGGCCAGAGTGCAATAGGAAATGGGGGGCGGGGCAGAACCCAACAATCCCCTTCCAGAGTTCACTCTCATATGACCTAAAGCTTCCCACCAGGTCTCACCTTTGAAAGGTTTCACTGCCTCTCAGTATTGCTATTGTGGGGACCAATCCCCTCATATTGGATTCAAATTATAACAGAAAAGGTTTGTTTCCTAGCAGTTGCTTAATAACTATTTTCAATATTTGAATAAACACTTAATGTAAAATCTCTGAGTACCAAGATAAGTAGCTTAATCTAAATCCTGACCTATATAAGTAAGGTTTAGAGTTCATCTGCTGCTCTGAAGTGTAAGACATTGTGTCTTGTAATGAGTTCCTGGTATTTACCACTATATAGAGACACCACTGGGATCGTGTTTTCTTCAACTTTTTTTTTTTTTTGGTTTTTCTCTGGTACCGGGAACCGAACTCACGACCTTGCGCTTGCCAGGCAGGCGCTTTTGCCGCTGAGCTAAATCCCCAGCCCCACTTCAACTTTTTTTTCAGTCTCCTATTGGAACCAAGATTGAACCAAGATCCCAGAGACACCACTGGGATCCTGTTTTCTTCAACTTTTTTTTCAGTCTCCTATTAGAACCAAGATTGACATATGTGAATCACAACTGGTTTGCCACATGTCTTAACCTGCAGTTGAATTTTCAGCTGCCATCTGAGCCTTGTTCTCTACTCCCATCCAGTATGGCCTTTCCACAAGTTGGGTAGCTGGTATACGATCTCTAGAGCTTCATGAGCTACAGGACTAAGAATGGGGAGCATCAGCTGCTACTTGATTCTATTCATGTTATTTCTCTCCCTACCTGTTCAAAACCAACAAAAGACTGAATTAAAACAAATGCTGTGACTTAGATTTAGGCTTCTGTTTTGGGGGAAGGGCTGCCCTAATCCTGCATTAGTTTTCTACTTCAGCTGTGCTCTTTTACCCTTCATTTCCTTTTTTGCACATCGAATGAGTGAATATGTCTCATGGCTAAGGTCATGGGTCTACCAGGCCCTGTGTACCAGGTGTCTGATATTAGCACTATCACCTCTCCTTTGTGAACCATTATGCATGTCCAGCTTACTCACCTATCTACCTCTGCTCTGAATTATTTCTCAGTTCTCAGTCTTCATTTTGTGTACAACGCTGAGTTCTTTTGTGGGGAAAACTTTGTATTTTTAAATAATGGATTAAATTTTATCAAGAAGTTAAAATGCAGGTGACATATGTAGATACTGAGGTTTCAGTGTCTACATATGTATACATAGACATTGAGGCTTCAATGTCCTGCTGTTACTAACTTTGACCTTTAAATACTATGAAAACTACATGTGATGGGGAAATTTGATGGCAAATCAGTGCTTCACAATCCTAGTTCTGCATTCCCATTTAGTAATTGGTGCTGAGAAAATTGGATACTTACCTGCAGAAGGTTGGGTCTAGAACCATATCTCTTACCATGTATTAAACTAAAATTGAAATAGATCTAAGGTCAAAATATTAAAACAGAAACAATCTTCCAGATGATAAAATTGGTAAAAGCCTTGAAGACACAGACATAGGTGAGGACTTTGTGGATAAAAATTCCAATAGCACAAGAAGTAGTACCAAAAATCAACAAATGGAATTACATCTAATTAGAAAGCTTTTGAACCACAAAGGAAACAACCAACAGAGTGAAGCAAAACCTACATAATGGGGAAAAATTTATGTCTGCTACTTCTTGGATAAAGGACTAATATCTAGAATATATAAAGAACTCAAAAAATTAGGCCTCCAAAAATAAAAGATCCAATGAAAAATGGTCAATTGAAATGAATACATACTTCTCAGAAGAAGTATACATGGTCAATAAATACATGAAAAAATGTCCCACATCACTGGCCATTGTGGAAGTGCAAATTAAACACCAGAAAGAATGGTCATCATTTGGAAATGGGAAAAAAATAAAGGCGGTGTCTTAGCTACTTTTCTAGTTGCTGATACAAAATATCTGACACTGAAAGTTAAAGGAGGAAATGTTTATTTGGCTCACAGTTTATAGAGGTTTCGGTTCATAATCCCCTGGCTCCAGGGCACCAATCGCATGGCAGAAATGCATTGCAGCAGAGAAATAGTTTATAGCAGGCAGAAGGTAGAAAGTCGTAAGGGTTGACCATAGCTCTTTCATCCCTTATATGTAAAAAGATGCAGACTGCTTAGGGCAGGTAGCACTCACACCCTTAATCCTAATGCCCTTGAGCCTAGCATTGCACCTTGAGTAGATCCCAGTGTGTCACGCACTCCAGACCCAGCCACCTCCAAAAAAGCCCCCAAAAGCCCGACCTATGACCATGTGAGGCTTTGGGAGAAATCCAGATGTAAGCCATAACAGGTGGAGAGGAGGGAATGAAGATAAAAAATGAACCCAAAAAATGGAGACAGATGTTATGGCTTGTGTCTGCATGTCCCCCCAAAGCCTCATACAGTCATGGGGGCCAGGCCTCTAGAGTGTGTAATTGATTCATGGTCCAACGCTGGGACTACGGGTGAGTGCTACCCCCACCCTCAGGCAGGTAGCTTGCATACAATACCAGGGAGGGAAAGAGACTTGCTCCTACTCCTTTTTTTGTTCTTATTGCTTTTGCTGTCTTCTGCTGCCATGAATTATTGCCCTCTGCCACACCACCCGGCCTTGGAGCCAGCTGATTATGGACTGAAACCTCCACAGACTGTGAGCTAAATGAACCTTTCCTTCCTTACTTTTGCATGTCTGATATTTTGTCTCTGCAATGAAAGAAAAGCAACTATGACAACAAAGCTTTTGCAAATGGGAACAGGAGTGATAGATGAAAGAAGCAGGGAGGGTGGGGAGAAGGAGATGAAGAAAGAATTCAGATGTATTAGGTACCTGCGCCAATTCCCTGTGACAAATGTAGCCATTATGTACTACAAACTTGTATGAATAAAATAATAGTTTTATTGATATATAAATTACCTACAAAATGGTTAACAATTTTCAAGGTACCTCCAATTTTAAGGTACCCAGTTGGTTCCCAGTTCTTTCCTAAGTTTCCTCCAGCTGTTCAAGATAGTGCAAACATGTCTTCACAAAGCAAGACCGTTAAGAGGATTTCAGGTCTGAGCACATGCCGTGCAGAGTTTCCGTTTTATCCAGAAACCTAATATGTGAATTTTTAGCGGAGTAGTAGTCTTTGCTTTTTCCCCCAAATTTATTCCATGCATAGCCTAAATATTCTTTTTTTAGGGTAATCTATTATCTAGATATGTTGATGCTCTCCAAAAGTAACACAACAGCCCATTCTAATTCAGTTCTTATTGCATAGTCTTATGAATAATTTCTGATAAGAAAAATATAGCTGGATGAAAGAGTACAAATTCTGCTTGTTAGATTTACTCAAGTTTCTCAAATCTCTGCATCTCACTTTTGCATAGAAGGATGAAATCACTTGCATGTGTACATAATTCTATTATCAAATATCATTCTCTGATATGTTCCTGGAGTTACATAGAAATTACAAAATGGACAGCTTATGTTTGACATTGTTTTTAAAGTTGAACAATGCATCACAAGAGGCCATGGACACACAGTTAAGGTACCAACCAGCAGAGATGGCACAATAAGGACCAGGAGTGAGGAACAATATATAAATATCCAAACCCGTGTGGGAGTAGTGTTAATTAGCCTTTGGGAACTCCACAAGGAATGATAATTAAAGAGCATTGCTTAATATCAGTTATGACAGAGGCTATGCTCTATTTTGGCTTATTATTTCAGAAGATTTAGGAGAGAGGGTAGCCGCTTTCATCTTATTAAAATTGAAAAACAAAGGTGGCTGATTTATTGGAAAATGCTAAGGATTTGAAAAGTGATATAAATGATAAATGACATTCAGATTAAGAAAAACATTCAAGACAACAAAAATGAAACAAAATAGAAAAATTTAAACTCTAAAAATATTTTGAAATAGTTTTTTAAAATGATGTAAGATTTATGCTTAAATACAAGGCTAGGTTTTACATTTGCATGACAAATAGATAAGAAATAGAATACTTACACAGCTCAAATCCATGGGTGAATAAAATTCAACCTGCAGCATAATGTCAGCTCCACTATCACCGTCAGGGGCTAAAGTGTTTTGGAAATACCTAAAAATTAATTTGTCCTCTGAGAGTTAAAACTATGAAATCAACACATAATGAATAATAATGAAATGTTGCAGAACCACCTTAAATGATACAGAATGCCTTCCAGATAAACAAGCTTTGCTTATATCTTTACTGAAGATACCAATATACCCAAAGAAGAAGGGGTATGTCCACCCAAAAAAGGATATATTAGATATTTAATTTTTTTTATAGAAAAGGAGACTTAATAGGCCAAAACAAAGACAACACTTGTCCAAAACTTGTTACTGGGAAATAGATTTTTAGCTATCAATAAGAGCAACCGTATTGTACTATAGATATAAAATTATATGCTAGATTTGGAAAAATCTCCCAGGATTTAAATCTGGCTTTGTCATTAAAATATCTTTGCTTTGAAAATAATATCACACAGTCAGTGTATTCACCCTTTCTGAAAACAGGATCATAATGTCACTTCTTTGCAAAGTTCTTGTGGATAAAACATAAGCCTTCGATAAATGTTATCTATCATTATTATATTGTTTGAGTCAGTTCACTTTGTTATGCTTCCAAATTAAAATCAAGCAACTTTTCAATATGATGTGCTTTTTTATGTCGCATGTGAATTGAATGGCCATGCAATTTGAGCATTGCCATTCCTATGGCAGTTATATTTCTTGTTTTAAATTGATAGGTTAAATTTCTAGTGTTGTAAGTCATTCTCCTGATCTTGATTAATGTGAGTGTATTTTGTTGGCAACATGGCAAACATTTCAGAACATTCTAAATGTTACCAAATGCTACCTCAGGTAAGCATGCACTTAAATTATTCTTTAAAGGAAATTCTATTATCTTAGAAATAAATAAGACATAATACATATAGATATAGGATAGAACATTAGGCAAATCTAGGATGAGGGGGAACATACAGATAATTCCCCTTGCTATTCTGTCATTTCTGCTAATAAAGGATAAAATTCAAAATGACCTCCTTTTAATAATATCTTGTAGTATTTCAATATCCCCCAGCTTACTACACAGAAATCAATTCTTAAAATATCATTCAGGTGATCTTATAATAGAAAAATGCATTCAAATCATTCTCCTTAATTTCTTCAGCGATTCCACATGCATATGAGAAGTATCCTTAGCTTGCAAGCACCTCCACTTACCTTCAGAGTAATGTTCATGGCTGGAGCTAAGTCAGTGGCCCTGGCTAGGGTAGCCTGCTGTCCTTTAATTCCTATTTGAGTCCAAGTCATTGAAGTTACAGTGTGACAAATGATCCTTCTAGAACAAAAGTTAACATAGCTTAGAATAAAAGTTAACACTGCTGGGCCAATTAGACTCATTTTCCAGGAATTTGGAATTGGAACAAAGTTTTTCTCTGGAGGCTGTTGGACATAAAACAAGTAAACTCAGGACTGAAAGATGATCATGTTTTCTGCATGAACTATGAAGCAGAGAATGCTAGTCTAGTTAGAGAGAAGAGTAAAACACACACCCAAAGAATAGAAATGCAAGATATGTTAATAGTTTTGTTCACACTTGCTTCTGTTTCCAAGAAAGGACTGAATTACCACAATTGGGTTTTATGAAACTATTTGAACTTTTTTCTAACATTGTCCTTTTTACCACTTACGTGAGTCAAACTTGATTTTAAGATATGTGCAAGTATGTTACTCTTTCACTTGGAAAGTACAATCTAACATGATACCTTCAAGTGTTTTTACTTACTACTATCCAGCTTTATCTCTTACAATGCCAGAATTAATAACTGAATTTCCAGCAGTAAGAGCCAAGCAATTCAGAAACTCTTTTGAGCTTTCTTTGCTCATATCATGGTGTTTTCCCTTTCTCTATAATATCCACCCGGTGTGGGCCCACCTACCAAGCGGTTACCTTCTGTAGGCATTCTGTTCTGACTATCTACAATGCACTTCAAAGATGTTCACATTATTGCATATAAGTCATGGTGAATAATGATTTATATTTTGGTCTCCCACTGCCATATTGTCTCATAAATGAGAAACATTTACTGTTTATATTTCACTTCTGCATCCCAAATGCAAAGCACACAGTAAAGTTGCCATATCTTCTTGACAAAGTCACATCACGCAACCATTTATAACATAGATGTGTGTTTCGTAAACACAATTACTAAAAGCTTTGAGGTTAATTATGTCTTTCTAGGGAAAATGGTAAATAAAATCTGAGCTTCTGAAGAGTCTCTCCTACTTAGTGATCTCAGCAGCACATTGTGGTTCTGATAATTACTGTTAGTCATGGGCACAACCACATAAAGCTTCTTAAGCTGTTTTGTCAACGTCAACTTTAGATCATATTTGATGTAGTAAGTGGCAGGGCAAAACCAATAACAGCGGCATCCTGGGACAGAGCCAAAATAAGAGCTGTGAAGGATCATTTGCCGCTTCATAACTGCAATGACCTGGACTCAAATAGGGATTAAAGGACAGCAGGCTACCTAATCAGCCGCTGTCTGGAGAGCTGAAGCTGGGTTATCACAAGCAGAGAGGGCAGGGAGAGTGACAGAGGAAAGGTGTACATGTGAGCTGATTGTCAGGAGACAAAGGAGCCTGTGATGTAGCCATCAGAATTGAAAAATGAGGTGTGTTGGTCTCACTAGGGGTGGGTCAGTCACATCGTCAAGATAGCAGGTGATGAAGTGTGTCTGATGAAGTACAAAATGCTCTGAAAAGGAAAAGAAGGATGCCCCAAACTCCTGTTTTACCCAGGATGTTCATGGATTACAAGTGTTTTCCTAGGCTAAAGACTAAGTACTTACATCTGTCCCGTTAGTTCATAAAAAGGGACCTGATTTGATGAAAAATAATACAGTGACTTTTATTACAAACAACTTCTGAGTCAAAATATTTACCAAATTCTGGTCACAAAGCAAAGTGCAGTTATCCTGTTACAGAGCTTCTAAAGCATTGTGGTGATGCTTTGGGATTGTGTTTGTTTATTTTTGTGTGCTCAGGTTCCCTTGGACAGATTCTTCTGTCTAAATGGTTCAGGGGGGCTTATTTTCTTCCCACACCAACCACCGATGGCGCAGAGGTAGTCATTGAATTTCAACTTTTCTTTCCACCAGATAACCCCGATCTGGGTCAGATATAACCCATCCTACAATTTTGACAGAATTATTGTGAAAAATCTTTCATGAGTGTCAAATTCTACTGGTCATCCATGTCATCAAGTGGAAAAGGGTTAAGGAATAATGCAGAAAAAAGAAAACTGAAACACACACACATTCCCAGTTTCAATTTGATATTTACTTCAGTTATAAGAAATAGTAAGTTGCTTTTTGTTTTTTGCTTATTGCAGTGTGAATTGGGTTTGTACATATTATGGAGACTTCTATTCATTAAACTGTCCAACTTCTTACCGACCCTATCTTGCTATCAAAGGAATCAGCTCCCATGCACCAGTTATATCAGTAGGACAAGAAAAAGTTAGATGACAAGATGGGTTTAGCACTGCGTTAGTGTCCAGCAAAGCAGCTTACTGTGACTGTGGTATTCCCTATGAGCACAGAAGTTGAATAACATAATAAGAACACTGCTGTTATTTCTCTCACAGTTGAGATGCAAGCAAACTTTAATAGCAAAGAAAATGATTTAAAATGTAATGTTAATCTTATTGGCTTCTTAAAACTGAAGCCTTCTGAATTGAAAATTAACCTTAGCTCAAACAGAAATTGGATCCTGATGCTTTAGAAAGGAAAAGGAATATATATATGTATATATACATATATATGTATATATATATATATATAAGATAGTTATACTATAACTGCTATTAGTTCATTGAAAATAAAGGTTTGTTCTTATATTGCTGGATCAATTTTTCATGCCTACATCTTGTAATATGAGCAACCACTTTAAGATTATAATATGCAATGTACTAGCCATTGGTACCCTCCTAGAATCTTGTTTTGAAATTTTTATACCATTGTTTTTTCTTTTCTTTAGAATAAAAAATAAAACAAAGAGAATGAGCCTTGGCATCACCAAAAGCACTGTTTACTTTGTAATAGTGGTATAATTGCTTTTCTCATATCAGAAAAAAAAAAAAAGAAACAGGGCAGTACATTTTGGAATTGACCTTTGAAGTTATAGGCTGTGGCTTCTGTCTTCCTTAGAACTTCTCTGCTGCAATCACAGATATGTTCCCCATAATATCTCAGTTCAGGCTCACAATGCCTCCTGGGTGTTAGGGAACTCACCTTGCACACAGCAGGAAATGTGCATCCTCTCTCCACTTCATCGTCCATATTTTGAGTGTACATCTGTTATGTTATGCTAGAAAGCTAGATACGGTGTGTGTCAGAAATAAAGTAACCAAAGGTGACACCAAAGCTTTTTCATCTAATTGTGGTGGCTAAATTCTGCATTATTTTATGTAGGAATGCACGAGGGAAGAACGGCTTTGGAGGGGACAGGGTAGCAGAGTCAGTTTAGTACACTTGTTCAGTATCTTTAGACATTAAAGTAGAGATGAAGCTGGAGTCCTCTCCTGTCCTCAAGACCACCATCTTCCCTTTTAATACCAATTGCAAAGTTCAGAGGTCTCCAAGACTACCCTCATTTTTGACAATAATTGCAATTTCAGGGGTAGGAAAATCATCCTAAATTTGATAATTCCCTGGAATGACACAAAATTCACTGAAAGTTGTTACACCCAGTGTTAAAATTTATAAGAGCAAAAGGCTACCGATTAAAATCAGTTTGGGATAAAGGAGCACAGGACGAAGTTGAGGACAGAGACCTTAGCTGGCCTCTCCAAGTGGGTTTGTGGTCATTGCTGACCTCTCCAGGTAAAAGTGTGTGATAATGTGCGTGGAGTATTGCAGGGAAGCTCACATGAGATTTGCTATTCAAAGATTTTACTGGGGCTTGGTCACTGGCCATGACTGACCACTCTCTTAGCTTGCTTATCATCTTCAGCTGACACCATGTGGCCCAAAGCCCTGACCACAAATTACATCATTATCCTATCCCGTGTGATCCAAGGCTCACAGTTAAAGAAAGACTCTTAGCAGGCAAGACATTCCAAAATTTATGGATTAAGTTCCAGAATCCAGTGGCAAAACCCGGGCTTCTCTTTATGTAAGATTAATTCTTTACTACACAGATGTCAAATGAGAAAGTGAATTTAAGACTCCAGAGTTCAGGGAAGGAGTCTGGCAAAAGATACATTTTTGGAAGTTAGCAGCACATAGAAGGTGTACCATTTAAGGTCTTTCCTGTGTTATCTGTACTAAATGAATCTACTTCACTCCTAAGGAGAGGACAGCTGATAAAAATTTACAGACAGAAATTTTTTCAGTGTCAACCTGTCACTACTGTCAAACCCATTTAAAATCTGTTATAACTGGCTCCTGTCCATATTTTTATGGCATTGCCATACATTACAAAGTCCATGGCTGGTGTACATGCATGATTAATTTGCTTTAACGTACTTCCTGCCAAGGTGGTTGCATATGTCTATAGTCCCAGGACTCTGGGATGCTGAGGCAGGAGTGTCACAAGCTTGAGCCCAGCCTAAGCAACTTAGCAACCTAATGAGACCCTGTCTCAAATAACAACAACAACAACGATAATAATAACAGCTGGAGATGTAGCTCAGTCAGAGGCCTTGGGTTTAATGAACAGTACTGCTTTAAAAGAAATAATTGAAATACCAAATTTTGGCTTCCTAATGAATTAGTAACTTTTGTCATCTGACCAAAAAAATCAGTGATGAAACACTGAACGGAAGAGTCATTTTTTGCATTGCTTATTTTGCAATGCAGTTTGGTGTGATTCTGACACTGCACAAAGACCACATTAACTAAAATGACAAATGGGCCAGGTAATTAAGCCAGTTGGCAAAGCTGTAGTGTGTGTGCCTGCTGAAATGGATACCTGGATATGAGGGGAAACTTGGGAGTCCTTTCCTTGGGCTAGGGGAGGCTGGGCCTGCCGGAAAAGTGGTGATTTATCTCTGTGGAAGAGAATGCCAGCTGGAGCGTGCATAAATGGCTCCTTGCGGTGGCTCCTTAAAGGCTAAATGGATGGCAACTTCTGTAAAGAACAGCTAAGACCTCTGTCCCCATAAGATAAACTTTGATTTTAGCTTCAGCTAAAATAAGTGAAAACAGAGAAAAGGTAGGAAAAAAATTAAAACAATACAAAGCAATAAGAAATTAGAGGTAATAGAATGTTACATATGTCACAAAATACTGTAAGGAGATAATTATTGGAGGGTAGTGCTTTGTTGTTGTTTTCACTATTGGGAGTTTTTTAGGAGCCTATCTCTGCGGATTATTTCTTTTTATTATCTTGACATAAACTAATTACTTTGAGAGAAACGGGGAATTTTAATGAAAAGACTGTTCTAGAAAGTTATAATTTTACTCTTACATTAGATAATTTAACTTGGTGCCAAATTTGTGAAAGTAAATATTTCTGAAAGCTATTGTTTGGAAATCATTTATTTGCATTAGCCTTTTTTGTTTTGTTTTTTGAGATAGGGTCTCGTTATATAGTTCAGGCTGACCTTGAACTCACTAAATAGCTCAGGCTTGCCTTGAACTTGTGGCAATCCTCATGCCTCAGCTGGAATTATAGATGTGAGCTACCATGCCTGGTTTAGCCTTATTTTCAAGGAAATAGAGTTTGCACTGTCAATAGGTACGTCCTTTTATTTCTCTATTTGGAACAAATGACTTGAGGTAGAACTATATGTAAACCATCTCAATTACTTTGAGAGATGTCTTTTTTCTTAAAAAAAACTTTCATTTTACAAAGCACGCATATTTGCTTAGCTTTGATGGGTCTGATTAGGATAATCAGATTAGAAATTGGCATTTTTAGAACATGATAACTTATAAAGGGAAAATAAAGCTAGAAAGATGAGGAAAGAGACACAGAGGAAATACATAGCAAATACTGTAATTAAAACACGTTGCTGCTACTTAAGCTCATTTTCATTTTGATAGAAATTTTATCCACATAAATTATACTACTGGGATGGCATCAACTGTATTGCATAAAATAGGTGAAGAAACGATCCTTTGGATATTTCACATGCATCTGCCTTCCAATTTGTTAACCCTCTCACATGCACACAAGGTGTTATAGAATTCAGACAGGAGTTTCTATCTAAGTGTTAGGGGTGGGGGAAGAATGAGAAATATCATGAGAAGGCCCAGCGAAGACCCCAAACACCTAGAGCAGGGGGTGATGGGAACAAGAATTTAGAAATCCTAAATCTATTTTAGTGTTTCACAGCTTTCTAGGTTTCTTGTGTATGACTGAAGTGCTGAACCATTTGTGTTTGAAAGATTGGATATGGAAAGCAGTATAGAAACTATTTGCATATAAAAGTGCTGTAGCTCAAGTACATCTTACGTAGTTAAAAACCAAATAAATAGTTATTCCAATCGTACTTACCCATGAGGCAGTGCCTTGTGTGCAGTAGACGTGTGCGAAGTGTATTTGGGATGAATGAAGGAAAGCACATTTCCTTAAGTTCCCGGATCTGCAGTGACAGCTCCCACGAGCGCAGTTTTTATTTATTTATTTTTAATTTCCTTGCACTTGACAACCATTCCCCAGGGAGGCTGGCAAACTGAAACCTGCCTCCTTAATGCCAGCAGGGATGCATGTGTGCGAAGACTATAGGTTAACATTTATGGTACCCGATGGCTCAATGAACTAACTATGTGAGCTTGTAAGAGACTTGAAAATACCTGGCAGTATTTATCCCTAGGATGAACTCTGCAAACACTAGTTGTGGATATTATCCTTCAGAAAATTTCTCTTTTTGAGTCAGTTGAGCTTTTTTAACCCCAACTGTTGAGCTAATCTAACTCTACAGCTTCTTTTCCAGTAGTAATATGTTGATCTCTTAAACTGTTCTTTTCAACTTTGAAGCTAGCTGGGCATGGTGGCACATGCCTGTCAACCCAACACTTGGGAGGCAGAGGCAGGAGGTGCACCATGAGTTTGAAGCCAGCTTGAGCTACATAGTAAGGTCAAGCTCAGGCTGAACTACATATCAAGACCCCATCTCAAGTAAATGAATAAATAAATAAATATTGATTCTATCTATATCAATGTCAAAATATTTTTCCTATAACAGGTTTAATAACCTAAATTTTGAAAAACTTATACTCTTGGCCCATTTAATAATAGTAATAAACTGACACTTTCTGAGTGTCCAATGCATGCCAGTTTCTTATTCATTGTCTTACTTGTTAAATGCCTAGATAGTTTTATCTTATTAAACAAAAAAAGAAACTGGAGACCTCATGAAACTGCACAGATTGTAGATTTGGGGAGTGAGATTCAAAACCCACACCCAATCTATGATAATTTACCACACACACACATTTACACTTGATTCTCACAGTATTTTGTGGAGCCAAGAGTGACTTTTGTTCCTGCATGCAGTTCAGGCTGGCCTTGATCAACCTGCATTTGTAAAACATTTTATGAGGATAATTGAGACTTAGAATGGGAAAAATTTAAGGGTAATCCAAATTAACAGTTGGTAGGCATTTTGATTTTAGTATTACTTTATAGTCTCAACAATTATTGAGTCACTATAATAATTTGTAATATACATTTTTTATTAATTTTAACTTATGTGTTTCATAATTGGAAAACTAGCCTAGAGAATTTGGGTAATGCTTACTTTAAGAAAAATAACATAAGATCAGGTATTTTATTGAAATAAAAAGTTTAGTCGTTGCACACGAAGTGCACCACTACATGATCAGGAATCATAATCAGTGTGTTTTGTGATTGTGTGGCCTGTTCCTTTTTACCTTTAATATTGTGTTTTTCTTTTCTTTTAAACTGAAGGTCTCATTCGTTTGCAAGAGCTCATCAAAGCTCCATCAAGGTACAATCTTCGACTTAAAATTCGTCAATTGCCTGCTGACACGAAGGATGCCAAACCTTTACTGAAAGAAATGAAACGAGGCAAGGAATTTCACGTCATCTTTGACTGTAGCCATGAGATGGCAGCGGGGATTTTAAAACAGGTAATTTTAAATTTATTTATATTTATAGTTTCTTTATAAATCTGTACTCTATGTTTTCTTAAAAATGCAGTTATTTTACACAATTAAAACATCAGAGGAATCACTTAGATGAAATTTTATAATAGTTTGGCAATGCTTTTGATTAACTATTTTAAAAGAAAAGTAATGTAAATATCGACTCTTATCAAAACAGATAGAAATTCTTAGATAATTTCCAAATGTTTTCTATGCTGTCAGAAGTGCTTTTTTTCTTTTTTTTTGTTTTATTGAGACAGAGTCTTGCTATGCAGTTCAGGCTGGCCTTGAGCTCACTTTGTAGCCCAGGCTGGTCTCAAACTCTCAAGGATCCTCCTGCCTCAGCCTCCCAAGTGCCGGGATTACAGGCATGCATCACCATGCCCAACTAGAAGTTGACCAATGATAGAGATTTCTGTTTTATACTGAAATGAAGAAATATACTAAGATTCAATGATTAAATAGTTCTTCACTGTAATCAAATTGTAGGAAAAAGATAAAAGAGATTTACTCTCTCTCTGGTAGCTACTGGGTGATACCTAATATAGTTTAAGTTATTTCTTCATCACCACAACCACAAGAGCCTGTCCCATCTTAGAATAATTGCATAACTTGACTAGCATCAGCAGCAAGATTAAGACAACACTTGTGATGTTATATATATTCATCCCAGAATAAAATAACTAAGGTCTGTGTAAAGGGATCTCTGTGAACCAGTCAAGTGGAACCATTTGTAGCAGATAAACAATATTAGGTGGAGGTGATGCAGGAGAATGGTAGGTTCAAGGCCAGGCTGGGCAATTTAGTTGCTTACTGAGACCCTACCTTAAAAATAAATAAAGCCAAAAAGCAAGGGCAGGGGCTGTGGGATATAGTTCACTGGGCAGTGCCCTAGGTTCAACCCTCAGTTCTGCCAAACAAAGAAAGAAAAAAGCACAAACAACGCCAAAACAATGTAAGGTCAGAACTACTCAGAGACTTACTATTACTAGCAAGTTGGAAAACAGGAAGTTGTCCTTATCTTATAGGTAAGGGACCTGAAGTTTGGAAGTAAATGACTAATAGAAGGCCCTTTAATTTTTAAGTACTACAGCCTGGATTTGAGCAAAATTCTTTAGATTTTTTTTTAAAAACTTTTTAATATGCACATTGGGATGACACAGTGGCTTTGTATGAATCTACTGTTTTCAAACCTCTGGAGAGTTATGCAGATTCTGATGTCAAATTATATCCCATTAAATAGAACTACCAACAGAAAATGTTTTTTACAGCATAGTGTATTTATTAAGCAGATGTTTGTCCAATATTCCAATATGAATGTCAGTTTTACTACAGTGAAATACTTAATGGGATTTGGAAAATTACTCTAATTTTGTGTTTGGGTAATAAAACACATGAGAGATTTTGTTTTTATGTTCTTTTTTTTGTAATAGTGAATAAAATGGTGCAATAAATAACCACTGAAATTTTGAGTTATAATTTGTATTTCATGTAATTCCCTAGCAATTTTTGATCACATTTAAAGGCACAGACTTGGAAAGGACACTCTCTTTTATTCTCAGAGCTGTCTGCTATTTTAGTGGCGGAGCTTTGACCTGCTTTCTCTAAAAATATGTAAGACAGCAGTTGTCTTCTCTTTAAAGAACTAGCTCTGAGTTGCTGTACTGTCTGGGAAGTGAGAAGGCATCTGTCACCTTTCATAGTAGAATTTGTAGGGGCTGGGGATTTAGCTCAGCAGCAAAAGCGCCTGCCTGGCAAGCTCAAGGTTGTGAGTTCGGTTCCCGGTACTGGAGAAAAACAAAAACAAAAACAAAACACCAAAAAAAAAAAATAATAATAATAGAATTTGTAATCTGCCATTTATTGGATGTATTCATTATTTTCTACTGTACTTGTTTTCTTAGTATAATCTACTCTGCTTGGAAAATGAAGCTACAACTAAAATCACATTTTACAATATTCAACAAAATATGTAATTTCACTAGATGGAAAGTAAGAACAAAGGTAAAATGAGAATATGAGTCATAAAGAGCCGCCAGAGTAACATATAGAATACGCGCTCTGAGGACCCATAACACTACATGACCACGTAGATGGTGATACGTTTTTTATACACCTGGCCCCAGAAAGCCTGTATCTCATATTTGGATAACAGTTATTCTACAAACAAATTCAAGAAACAAAGCAAGCGACTTTCTTTTGTAAATGGAACAGCGTACTGATGGGAATTTTCTTTTATGACTTAGAAGTTTTGCTGAGTTTCTTTGACATTATTTAATGATTGAACACCAAAAACATATTATAGGAGTTGAACAGAAATAGAAAAGCATTTACCTCGTATGGCACACATTCTGAAATGAATTGAAATCTTTGAGAATACAAAGTACCCTGTTTTATAAAATGGCACAGATTGTGATTGTAGGGGAAGAAGATAAAAATGCAATAGCATTCACTTGGGACACTTAGTGTGGAGTCTGGAGACACCAAAAATCTGCTTCTGATTTTTTTTTTTTGGTACCTGGAATCAAACTCAGGACCTTATGCTTGCCAGGCAGGCGCTGTGCTGCTGAGCTGTATTGCTGGCAGTGATCTGCTTCTGAGATGTTTTATCTGCTCTAACTTTGGAATGGGCTGTGGATTTAAGCTGACCTTTGGACTGAGGCAAACTACTTGTATCCCAACATATGGTTTTTAACTTCTGCTGACCTTTTATTTTTGGTTTTTTTTTTTTTTTTTTTTTTTGGTTTTGGTTTTTTTCCGGTACCGGGAATCGAACTCATGACCTCATGCTTGCCAGTCCGGCACTGTGCCGCTGAGCTAAATCCCCACCCCCTTCTGCTGACCTTATATACAACAGATCGTCTCTCCCAAACTACCCAGAGACTGGAAAGTCACCCAGTCCTTTCCTTACAAGACAGCTTAACTTTTGTTAGTACCAGTTAAAATTCTTGATGGATGATTGGTATAATTTCCAATTCCAGATTGCGGTCTAAAGCTATAAATACAAGTGTCATTTATTTGACTTTTTATATTTTAAAGACAAAAAAAAAAACAGAAATTTTGAGACAAGACAATAGGAGGTTAACATTAACCATTAACAATGGTTAATACCTTGGGTATTGTTATCTTTAAATTACTCACAGTACAAGACAGAAGCATTTAATTGTCCAACCGATATTAGCAGAATCCTCTCTTTTCAATGAGGTAAGAGAAATTAGCAGTGTAACTATCTTAACTAATATGTGTGTATATATATATATTTTTTGTTTGCTTGCTTTTCCCTTTCTTCTTTTCTCCTTTCCCCTCTCCCAGTTTCTCTTTCCTTTTGAACAGTTTTTTCTCATTTTACAATATCTATTGTACATTTTGATCTTATTTACTCTTTCAGATTCTCACACTAGGGAGACAATATGATGTTTGCACATGTGCGTCTGGATTATTTCTGTTTATGGGTATGGTCTCGAGTTCCATCCACTTACCTATGAAAGTCTCCAGTTTATCCTTCCTTATGGCTGAGTAGTACTCCATTGTATAAAAAGTACACAATTTTTTTATCCATTCCTTGGTTGATGGGCATTTGGGTTGTTTCCAAGGTCTAGCTATTACATATTGTGCTGCTATAAACATGTGTGCATATACAAATGCCATTTTTTTAAGAATCTCTAAGCAGTTACTATAGGCAGTTAGCATACAGGTTTTCCAGATGGCTTTTCTTACTTCAGGTCAAATAAACTCTGTTTTCTCACTTTCCGTGTCCCCCAACTTTAGGTTGACATTTATAATCCAAATCCAAGAGTTAGACCTGGAGTCCAAGGTTACCAATTCTCTCTCTCTGTTGGGCGATGCATACACCCACATGCATTATGTCCCTGTCTCTTCACTCATAAAATGAATACAATAATAAAACCTATTTCATAGGGCTTTTATGAAGCTCAAACCTATAATATTCTTAGTACCACAGACATTTTCGTCACTATATGTTATTTAGAGTTATTCACCTGAGTCACTATTTCTTTGAATTATCTTTACTTCTACATCTACTGAGTTAATAAAGGGAGACTCATGGGAAATACTGAGGTGTCATCGAAGTGGTTTTGGAGATGAAAAGATCTCGGCATGTATTCATCAGGAACAATGAATGCCCTCGACAAAAGTGACAATTTTTTACTTAATAAGGGAAATTTTCTGTTATTGTCATTAAGGTAATAATGAAAGTGTTACTTGTTTACATAATTGTTACCCACTCAAGAAGTATTATTTGATCGTTTTTATTACTAAGTACCTCTCCTAATGCTGAAGTGTGTGATGTTGCTTCCCATGAACTATTTCTCCCTTCTTTTCTATGTTGCAATTCTATTTTTAAAAAACATATCCTGTTTAACTGATTGCTTCATATAAAATCAGGAATTTTATTCTATTTAATTGGTTAAGACAGACCTAGGATTATGACAGTTTTATGTATAAAGAGTACACAAAACATCTAGTCCCTGAGGCAGCTACTTAGTAATGGAGTGTGTAGTTAGCACCTTGTGGAAGACACAGTACTCATTTTCTGCTAAGATTCATCAGTAAGTTAAAAAAAAATACTGTTTTTCAATTAAAATAATCAGTTACTGTTCACTGATAAGCAGTTATTTCTAAAACATCTTCTATATCCAGAGGGGAAATGACATGAATTCTTATCGGTGAAAGTTTAAATCTAGAAGAACATGTTCTAAAATTGATAGGCTGAAATTAATAAGGACCAAAGAAAAGTAAAATAAGACAGAGTAATTTGCAACTGGTCTATTAACACAAACAAATGTATTCCTTTAATTATTTGTGCTGTTTGTACAATAGCAGTGATTTATATTTCTTTCATTAATTCTAAGGAAATGCCTCTAACATGATGAAGAAAATGTCTATCGGTGGTGTGCTTTGTGAACTTTTTTTCACTGAGTAACACTGTTCTTCAAAATAAGGTGGTGTTCCTCATCAGGGTGTTTATAGTGAAGACATCACAAATGTAAGGAACCACGAGGTGATAATTTCAGGTTAAATTTAATGCCTCCTTTAATATGTAATGCTATAAGCTTGACAATTGCAAACATTCACCTAAAAGCTTTTCTATCGACAGAGTTATTGAGAAACTCCTTCAGAGACCAATAATCTTTTTTTTTTTTTGCTACTGAGAAAATATTTCATTTAACCCAATTTTGATTCAACTTGAATATTGTATGAATTCATTAATCACATCCTGCTACCTTGTTACCACCTGTCTGAACCATTTAATACAGTTGTACTATGTATATTTTAATGTTAATTTTTATTTCTTTATTTTTATTTCTTAGGCATTAGCTATGGGAATGATGACAGAATATTATCACTATATCTTTACCACTCTGGTAAGTAATTTATTTAAAGAAAAATGATGCGCTATTTCATTATTGTGACATTTTACAATGAAGCAAATATAGTTATGATTGAGATGAAGTAATATAAAGAGTGATACATTTGTAGTTATACTTCATTTTATTTGATAATACGCAGAAGGAATTGTCAGAGACAATTACTAATAACTATTGTTGAGAAACTGGTGATTTTGAGATAATACTTCAGAATTCAATTCAAAATATCATATGTCTTATATGTTGGTTCAGAGGACTTTCAAAACATAATGGATTTTAAAATTAGTTTCTTAGAAAAAAACTCTGATTAGACAAGCACAAATTCTCCTGTTGTTATCTCAGTTCTGTTGGTTTTTTGAAAATCAAGTTTGTGAAAGCTGCCCTTTAAGCAGACTGTTTTCTATTTTGTTTTAGTTGAATTTTCTAAAAGTCAATATGCTTTAATTTGCAATTAGAATTTGTTTCCCTCTCTCTCTTTTTTTTTTGAGACAAGGTCTCACTATGCAATTCAGGCTGGCCTTAAACTTATTTTGTAGCCCAAGCTAGTCTCAAACTCACAATGATCCTCCTGTCTCAGACTCTTGAGTGCTGGGATTACAGACACATGCCACAACACGAGGCATGTGTTAGAGGTTATTTTGCTTTTTGTGTCTTCTATTTAAATTTTGCATTTTCATCATGTCTGTCAAGAGTCTGGTCATTACTTAAAGACAGGTGTAGTAGAGAAAAGATTTCTTTTCCCTATTTAATTTGGAATTCGGAAATGGTACATTACCTTTACAGTTTATCTTCACATACCCAAAAGATATTTTTCCTTATGATGTATGAAAATCTGACCCTAACATTAGA
The DNA here is from genome assembly GCF_000276665.1 of Chinchilla lanigera. Lineage (NCBI taxonomy): Eukaryota > Metazoa > Chordata > Mammalia > Rodentia > Chinchillidae > Chinchilla > Chinchilla lanigera. The sequence continues at coordinate 27,407,872 of NW_004955411.1, forward strand.
CCAAACATACTTACTCCTAGCTTTTCTGCTTCATGAATAGATTATCGTTTGAGAGGTTTTCCTTCCCCTGTAAAATAGCACTCTGTTTCTTTCACTATTTCTTTCTTTTCCACTTATCGTCTTAAAAACTGGTATATCTTTAGAGGTACATTTACACTTTTGTTCAAATGAAATCTAAATGTAATTTTCCTAAATAATCCATATTGGCATTCAAATAATTTGAAGACATTTAAACATCAATATGTTGCCCTCAAAATTTATTTCTCTTTTGATTTACTTAAAAAAACCTTCATAATTTTTGACAATGTCACTCCAGAATTTTACTATTTCCTCTAGAGTGTCTAGCACCCACTTTTTTTTCTATTCTCCATGTAACCAGTCTAATTATTGCTCTTTCTGTTGACTCAAAACTCTTCTAATTAGTCTTACATTGAGCATTTTAAAATTACCAGATCAAATTACTAAAATTCAGTTGATTGCAATAACTTTCTGTGATTACAGCTCTTTTCTTCAATGGGCATTTTTCATGTAGTAGTTGTATTTTACTTATAAATTCCAAACCTGCCTCTGTTCTATTTTCATCAGTTCTTATGAGGTGGCTTTTTGTAGTCACTGTCTAATAGTATTCAGGTTTAAGAGGAGTGAGAGGCTTCCCTTATCAATTATATATCAATGCTATTGTAACCCAACTCTACCATGATCATAAGACTTTCAATTTTTTTTTTCCCATCTGGTAGCAGGAATTGAACTCAGGGCCTTGGGCTTGCCAAGCAGGTGCTGTTTCTCTGAGCTATATCCCTGGCCCAACCATAAGATTTTGAGAAAATAAAAAGTAACTCATAGTTTAAAAAATGGAGCTACTGGTTTAAAATAGGTATAAATCCTTAGTTTATAATTACAGGCTTTTCATACTTTGATTCTAATCTAACTTTCCCACTCTCTTTTGCTCTGATTTTTCTTTATTTATTCTCCCTTACAACCAAACTGATTTAGAGGTTATTTTCCTTTTTGTGTCTTCTATTTAAATTTTGCATGTTCATCATGTCTGTCAAGAGTCTGGTCATTACTTAAAAACAGGTGTAGTAGAGAAAAGATTTCTTTTCCCTATCCTAAAGTTGATGCCTAAGACGACTATAGCAAATGACAGTTTAACAAGACAATTGTACACAGATTTATTTAATATACATTGGATGTGCTATTAGGTCCCTTAGAAAACAAAACCCAAAGAAACAGAAAAATATTTTTGTTGGGTGAGGAGTGAACAGTTGTATAGAGATAGAACTGGACCAAAGGGATATTACTTAGTAGTAATAAGATATGGAGAGGCAGGATTTAGTAATACTTCTTCAGATTCTTCTTGGCTTTCAAGAGTCAGCCAGGATTTCTCTGGTATGAGGATTTTGCGACCAAAGGGCTCATTTCAGTGAAGAAAGCTGTCAAAAGGTGAGAGAACTGAGCTTCCTCCTTCAGCAGTTTTCTCAATTTCCTTCAGCTTCAAATATTCAATGTACCTAGGCTCCAAATTGCGGGGTAAAATATTTTGAGCCCCATCACAACTCAGCACCTATTTCCTCTGCAAAGCTTTTCCTGACCATGAAAACTCAGTGATCTGTTTTGCTTCTGACTCCTGTGGTGCTTGTCATTTCTGCTTTCTTACACCTTGGCATATATTGCTATGCACTCCTTATTTACACCTTAAATCTATTTTATCATCTTGGCTGGATTATAGGCCTGAGATAATGGAAAACCTACAGATTTCTTATATTTTATAGCAACTCAGACCAAGGCAAGTTATTTCCCACTAGATTTAATTCCTGCCCTCTAGACTGCATCAAGGTGTGGGTCTGAGGCAAACTGTGGACAGAACCAATGGCATTAACCTTGTCTTGGTTTCCAATGTCTATAAGATCTGAGGGCTAAGCTAATGCCAACTACAAAGCGGCAAAGGTCACCCTACACAGAGGGCAAATGCTTTATGTTCTCATGGTGGCATTCAACTCCCTTGATGGCTTTAGCCTCTTATCTCCTGGGAAAACTTAAAGGAGAGAGCAAGAGCATTCACTGCATACAGACTGGAGAGCCTGAAAAGATACAGCCTTCCTGTGGTGAAGGGACAGATAGCACATAAGATACAGGAAGCACAAGTTTCTACAACCAACAAAACTGGTATCTTCCCCTTATCATGCGTGTAGTCATTATTAGCTAGAAGAAGCAATATTTCATGATATGTTTCTAAAAGGAAGCAAATAAACAGGTAACAAGAACAACACAAACCTAGGTCAAACAGAACCAAACATGAGCAACAACTCTTCAAGCAAGAAGGGCATAGAAAATACACCTTTGTTAGTTTAAAGTGAAATATTATGATGTAAGGAATAAGGACAAGCTATCCTGAACATGAAGATGAAAGCTTATGGAAATGTCAAATGGAAGTTATAGAAGACCCTGTTCAATTGCATGAGTTAGAATGTAATATATGCACACAGATTTAGGTATACAGCATGCATGTTTGTACTGTCAAAGCAGGAGGATGGTCTGTTTGAACACTGGTGATTGGTGATGCTGAACATCACTTGAGACACAGTGGTGCTCAATATCCTAAGGGAAGGAAGAATACGTGACTATTCCAAAAATACATGCTTACGAATGAACTCTGTTGATTCTGACACAAACACTTTTATCTTTCAGGACCTCTTCGCTCTTGATGTAGAACCCTACCGATACAGTGGTGTTAATATGACAGGGTTCAGAATATTAAACACAGAAAATACCCAAGTCTCCTCTATCATTGAAAAGTGGTCAATGGAACGGTTGCAGGCACCCCCGAAACCCGATTCAGGTTTGCTGGATGGATTTATGACGGTATGAATAATGACTTAAAGATCAGTTTGTGTGTTTCTAAATTGTATTGGATACAGCCTGAAATCCTGTATGTTGAAATTACAGTTTAGTTGTTCCCCAGTAAAGGCATGATATCAGAGATCTAGTGCAAAAAATTTTTTTCATAATTTTCTAAATCAGTTTAAATGACAAATTTATACTTTCACACAAGTAACTGAAATTACAATGATAATTTGTACACAAAAAGGTAGGGATTTCTCTAAGTAATTAGTGCCATGTATAGAACAAGTTGGAAACTGAAAAAAGATGATTCTGTTGGATAGCCTTCTCAACATACCTAGCAGTATTATTGCTCTAATCATAATGGTTTTTGATACCTGACTTTCTATGAATGACTTATAGTGCACAAAAATTTCTCCTGAGGTTATTCACTCTTTAAGGTGCAAAACGAACCAGTGTTCACATTGGTCATTTTAAAGGACTAGTTTAAACCTGAAAATGTATTAATGCATAAGGGTATACTTTTATATGGATGTAGTTCATACTAATACTGCCAATAAAAATCTAATGCAAAGCACATAACTTTAAAATTTTAAAAATTCTAACAGTAATGTTAAAAATATAGTCCTCAGAAAACAGGCAAAAATGTTAACTTGTTTTATCTAAAAGACTATATTAAAAACTATTCTTTTATTAGGTATTTTATATAAAAATGATGACTAACGTATTTTGCTTTCTTTTCTCTGGTAAGTCTTTGAAAGTTGGTGTGTACACCACACATATTAATTTAGATTAGTCAAATTCTAGTCACATTTTCTTAGTAACTAGCAGATACTTTATAAAATCAGGTAAGTTTATATTTTAACCATTTAAAAAAAATATGGTGGCCTGGCATACACATTAAATCCATTTTTATAGGCCAAATTATTCCTAGAATTTATAAAATTAGTTCAGCAATTGGCAAAGTTTACATTCCATAGGTCATTACCATCTACTTTTAAAGAGTATTAGACTAAGTGGTAAATATGCAAACATATTCCCTTACATCTGTAAAATAATTTTTTATCATTGTTGTAATGTTTCCATAAATTGTTTCAAGGAGGTTTCAAAACATATTTGTAATATTGTAGCATCATAAAAGAAGTATTGGCTTTTTCCCCTTAAAAACAGATTTAGTAAATTGACTGCCTTCATAGAGACTATGAAAAAAAAATAATTACCTTTTAAAGTACTAACTTTCTTATGAAAAAAAGACATTTTTAATGAGGAAAATAATCATTTAGAATTTGAAAATAGCTTATGTCCACATTAATTTTTAAAGAAATAACATGAGGTATTTTACTTCTTTACAAATTTTTAAAGAAATAATATGAGGTATTTTACTTCTACATAAAGAAATAGATGATCAGTTCTAGTAGTTTGGTCTTAGTCTAAGATATATTTGAAGAATATTATAAGGAGGAACTATTAAAAAATTTAAATGAAAATATTTTTTCAAAGATATTGCCAAATTTTAAATGAATTACAATTTAGAAAAACTGTAAGCATTGTATTTTGTTATCTCAGTTGGAAGATGGTGAGTTAAACTTTTGAAACCTAAGACGATGTTACTTTAAATCTTAAAATGTAAACTATCATTTACATAGTTTTTAAAAGCATATGTATATTTTCCCATCTATTCATTCTAGCTATCATTACAACTCTTTAATTCAGAATGGATATTTTATTATGTGTATTTAAAAACCATTAGTGAATGGCCTTTCTAAATGGCTTTAGGAAAAGTAATTCGGTAGACATAATGACAATCTTAGCACTTTTGTATTCTAAGACTTCCACTGATATGTGCGAGGATTAATGTGACACTTTGTATATGAGATTCATAAAAATTATTCAACTTTACTTTGGCGTTGCCTGTCTCTCCTTGAATCCTGTGTGATTTTACATGTCATCTCCTGAAATGAAGTACTCTTTAATATATAGTGACTTATATAGAAAGTTAAAAATAGGTAAATACAAGGAAAGGTGAACTAATTTCTTGTCTAGGAAGGTAGAACTGTTTGAAGAAAATTCACCTCTAAAACAAGGAAAAGAGCACAGGGTGTTAGGAAGCATAGATGTGATTTCTATCTTTTTAGCCATGAGTCCATTCCTCCTCTCCTCTACCCTTTGAACTTACACACGATTTTGTGGGAATGCATAAGTCATAGAATAAAAATGGACTGATAGAAAATTAGCCTAGTTATTGAATAATCTGGACACTGTACAAAGATATTGAAAGTTTCAGCATTTTAAGTGCAACACTCTTCCTTTTTATAGACTTAAAATACACTTCAACGTGGCATGGAAAATTAAAAAAAAGTAGAAAACAATTTTACATAGCATAGATAATTATCTCTTCAGCTTTATGTTTGATTTGAGTCATGTAAAATGTAAATATTTCACCAGCAAACTTACACAAAAACATTTTTAAATGAGTAGGCTGAAGATAATTTACAAGTACTTTGTGAGGGCTGGGGATTTAGCTCAACGGCACAGTGTCTGCCTGGCATGTGCAAGGTCGTGAGTTCATTCCCAGTACTGGAAGAAAAAAAAAATAACAACAAGTACTTCGTGAACAATTTTCCTTATCTAAAATATTTATAAATATGACATTGAACACAAATGTTCTGGAAGTAGAGAGAAAGTTTACCATTAAGGTAAAAGTTTTATCCAAAATAAATACATATTAAATTTGACTTTATAATTCTCTTTTAGAGAATTGGCATTAAAAGCTTCGCATTACATAATATTACGCAAATAATATAAAGTTTACACATAAAATCCATTCGTTATACAACTTTAATTCTTAATTATGAAATGCTATATGATTTTTATAAAAATAAAACTAGTATGAAATCTGTATAAAATATTGGTATATTTATGCCTTGCATGAATATTCTTTTTCTTTTCTATTTAACAGTAAATTGTAAGCATTTTCACAAGTCATTATGTATTTAGAAAAAAATTAATAGTTAATTTTCACTTTGAATGGTGTCAGGAAATTAAGATGATTTTAGTCAGAAACAAAAACAATTATAGCCTGTCAGTATGGCACTGGCAACATTCCCTTTAAGCAATTCATGAGATCTTAGTGTGTATATATTTCTCATTCTTTTCTTCCTCTTATGACTCCATAAAGAAATAGAATTATCAGCAAAGTCCCTAGTGCTTGGAGCAAGACCTATTATTATCAATATCATAGTTATTTGCTATTATGTAAGATCATAGTGCTTAGATTTTCTCAGTGTTTCTTTACGATTGAGCTATAAAAGAAACAATGAATTGGATTCATAAAAGTTTTTCTGGTTGAGTTCGCATCTTAATTGATCCCTGGGATAATTGTTCATCAGCTAAATGACTATTGAATACAACACCACTTTTCTTGCTGTTGTAGCTTCTTCTTGTACGGTCTTTGGTCTTCACATTAAAGGTGTTACATTAGTTGCCTCCATACTATTTTTTTTCTTTCTTTGGTATAAACCCAACCAAGATATCAGTTCTCACAGTTCATCCAAGCCCTATCTAGTAAAAGAAATAGCCCACTTTCTTTCTTCACACATGGGCATTGTTTTTTACCCATAATAACACATTTTCCCACTTTCTTCTATGGCCACAGACTGCTGTCCAGTTAGCGATCTGAACTTCCTAGACATGAGCCCTTATTCTAAAACTACCATTCATTCTCTACTAAATGTTCACATCCTTTCATGCTCTTTGAGGTGGCAAGTCTTTCTGTGAACATCGTCAATGTCTTTTGCTGTTTTATTAGATGCCCTTTCTCCTAGTCTTCTGTCCAGACGCTGTCTTCTCTTTGCAGTTACTGTAGATTGAAAACTCACTTTTTTGATCCATCAGAGTTTTATGATGATTGTACTCGTGGATTTATTGAGATTACAGTAGTCTCAACTAAGGGAACCAAATCAGGTAAAAACACCTCACAGTGAATTTTAGATAACCTGTATCTACCCCACAAACCCTTCCCAGTGATCCTAATGTTTCAGTGCATATTAATGCTAGTATCCCGGGAATACATCCAGTGGTTTAAATACTATCAAAATAATCTTTTTCTCTGCTGATATGTAATTCTATGTATATTCATTGACAATATAGATTTATTACACAAATTAACAACTGTCATTTGTGTTGCTAGAAGGAAATTAATATCTTAGTAATTTAAACTCTGCATATCAACTTCTACCTCCAGTTCCTGTCCTCTAAACAGATTATCAGACACTGCTGACTTTACCATATCAGTATCATCTTTAGCTACAATCTTCTCTCTTTCCGTAGAGATACACCTTACTTAAGAACCATGATCTTTCCCTTGGCTTTTGCCAATCTTCTTACTGAAGTCCCACTCCTACCATTTCTCACTCATATCTTTCATCTTTTTAGTGTGATCCTTCCAGAACTTTGCTGATGGGTCATTGTCATTTACTAGGTACAATTAGAGTTCATTTGCCAACGCAGCAGGGTCCTCCAAGTTCTGGCTCCAGCCTCCTTATCCAGTCTGATACTTGCATACTTCTTGTGCCAGAAAGCCACTATCTTGATCTGCCCTTCCAGTCACTCCCCACCCCTTTCAGCAAGACCTGAACCACGTACCATTACCTGCATGTGCAGCACATTTGCATTCATACACTAATTTCCAGGTTATCTATTATTTTTTCTGTGAATTTGCTCAGAGTCCTCCGGACACTTTATATATAGTCTTTGAGTTGTGCACTTTATGTATAAATAAATATTGAAATTTAACTCTTTACTTTTGTTTTCACATCATTTTCCCAATAGAGCTCTTTTAAAGCAAGAATTATGTTTTGTTCTCTTTGAAGCCCCCATACCTCATTCAGTGTCTGGGACAAAGGAAGCGCTCATAATGAAAGAATGACAACCTGATAAGCAAATGTATTTGTTAACTGATTTCAATCATATTACATCTGTGTTCTAATCAGTAGGCCATCTCCTTTCCCCAAATGTATTTTGGAGTGCTTTTCAATTTACTTACTCATACTTTATTATCATGAAGTGATAATTTAGAAAATGCAAATAAGCTAGTCTCAATTATTTTTTAGAAAAATACCTTAAAAGGTGAAAGCTTAGAAATAGGTATGATTTCATATTAAAAGTTAATAAGTTAGAAGAGTTTTCTGTCCTTTTCCATAATAGTAGAAAACGTATTTGTAAGTCAGAGATATCTATGTATTTAAATTCTAATGCCCTCTTAACAATTACTTCTTTATAGTAACAAATAACAGCCCAGAAAGTTTAAATTACTTTTTTCATTAGTTTTAAATTTATTTATAGATTTCAGGTATACATAATGATCACGTTCATTATAGGGAATTTGTACTTCTACATGATATAACTTGATTCTTTTTTTCCCCACTCCCCAAGCCTCTCTTTAATCCATCTTCCCATCCTTATTTACAAAAGCTTTGTTTCCATTTTTTTGTTGTTTGATTTTCTTAAAGATCAACATCTCTGTGTATAACTCACAGCATTTAGCTCCTGTACTGTTAGGAGCACAAATGATTATTCTTACTGTACAAACACCTTAAAGAAAATCAATGAAACCAAAATCACAGAGAAAGGCTTTCACTTACTACTAGAACTGCAAGGCTGCTGCTTTTTCTGCTGACCACTTGTCTTATCTAGTTGTACCTGTCTTCTTTCAGTTCATTTAAATAAGAATAAATGGAAAGCTTTGGCAGACATTGGATTAAGTTAACTCGTTAGTTTATAATCAATAAAGGCATTTGGAAAAAAGTTTATGTCATATTGCAGTACATCACCAGAAGTATAAAGAGTAAAAAGTAATGAATTAATTTTGAGGGGTCAACTTGAATTGTATATTGTACATTAACAGTTAGAGATTGATATCAGGCACTCAAGATTTGGTGGCAAATTTAAAAATTACTGTTCCCTCCTCCTCTCTGTTTGCTAGAAATTTGACAATATCAGAAAATAGTGAGTGTCTTTCTAGTCACATTTGACACTTCTGATAGTACAAAAAAATAGAGTGAAATTTTGCTGACTTTCCACTTTGGTAATTTTTATCTCATTCCCTGTCTTACTTCAAATTCTTATTTAAATTTCTTGTACTCCATAATGTTTGCAATAACAAGGGACAGACATGTTAAAGACAAAATTACAAGTTTAGTTTAAGAACTAATTGGCTTTTAAGTGGGATTTATGAATTAGAAAAGTTTCTATTCTATATAGCAGAATAAGGGATCTCATTGGTCAGTGAAAGAGGAGTAGGTTTTGTGAGTTAGTAACAAGAAGACAAAACAATAGGAAAAAATTGATTAGCTAATATCAAGTTATTTCTGGTTACTACTTTTTCTATAAGATTAAAGGAGAAGATAGTTTCTTACTATGCTGACTCAGGTCAACTGGAATATCTTCTTTTCAGGAAAAATTACTCTATTTGGGATTCTATCTATTTTCTTAATGTTTGATCATGTGGCATGCAGCGTGAGAGTCTCCATTTAGATTTAATGTGGACTATTGGGACGTAGTACAGGCAAATCAGTGACCTCTTCGAGATTTTAAAATGTGTGGGCCAGGGATATAGCTCAGTGGCACAGTGTCTGCCTGGCAAGCCAACAGTCCTGAGTTTGATTCCCATGTACCAGAAAAAAAAAAAAAAAAGTAAAATGTGCAATATGTTTGCCAGGAATTTTGGATAATGTCCCAGTATTTGTTGAAAAATGCGTAAGATTTCAAACATTTACAATTGTTGATTTTACAATTGTTGATTTTATCTTTAAAGTCCATAAAACCATCAAACTAGACTGAAGTATTTCTGTAAGAAATTTTAGAGTATAGAATGAAATCATATGATTCCTTCCATGTATATATGATTAATTTAATGAATGATAAAGGGACATGGACTCTATAGGGGGAATAACAGGATAGTACTGTATTTCTTTACTTTATATGCCTATTAATTTTCTGTGATTCACTAAGCTGAAAGTTAAATCTGAATATAAATAATTGAGTTGACCTAAAAATCTCCAGTTTTATTAGCATAGAACACTATTTAATTTCTTTGCTCATTGGTTAATAAAATAACCAGCATTTATCTAAAATTGATAAATAGACAGAATTTATATCTTAAGTAATTAAAATATAAATCCATGAAAAAATGCCCATTGCAGTGGAGCATTATGCTGTGTTTTAAGACAATTTTTAAATATTTCACTTGAAAAGAAAATTGAAGCATGACACTTTTTCCCATAGACGCTGAAGAGCAAAATTTTTTGTCTCCCAGTAGTAGAACACTTGCTGGTCAGGCACAATGCCCTAGGTTAGAATCAGAGCACAGAAAAAGATATCCTCAAATATATATTATTTCATACAAAGGATAAGTACAAATTTGCTTACAATTTTCTTCAGTTTTTTATGTTATGTTTAAGAGTACAGAGCATGAAAAAGAACTGTTGCTCTACCCATGTTATCTTAATTGACGAAAGCCCCATAAATGAGATTAACAAAAGGCAGACTAGTAAGTGCTGAACAAGATAATTTTAATGGGCATAGTGAACATATATACCAGAGAGCTCAGAGATGCAGAGTTCAAAGGAGTGGTTTTCTAACCACTTGGGCTCTAATAGCATCTTAATAAGGAACAATAATCTGTAGAAAAGTGACAAGATGAAGCAAAGGAGTTTAAGTTTTTAGAGATTAGGATGGACAACTGTGAGAATATAAATATTTTGGGAAACTAATGGAGGAGACGAGAAAGTTAGTAAGGCTTTTTGTTATGTAGGTTCCTCTGGTGGGAGGTGTTTGGTTTACTGAGCCCTCCTTTTTAATTCGCATCTAGTTTAAACTCATAAAAAAAGGTTAGAAGCCAGGGTCTAAATCCCATTTTTAAATGTTACTAGTGCTCTTACTTTAGGCAAGTTCGTTCACTTCTTTGAGACTCACTTAAATGGAAATAATAAATTTCAGTAGGTTGTCCTAAAAAATCTAAAGAAATGTTGTTTTAAAAACCACCTGGATTTTTATAATTATTTAGTATTATTGCCCCCTTTTAAATCTACAGTGCCATACAAATATAGCATGAATTTTGACATGGCCTTGTATCTCAATTAATCATTATTTCATCATCATCTTTAAGTTTTATGCAATAATACTGTAGTAGATGTGCATGTGTGTTGCTGTTGTATGGCTAATTGGCAGAGAAACCATAAGAAGCATGCACACAGAATCTAACAATTTGAATCTACTCGTCTTTTTCAAACATGAGCCCAATTACTATGATTTAAAGTATTTTATTAGAATGATGTATCTCGGGGGTGGGGATTTAGCTCAGCGGCAAAGCGCCTGCCTGGCAAGCGCAAGGTCGTGAGTTCGGTTCCCGGTACCGGAGAAAAACAAACAAACAAAAAAAGATAGAATGATGTATCTCTATTTAACAAATATTTAAATCCAGTTAAAAGTTTATTGAAAAGTATAGCTGCTACTTGTTTCCTTTTGAAGCCAGGTCATTTTCTATTAGGCTAAAAACTACGACTTATTGGGCACAGAATTAAAGGGAAGATTTTTGCCTAGTTTTTTATGTCTATTATAGAAGAGTATAAAATATATTGTATAATCTTTGAGTAAAACCTTGATAATCAGAGTCCAACTACTAAAACCAAGGTCTGCTTTTTAATTTCATTGTAAACGTCTCTTAACTGTATAATATTTCTGAGCCTCAGCTACCTCAGCTACTCAATGGAAATAGTAATACCTATATCATAGTATCAATGTGAAGGTTAAATAAA
>NW_004955411.1:27419628-27546149 GCF_000276665.1 Chinchilla lanigera
AAAAAAAAAAAAAAAAAAAAAAATAGTAATGAGAGCTACTACCAGTTTGAGTGAATTTAAAACACTTGAAAACTGGGATAAAAAATAATCATTAGTTTTATTTAGTCAATATATTGTACTTATTTTGAGAAATATTTATTTGTCACTTCTTATTTTGTATTTATTTATTTTTGAAAAAAGACATCCATAGCAAAGGTGCAGCAAAGTGTATATATTACCATCTTAATAAAAAAAGGTATCCATGTTGTATCTATCTGGATGTATACATTCTGGGGATTATGGACACAAAAAGAAGAATTAACTTGTTACCATTAGGAAGAGCAACTGGTGTAGGATAAAATATTATCACATATCAGAAAATAATTTTAAGTTATTAAAATAGGTGGTGAAAGAAAATATGTTGTTCTTGGAATCCAAATAAAGTCAATTAATGCATTAAGTGATTACACATACTACTTCTGTGTTCCAGACACTATACAATTTTTGTATATATGCTATTGCATACTTAATATTAGAGATCACTATTTCATTTGATGTTTTCACTTAGTTCTAAAAGCTGTAACTAATTATAATTTCTCTAAAATTAATGCTCTTTTGGGGGGGATTAAGCTCTGAAAAATCTTCCCAGGTTCTAATGTTCTAATTTCTCGTTCACAGTTGCACATAGCAAATGCGTTATTAAATTATTTTATAACTTAATTACATGCTTCATTTATCTACTTCAAAAATTATTCTTGAATTCTGCTGAGCATTATGGGCTAGATATACTTTTTGCATCTGTAGTTTTTGATTCAAAGAAACTATTGAAAGTACAGGTTATCAATCAAAGAAGATTTTTGTAAAAGAGAAAAAAAAGGAGTCTTATTCAAGACCTCATTTTATCAGTATCTCCTTGCCGATTCTGTGCCTGGAAATGTTTCCTCTTTTGATTACTCAGTCTGGGTCTTCCCCACCTTTGACCCTCATCAGGGACCCCATCCATCACTGTTTCGTTGCAGCGTAGGTAGGCAGGAGCCTCCTCACATGTAACATTTGCCCTCTTCCATTTCCTACAGCCTTTTAATTTGTCAGAACTTGACACAGGGATCTCCAGAGTAGATGTGGTGACAAAGTGACATGTGTCACTTCTAGGCCCATGCGGAGAAGAGTAAAGAGGCGTGCCATTGAACCCTGCCGAGATGCTACCATGCCTTGGGTGCAGCCCTCCTCTGACTTGGAAGTGACCGTGCGGATCAGCAGTCAGCATCCTAACTCCCGTCCCTGCTGCACATTCAATGCGTAGTTGTCGACTTCACCCTGACCGATATACCAAGGTCCACAATTTGCTAAATTTAGCGCATCATTAGATTTTAACTTAAGTCTAGTTTCAATATTCATTTGTCATAGTACAGTTTTGATAATATCTTGGATTCTCGGTAACCTGCTCTAGAAATTGCTAATATGAATTAAGAATCATAAGTTTGTTACCAAATATTGAGAGGCAAACTAAATACTTTTTCTCTTTCCGTTTCCCTTGAAAACCTGGTCTCCATACTGCTTAAATCATCCAGTTAACCCAGCATTTTTATTTGTCATACATTTTTTGAATGGCTCGTCTGCCCTTACTCTGCTGCTGAAAATAAACAGCACCAATGCACTATTCTCAGAAATCTCCCTTTCCTTATTATATGTATTTTGTCTCCTCAGAGCACTCCTTTCTTTGCACACCTTCAGTTAGTATTTCTGTCATCTTATTCCCACACTTTCCTACCTTTCTCAAGGATCCCACATCTCCTTTTTAATTGCCCCGTCGACATTTGCTCACGTCCTTCTCAAAGTGAGAAGTTGAAATATATTTACCCTACTGTAGCTCCATAATCATGTGATCCTTGAAGGTCATTTTCAGGACCCATCTTCTCAGTGCAATTATTTAGAAAATACTCTACAACCAATAGATTGAAGTTATTAATTACTGTATATAGCTGCTCTTTTATGCTGAGGACATGCTCAGGGGAAGAGCACTCACCAAGCACTTGAGAGGCCCTGGGTTCGATTCGCAATACCACTAAAAGCAGCACAACTTCCCCTCAAATATTTGTCCTACTTTATAACCATTTTCTTCTTTCTCCATATTTATCACATTGATTCAAGCCCTATTAGGATTGGAATGTAGCCTTGCTAACTAGTCAGTACTATATTGTCTCTTAAATTCAACCTAAACAGTAGTTGACCACTACTCAATAAATCAATATCATCACACAAAAGATAAATTAAATCATTTTAATTCCTTGGTTAAAAAAGATTTATATGTATATGTGCATAGATTTATATATATATACATATATATATATATATATATATATACACACACACATACATATATATACCATAGTACTGCTCAAAGACAGTATCTGCCACTTGATCCTACATGATCCTACATGAATGATATCTTTACTTCAAGGCAAATGTCATGTAGTACTTTAGCATAAGTGCTATTTATGTTCAGAGTGAAATTATACTCAAAGAATCTTGTGATGGCTTATTCATACAAGTATGACAATTGAATATAAATACAACTGCATAAATATTACCTATGAAAAATCTAAACACAGGTAGTTATAATTTAATGTTCTGGTTGAGACTGAGAAAAAGAATGAATATGAATCATAGCTAGTAATAATATCAAATTATTCTGTTCATTTCATGATACTGGTATGTAAGTAATTATATTTACACTAGAAATATAATTTTTCAGAAGTATAAGCTTATGTAGTTTGTGATATAAAAGCTCAAAAAATGGTCAAATATCTAATTTGATGCATTAATTTTCAAGATATTCTTGGGCAATATTCTTTAAATCCACATTAATAAATCAAAAGAATGTTTCAGACAAAATAAAATGAAGAGTTTTAGGGTGAATTTGCCTAAGGGATATTAGGAATTCTCTTGCTTTATTATGCAGTGAGGAAATATTATGTTGATCTTTCATTTGCCTTTCTAAAAGAACTCATAAATATTTTATTCATTAATCTTCAGAATACCCTGTGACCAAATTGAATCAGAGGGGAAAAGTAAAATTATTAAACTGACACAGATATTGAAAGGATACCAAATCAGTCCTTCATGAAAGATTCCTTTGCACTTTTATTCATTCATTCATTCACTCATTTAATCATTCACTCACTCATTCATTCATTCTCTAAATATTATTGAATACCTACTGTATGTAATGGGTGTTATTAGACCATATGCAGAATAAGAATAAATATGCACTTCTATTCCATGATATCTGCACCCAGTGAATTATCAGTATAGTAAAGAAAGTAAAGCATAAACTTCAATAATTCAAAAGAATATTCACATATAATAAGGAGCTCATGTGACAAATATAGTGTGAGAAAATCTGCATGAGAGCTTCTCCACTTTTTGTTTAGGGTATAATTATAACTTCACATGGAGACATGGCTTGAGAACATCCCATGTCAAAGAAGTAAGGAGAACGTTTTTCTTTCTTTGAGGTTCCCTTACTTGTTATGTTTAAAAATCCACCTTCCTGTGGTTAAGTCCGAGAAACTGAGAAACTTATTCAGATGGATCAAGCCAGTAGAAGGGTCCACAAGATCCAGGCTAGGAGGCATAACTCAGATGTGCCTGATAAAAACTGATGAATTTCACAGGTTGGAAGCAACTTCCATTGTGGTGTTGATACCACGGTCCTGAACTACTGCAAGTTCCACTACAAATGAGTCAGTCAAATGGTCATCTCCATTTACCCACACTTCTATTGCCCTGGGATTTAGAGAGTGTTTTGCCAATTATCTCTACTTTCTGTCTGAAATTCACTCATGTCTGGAATTAACTATTAACTCAACTCTGGAATTCACACTTAAATTTCCTCCCTAATTGGCCCTCTATTCCAGCTTTTAGTTAAGTTGCTATAGTTTATAAAACAAACAGGTACTGTGAACCTCCTCATAGCACCACCATGCTGGAGTCAGAAGTCACATAGTCAGAGGGAATTTGCAGAGCATCCTTTTGCCAGCATTCTTTCCCTGTCCAGCCTGTGACCTCTCTCATCTGAGGGTTGTGTTCTCCCCTTGGGCAGCCTTGGTCTCACAGAGGTATCCTGGATTGTGGTCTTCATTTTTTTTTTTCTCCTAGGAATTTCCTAGATCCTTTTGCACATTTATCTACTTCCTCCCTACCAACTCTCAAGGCCCTGGTACTAAGGAGTATAGGAGATCCTGCTCTCTCTAAAAATAAATGTACGGTTGCAGCACAGAGATAGGGCAGGGTTGGCTTTTATTTATTTAACTCTGTTTTTAAAGTTTACTTGTTGATCTATTCATGAAAAGAAAAGCTATGCACCAAAAGAATTCATTATTTTTATTTTACAACATACAGCTAGATGAATATTATTAATATTATTATTAATGCTATGACACCACCCAGTAGTGGATATACCTTCTATAAGTATTACAAAACTTCTCTCATTAGGTGTAATTGGGAAAGAAATCTGGCGGAGTTAATGTTTGATCTCCATCTTGAATGTGAATTTAAATATAGAGATTATTGAAAAAAATAAATAGGAGGTCACTGGAAAAAGATAATAGAAAGCTATTAAAATGCTTAGAATAGGAGGGTACAATAAAAGTAATAATTATTTACCACTCTTTGCTAAACATTGTCTTTTGAGGTAATTTGATGATATGTGCTTTACACTAACTGACTCTAACAGTTCTGTATAACGCATTACTCTTGGCTTCACGGATCATGGAACTGAGATGCGAAAATCTTCAGTGTGTTGTCCAAGGACATTCAGTGAGGGTGGCAGAGGCTGAAAAGTGAATCCAGGCCTTCTAACTTGACAATTTGTGCTTTTCCTGCCCCACCCTGCTCCCAGGAAGGCTGCAGGCAGCTCTCCATAAACGTATCAGACACGCTTTGGTGGGGGACAGGATCTGTAATTCAAGTCTGAAGTAAGAAGGACTGGTAAAGCAGAAGGGCTCAGAGGTGCGATTGAATGGGAATAACTTTTTGAAGTAAAGGAGAACAAGGAGATAAAAGAGACTCCTGAGTTCTTCAGCTTAGGTGACTGGAAGGACTCCAGCACTTTTAATAGAAACGGGGCTGTCTGGGGTAGCAAATGGCTTGAAAAGATGTCTTTGATTGCAGATTTGAAGAAACCAAGGTGATTGTGATACCCAAAGGAAGAGGGGGTCTCACAAAGAGTTAGAGATTGAACTACTGTTTCTCATTGCAATGATGCTCAAGTTTGTTACTATCATTGCTGTTTTTTCCCCATCTTTAAGAATCAGTGTATGTTTACAGTACATTTGCTTCACATTGGTTTTGTTAGTTTGTTCCATGGAGGGAAAGTACAACTAACCCCTATGCATGTATCTTTACAACACTTCATAGAAAGACTCAGCTAACCTGCTGAGCCTATTTGTCCAAGTCTCTGAAGTGAAAGAATTTTAAGTAATGTGATGTCAGTTAAATGACTACTGCATCTTTAGTGCCTTGTTTCCCCATCACAGCAGCCTGAGGCTCTCATGGGTCCAAGAGGAGTTGTTAATGCAAATCCTGAATTTCAAGCAAAATAATACTTTTCTAACTATTGGCTTTAAAGTCGATTCCTCAATTTCTGTTCTCAGCCTTTAAATATTCATTCATCTTTTCAAATCCTTTATCAAATGGGAAAGAGAAATAAATGTGATAAAGATTATGAAATACCTATAATATGAACTATTCTAGTTCCTAAGGTAATTTCATATAATTCCAGCTGACAAAAGTTAGACATACTTTTCTAGATTTAATAGTCTGGTACTTCTATAAACATGGAGGCATATATATCACTGAGGTATAATATATATATTTATATATATGCACACAAGATAGCTAAGATAATTATACTACTAATTTCTATTAGTTCATTGAAAGAAACAGTGCTTATATTGTTTGATTAATCTTATGTGCCTATATCTGGTAATCAGAGCAACTACTTTGAAGATAACAATATGCAATATAATTGACCATTGTTAATTTCCTATCATCTTGTTTTGAAATCCTGTATCATTTTTATTGTTTATTATTCTCTTTAAAATAAAAACATAGTCTGGTGGACAGAAGTTCTATTTCAAGTGAAATCTGAAAAAAATCAAACAAAGGTAAATAAAAGTGGTATATATTCACTTTTCAAAGCATCTCACTTTTATGCTGTGCTATTTTTAATATTTAGTATTTAATATTATTTAAGGGTTTTTTTTTTTTGTCTTTTTGAGACAAGGTCTTGCTATGTAGTTCAGGCTGGCCTTGAGCTCACTTTGTAACTCAGGCTGGTCTTGAATTCACAACAATCCTCCTTCCTCAGCCTCCCGATTGCTGGGATTACAGACATGTGCCACCATGCGCAGCCTTAAGTTTTATTTTGAGAATGATGTATATCACAAATAAAGTATAAAATATGAAGGAAAACTTAAATTTTTTATTCTCAAAATCATCAAGCAAAGAGAATTATAATCATCATTTTAAGGATCAGTAGACGCTCTCTTAATCTAACTTTCCTCTGTCGATTTATGGTGAAAGTAACTAAAGCTCTATGTCCATTGAATGAGATCTGCAAAATTTTAAAGAATCATCTTCACTGTGCTATTTAGTTGTATTCCCAGGGTTTTCCCCACTCTTAGGCATTGTTAGAAAAGGCTATAGTGTTTCTTTCATAACCACTTTGCACTTGTAGACCTTATAAATTACATAATTTAATTAAACAGATAAAACAGTGAAATTGATGAGAAAAATATGAAGTTGTTTTATGTAGATGAAAATATTTACATAGGTAAACTTGATAAAGGCAAGACATCTAAAATATTTTAAGTATAAGCGAGGCAAACCTGAAAGGTAGATTTTATGCATACATTGTTTTATATCTCTTTTTTCTTGTTTCACTTAAAGGAACTTGAAACTGAACCCATAGTTTCTTCAGCATGCTTGATGTGTATACAAAATAGGAGAGGAATCTTAATCAGAAAACTCGTGAGAAAGGTCTTGGTTCTATATTCATATATTTAGGAATAAATATACAATTGGATATTTTACATTAAAATAAAATTTTAAGGTATATATGTTTAGCAAATATAACTAATCAATATTAGCTCTGATTACTCTAGAAAAGAAGTCATAGATGCATTTATTTCTGCAAAATTTTCTGAGCCTTTGTACATATTTTGTTAAAAGTAAGATCTTGGGGCTGAGGATTTAGCTCAGCGGCACAGCCCCTACCCAGCAAGAGCAAGGTCATGAGTTTGATTCCCGGTACTGGAAAAAAAACATAAATAAATAAGATCTTGTGGTTATATATGCCTTGCATAGCATTTAGTTAAGTGAATATTTTTTAAATTAGCTGTTAGGCGCTTTTCTTGGAATAGGGATATCTGTGATTGAAATAAAGATAGAGTTTTTCTTCCATTTGGTTAATAAAAGAAATAAAAAAGAAAGCAAGACAGAGTCCATCAATAGTACAGGATATTCATAGGATGGGAAGGGTGCTTGGAACAGGGTTCTGGAAGCAGATGGGGTGTAGGGTTAGTTCTAACTGACAAGAAATTGGTAACCATACATATATTTATCAGAAAGGCATCCTAGGCAGGTGAAAAAACAAGTGCAAACCCTTGCATGGAAACAAACAGAAATAAATAGCCCAAGACATTGATGGGTCATCTTTCTTTTATGATTTGAAGTGAAAAAAATTGCACCATCCTTTTGATGTTTTATATTTGATTTAACTATTAATTGTCCAAGTGGAAATATTTTTATTACTTTATTCCTTGTGCACTTACAGTATCTGCACATAATAGGCATTAAATCAATAATTGTTAAATGAAGGAATATGTTAATTTGAGAATAAAACTCATGAATGACCAGGATCAGAGGATGCATTGATGAGTCATCAGCACACAGCAGTACATATTTAAAGCCAAAGCACTGGGTAAGATCATCTAGCAACAGAGTGGATAGAGAAGTGCTGAGAAGAGGCCTTAAAAGTGAGTAAGAAGCCGGGTGAGTTGGAGTAAACTTGTAATCCCAGCATTCTGGGAGGCTGAGGCAGAAGGGTTACAAATTAGAGCCCAATTTGGGCATCTTGTTGACTTAGCAAGACCCTGCTATAAACATTTTTAAAATAATCAATACTACATAAGAAGCACTGAGAATCTAGCTTAGTGCAAAGTTCCTGAGTTTAATGCTGAGTGGTGCAAAGAAAAAAGACAGAGAAAGAAAGGAGGGAAGTAGGCAGGAGAAAGGAAGGAAGGAAGGAAGGAAGAAGGAAGAAAGAAAGGAAGACAGGCAAGCAAGCAGGGTATGGTGGTGGTGTACGCCTAAAATTTGAGCACCCTGGGAAGCTGAGGAGAAGAATCACAAGTTTGAGCCAAACCCAAGCAGTTTTACAACTTAGTAAGGCACTACCTCAAAATAAAAAATAAATTAATTAAAAGGACTGGAGACCCAGCTCATTGTGATGACCCTGGGGTTAACCCCAAGCCCCTTCTCTCCAGAAAAATAGAGAGGAAAAGACACAAAGGCGACAGAAGGAAGGTGTGCAGTAAGGGAAAAAGAAAACGAAAGAATTTAATTTCAGGAAAGTCAAAGGAAGACAGTGTTTCTAGAGGACCTCAGCGCTCGCTTTTGTAAAATCCTGCTAGTATCGCTTCTGAGGTACCTTAAGAATAGAAAATTCATCGTTTTGGGGTGACAGGAAGTTGCTAGGGACCTCAGTAGAATTACTTTGTTGGAATGCGATGAGGGTGGGCAGCTGGGCCCTACTGGGGGGAGTATTAAGTGGGAACACGAAAACATCAAGCCTCATCACCTGTTCTGAGGGTTTTCAATTTAGGATATTAGAGAATGAACTTAGTAAAGCACACTGAATCAAAGGAAGGGAATTTCTCTTAAATCTTGGGTTATTAGGGTGTGCTTGCCTGCTGGTATGGGTTTTTAAATAGTGAGGGAAAAATTAATGGTGTGGGAAAGCCTGGAGAAATTCACAAAGCTTAAATCCAGGGAAGACACAGTAGTCAAGAGTTATTCTTAAACTAACGCAGGAATTTTTTTCTTTTTTAATTTTAAAAGAGGAGAGGCAGAGCGTGGGAAGGCACAGATGGGATGATGCACTTGGGCTGTCGGATGAGTAGTTTTATTAGTGAAGCCCAGGAGAAAGTAAGTCTATCATCAGGAATCCAGTTGGGTTGGGAGAAATACCTAAAGGGCTTAAGAAGAGAAAATAAGAGTGAACTTGGCTCCTTGGAAAGTAGGCAAGTGGTGTTCTAGGGAAGAACTGAACACTGTCTGCGCCGATGGCCCACTTGAGTGTTGGAGCGATGTGTTCAATTGAGTGTGGCTATCAGTATTGACTATGGGGAGAAGGGTAATGAGTGAGCAAATTGTGGCATTTAACCAGTGTAGTTTCTTCGACTGTGGTAGGGAAGAGGGAAAAGAGTCGTTAGCATCTGTAGGCATAGAAGTCAGGTTGCAAATTCGGGAGAATGTGGGGAGGTGTTGAACAATGACAACATGTACTGAAGGTCCCTAGAACCTAAAGATGAAGTAAAGTAGGGTCTCTGGACAGGAGACTGTAATCCAAGTAAAATGCATGAAAACAGATTGGTGGGTGAAAGTAGTCATTTTATTCAGTACTGGGGGGTCGAACCCAGGGACGCTCTAGACTTGGATCCATTCCTACCCTATTGTTTCTGTTGCCTTTCACTTTTCACATTGACCTGAGCTAGATAGTTGCCCACAGAGACTTAAACTTGAAATTGCTCTGCCTCAGCCTCCCTCAGGGCTGGGATTACAGGAGTTACTATCATACCTGGCTAGCATGAAGAGGTTGGTTTCTTGTAGTTTCCTTTATTAGTAAACGTTTGAAGTACATAATGATGAGCTTCATCACAGAGAGCTGGTACGTGTATGTAACACATCTTACTTCTTTGTGCATCTCCTCTCCCTTTCTCTAAGATTGCTGTGGTAGTTTGTAGTTTCTCCAGAAGTATGTCATGCTCCTTTTCATGGTTTTTAAATCAATAGTAATTCTTAGAACATTATTCTTACTTCTTTATTAATTTATATAGAGTTAACTTTTTATATGTTTAGTATGGTAGGTTTTTTTCAGAGCAGTTTTTCCCCTCCTAAAAACTATTTTTGAAAAATTTATGTATTTTTTAAAATTTCCATTAGAAGGGGTTCTATAAGTAAAACAAATTTTTTGAATTTTCAAAAATAAATTTCATATTTTACCATACATAGCTCTTGTATAGCTCAAAGATATCAAGGGTCTTATCGTGACTAAGCAAGGGACCATTGAGTTTTTTCATCTTTTTTAATAAACTGCTTGTCTTGGTTACTTTTTTCTCATTGCTGAAACAAAATACCTGACACCCGAAATTAAGGAAGGAAAGGTTTATCTGGCTTACAGCTTGTGGAGGTTTCAGTCCACCCTGGCTGGCTCCAAAGCAGAGTGGCACATGGCAGAGGGCAAACGTTCATGGTGATAAAAGATAGCAAAGCAACAAGAGCAAAAAGCAGGTGAGAACAAACCTCTTTTCCTCCCTTATATTGTAAGCAGGCTACCCCCACCTAAGGGGCATGTAGCTCTCACATAATCTCCATGTCCTCTTGCACAGGCTCAGAATGAATACAAAGTAAGCACCCTGCTCCCTTCTGAGTCACTTGGCCAAACCTCTAGACTCCCCAAGTTGACACAATATATCAACCATAACACTGCTAAGATTCTATCAACAGGTAAAATTGATACCAATTAAAAACTCTTTTATTTTTATATATGCTTAAATGTTAGAATATAGATTTACATAGAATTCTGTCTTCTTTTGGGTACTCATTTTGCAATTTTTTTAAAAAGCTACACCTCCGTCCCTTTTTATTTTTTAAGATAGTATCTCACTAAATTGCTTGAGATGGGCTGGTACTTATAATCTTCCTGCCTCATCCTCCCTAAGTGCTGGAAAAACAGACATGTGATATCACAACCTGCATCAATTTACTAACTGAGATTACTTTTAACTTATTACTTGTTTTTTAATTTGGATTCGGGACCTTAGCATTAATGGATATAACATAAATTATTTTTATTTTTAAAAAAAGTATAGCCTTCAGTTGCTTAATAAAGCAGTATGCCTCAATTCAGCTTTGCCTTTTTTTTCTTACTCTTGCCTGTGGAGTAATTCTTTTTTATTATGAAACATATAGGAAGTTCCTTAACTCATCTTACAACTAAATCATGCCCTTACCTGGTCATTGATTGTTGGGAAATTTTCTTTAAATGTCCATCTCTTTTTGTAAACTAGCTGTGATACTTTACATGAAGTAGAAATGTCTTAGTGTGCATGTTTCAATTGAAGAAGTGTGATGTTTGCTGCAGGAAACATAACTGACAGGATTTTCAGACCAAAACCTGTGGAAGGAAAGATGGTAGGTAGGTAAGGTTAGATAGAAAGAGGCTTCAGACCACACTGTAAAAATTCTTGACCAAGTACTTCCAGATGGGGATTCCTAGAACTAGGACTTCCCCTGGGGGGAATTGTGCTTCAGATAGGAATGGTTTGGTTCTAGCAAGCCAGCCAAGGTCAAGTACTGTCTGGAGCAGCCTGGCAGAAATCGGGAATCTGGAACGTAGTGGTGTATGCAAAGGTGCAGAGCTGGAAAGCAACAGTTCTGTTCCCTGATGCAGTTTGTCTGGATGTAAGGGTGCACAAGACATCTCTATATCCTTCGCATAAACACATTGGGCCTTCCTAGAAGAGTAATTGTTAAGGGGATCTAGGATTGTTTCTTAATTTCCTTTGTCAATGTGTTTACCTCTAACTGGCCTTGTCCGATAACTGAGCTTGATGATAATAGCCATGTGACTTACGTATGCCCTGTATATCTTTTAAAGAATTATCTTAGAACTGTATTTGTAAAATTACAGAAGAGGAAGCAAAGCAATTAGCACTCATACTCCGAGCTCTGGAAGGTGCTCAGGTTACTTTATGGTCATCATTAGATATAATTTAGTCTTTAATTCCTAATGAGTTCATTAATGGAAAATAGGGCAGGCTCTGCAATACAGGCTCAACCTTTTCATTTATTGATTATTCGTTGATTGATTTGCAGTACTGGGGACTTGAAGCTGTTGCTTTTCTCCTAGCCCTAAGGGTCTCACTAAGTCACTAACTTGCCCCAGTTAGGGTCAAACTTATGGTAGTGGAGAAATTCTCATATATTTTAACAGAGTTTTGTTTTGTTTGAGACAGGATCTCATTATGTAGTTCAGGCTTGCCTTGAACTCACCATGTAGCCCAGGATCAAGAACTCACAGAGATCCTCCTCCCTCAGCCTCCGGAGGGCTGGGATTAAAAGTACGTGCTATCATGCCCTGCTGACGTCAGTTTAGTTTAATCACCATTTTTTTTTTTTTTTTTTTTTTTTTTGGTACCGGGAATTGAACGCAGGACCTTGTGCTTGCCAGGAAGGTGCTCATACCATTGAGCTATTTCCCCAGCCCACCATTATTACTTTTATGGATCCTATATTTTGAATTTACTGTGTAGTTTCCAGTGTGTCTATATGACAATTGACTGATAAATATTTAGTTTTTTATAATTTAGTAAACAAGTTCAGGAGATTTTTGTAGCTATAAATCTCCACAAACATATTTATTATTATTTTCTTTATACAAATTCTTATCTAGGGCACAGTGGACTAAAATGTGCATAAATACTGAGATATATTTTGAAATGACTCTTCAGATTTCATATGATAGTTTTACCTGTTATAAATTGACTTTTGCCTCCCCCAAAGACGTGGAAGTCTTAACCTCTAATAGCTGTGAATGTGACCCAACCAGGTCTTTGCAGAGGTCACCAGGCTGCAGTAAGGTCATTTCAGTGAGTCCCAACCCAATGCTGTCAAGGTCCTTGTGTAAATGAGAGCATCACACTGTACTCCAAGAATGCATACAATTATCATTTGTTATTTTAAATTAAATGCAAACACAGAAATAAATGAAACTTAAAAAGAGAATTATAAACATAGAAACACATATAAATGGAGAGCACCATGTGAAAACAAAAATGGAGAGCGCACCAGGTAAAAATCAGAAATTGGAATTATGTAACTACAAGCTTAGAAGGAGCGGACAAATGCTAAAAACCCAGTCACGGAACTCATTATTTCTAACATTCTTCAAATAATTCATGGCTCTACAGACACCTTGAATTTGAACTTCCGGCCTCCTCACTGTGTTGCTGTGTGTCATTTTAGTTTGCATTAAAGATGCCTCCAAAATGAAATACATCCTTTGACAATACTTGAGATTAGTTCTTTTCATACAGTCACGAGATTGAGCATTCTCACTATTATAATATGCAAATAAATTAACGAAAGACATAAAGCTCACTATGTAGGAGGTATGGAATTATTTCGTTATTCATATTAAATATACATTCATATTTATATATTTATCTGCCAGTTGATCTGCCTATATATTTATCTACCAATTATCTACCTATTTTCTCCACTTAGTATAGGATAAAGTATTTTAAAAATCCTTTTAAAATAGGAAGGGTAATTTCCATTAACTAAATAGGGAGCTAACCTCAGCTAAATAACTGAGCCTGTTTAATCTTATGGCTATAGTACTGACTGGGTTGCAGGGTTCAGACTTATGTTTCTGATCCTTGGCAAGCCTCTTATCACTTAGCTTCAGGCTCTGGCACATGTTTAGGATGGCACAGAATCATCTGCTATTTCTATGGTTAGAACTCAGAGAATTCTCACTACTAATGTTCAGCCCTGCTCTCCTAGGAGTTTGACCATGATGCTGAAATAAGCAGGGTTTGTTCTGGATGAGAAAGAGCTTCCTGACAGTGTCTATTCAGGGATGTTCTGGATTTATCCTTAGCCTCTGGGGATTATGTCATGAGAGCCAAAAACACACAGAACACTCAACTATAAAAGCGCTGTCGCATATGGTTGGTCTTAGGTTATTTGATCAGGATGACATTTATTGTGTTTTACATAGGAAAGCCCACTGATGTTTTCTCACTGTGACAACTTTACAAGTAAAATTCATGGTAAATGTCATCTTCTGGGAGGACGAGATAGCTGCTGGGTGTGAGGTAGCAAAGGCAAAATGGGAAATAGCAAAGGCAGAGGGTTTGCGGAGATCTGCATTCTAATCCTGGCTTTCCTGCTTACTAGCTGTGGGCCCTGGAATGGTGACTGAGCCTCTGCTTCTTTTTTAATCAGTCAAACAATCTTATACAGTGTACCTCCAAAGTCAGTTGTGGAGATGAAGTGTAACTACATTTAGGCTAACATTTTGGAAATGCTTTATGTTAAGTTTATGTAAACCATTTCAGATGCAGCAGCTTCAGTGTGAAACGAGAATGAAAGGGCTTTCTGACTTATTATTTCTCTTATAAATCTCTAGGTTATATTTAATCTAGAGGAAAAAAACGAAAAGCTGTATAATAACTAAAATTTTCTTTAATTTGAGCTGCTCCTAGGTGAAGAATATTGTCCTTAAAGGAAACTATAACTCATACATTCTTTCAATCCTAGAATTTCCTTACTTTATATGTGAGTTTATTCTTAACTTGGGGTCACAAGATTTCCCTGCTGTGCTTAGGCATTTTGCTGGGTTGGACCCTACCCAATACTTGTTAGACTCTATGCTTTTCAAAAGAGCTAATCTGATAACTAATAATCTTGGTAAAACTCTCTTTGCAGATTTATAATTGGAAAGATAATGTTTAAAGAATAAGTCTGGCTTGATCCAGTTCTTTTTAACCAGAGCCCTGCCTGAAAACTGATAAACATTTTGATATGACACTTCAGAACTGTTCTCATGGTACTTGGCCTTTTAACCCTACTGGTAAACCAGAGGAAAAAAAAAAAAAAAGGTCAGTCCCTTGACAAAAAGAGACTTCAAGTGGAGGCCCAGCCCTGTTTATGAAAATCGAGAGTTCTAGCTATAAAGAAACACAAACGATGAAGAAATTTGGGGAAGATGATTTTAGAAAGTTCTTGATATATGCCACTCAGTAGTCCAATCAGGTCAGGCCAGGTCAGGTCTCTGAATCAGGCCACTTTCTATATGAAAGTCATAGAGACTTTCTTTGTTTTTGACCTAGAAACAAGAGTAAAACATTGCAAACTACAAATGTTTTAGGAGACCTGTTGCTTTCTTATATGGGCTGTATATGTTTTTATTCCAAAAAAACTTCTATTTTTTCACTCTGGTTTTTTGTTTGTTATATAAGCATTTTACTCACCTCTGACACTTGGTTCAAAGTATTTTGGAAGGATGGATTTTCATTCAGAAGATGATCTACTATGGTGGAATTTTGAATGCCCTCTTCATTGGCTTTCACCTTCATGCTAGGTGCACCCTCTCTCCTCATTCTGGTCCCCTTTGTCTTGAGTGTCATCCTTCCTCAGACTTTCCCTGACCATCCACCTTGTTGTAGACACACTCTCGTCCTCTTTTACTATCCCCATAGCCTATTGTTTTGTTCGTTGCCCTAATGGCCCTATTTCCAGGGAAAATTTTGTGAGAGCGAAACTATCCGTGCTTGCTGATCACTGTTACTTCTGCACTAGAACAAATTCATTTGATTAATTAACTGATAAATTCATTAACTGCAGTTTTCTCATCTAAAATGAACAAAGGAGAAAAAAACAAAGATTATATCGCATCATAGCGTTCTTGAAATAGTGGTACAAAGTAATGAATGTAAATATGGATAAAGTACTTAACACTGTGCCTAATTTTTCCCAGCACCTATGACTGAGGGAAATGTGTAATTATGTGATGTTTTATAAATACTTGGTCAGAAGAAGAAAGCTGAAGCATCAAGGTGAAGGTACTAATTTATTTTCTGTAGGAGAAGTGAAGAAAATTGAGCTAAAAAGGGTCAAAGTGATTTAAGTAAGTATATTCATTTCTGATCTCTTAGCTTTAGAATGGTTGTTGTAAAGAGCTGTCTGCTTTTACTCTTCTTGTATCATGCTTAAATATGGAACACACTTAGAGTATTGATAGCATGGAAGTTTCTATTTGTTACATGGAACCTTGTTTGTATAACTTTGTGGATACCACAATGACCTCTTATCCCTTTGTATGAGGTTCATATGAATTCTCTGGAATGAAGGAAACTCTAGGGCAATACATAGGAGTTCACAGGGGGAAAGCACTCTGATGATTTTTATAATTCCACCCATATATCCTGACTAGCATTTACAATTTTTTTCCATTGGCAGTTTTATTAGATGCTAAATTTTGGGAGATAAATTATGAATGCTTATGACTAAAACTAGAATAACTTAAAAAATTCTTCAAAACAAATGCAATGTGATAATGAAATTCACTCGCTGTATAGTAAATACATTGCCAAAAACTTAGAAATTCCCAGAAAAAGAATATTTGAAAAGGATCCTCAGCTTATGTTTTGTCCATCTGTGTCCTAAATTTGATTCCATAATTTGAGATACAAAAAATTCATAGTTTTGTTATAAAAATCTAGAGGGTAATATTCATAACCATATGCTTATCCATGTTTCTCTCCAAATATGTAATAGTAATATTAGTAAACTATATAAATACTATAATTTGCACTACAGAACATGAAAGAGTTTAAATAGCTTTGTCCTTACTTTTAGTTTGCATTTTTTTAGGAAACCATGACTAATATTCACACCCTCTCAAGCACAGAATCACAAGAAGATTGCTTTAACACTAAGAAGATCAAATAAGAAGTGTGCTGTAACAGATACATCTAAGTCAATAAAGAGTTCTCATGTTCTGAACCCAAAGAATCACAGCTAAAACATGTAGCACCATTTTCATGTACCGTGGACATGCAAATCAGTAACAATAGACCAAAATACCACATGATGAAAACCTAATATTTACTCAAGCAAATATGATTTTTACCCT
The DNA here is from genome assembly GCF_000276665.1 of Chinchilla lanigera. Classification (NCBI taxonomy): domain Eukaryota; kingdom Metazoa; phylum Chordata; class Mammalia; order Rodentia; family Chinchillidae; genus Chinchilla; species Chinchilla lanigera. The sequence continues at coordinate 27,436,601 of NW_004955411.1, forward strand.
CAAAAGTGTCAACATCCAGCATTACACTTGACATTCAAAATTCTTGTTATAATTAGTTTACCAATATTTCTACAGAAATTCATACTAAGATTATATTTATTTTGTCTCTTAAAGTTTCTTCAAGTGGTGAAATACAAAGTGCCATTGGTTCCCCAGATTTACTCCAGATGAAGGAGTAAATACACAGGCAAGCTGAAATTAGGACTTTTAATAACAATTGGAAACATAATTGCAATTGAATGAAGTCATGGAATAAATGCACTTTGTTCCTCAACATGATAAAGTTCCTTTGTTTGGCTTTAGTATTATGCTGACTGCTAGCCTGTAGAAACTCACAATTGCATATGTGGTCCCCTGACCAGCAGCTTCAACATTAAGTGCAGAAATTAGAGAATCCCAGACTCTAACAGGGACCTACTAAATCAATTTGCCTTTTAAGAAGATCCTCAATGATTTACAAATTGGAGAAGCATTGTAATACATGCAAACTACTTATCAAGGTGGACTGCAATAAAAGTATTATTTTTTCATAAATTTCAGATACTCACTAGGTTTTCTATACATACATGGGACTGACAGGCCATATTCCAAAGAATGAGTTATACAATACGCATTTTATTTTCTAATTTATAAGTGTTGATCTTCTCATTAGTAGTTATCTTACTTCTCTCTCATTGCTGGAACAAAATACCCAACACCCAAAGTTAAAGGAGGAAAGGTTTATTTAGCTCATGGTTTGTAGAGGTTTCAGTGCATAACCAGCTGGTTCCAAGGCAGGGTGGAACATGGCAGTGGGGCAACCATTCATGGAGGCAGAAGAGAGCAAAAGCAGTAAGAGCAAATGGGGAAGAGAAAGCTTCTTTTCCTCTCTTATATTGTATGCATGGTACCCGTCCTAGGACAGGTGTAGCACTCACACCCCCCAACTCCAGCATTAGAAAATGAGCCCATCACAAACTCTAGATTCAGCTACCTCTGAAAAGCCCACCCCCATGACCGCATAAGGCTTTGAAGAGAAATCCAGATACAAAGCAAAACACTAGTCAAGATTTGAAGTATCTTAATATTTCATTAAGTTAGCAAAGTTCTGTTGAGCCATAAGGCATCAAAGCTGAATTTTCACTTTTACTACCCTGGAGGGACACAACATTCTCAGATTCATCCACTGTTATTACTAAAACTTCTTTCTCGAAACAGTGTTGAACAATACATTGTTTAGAATTTATTTACAGTCTCCAATAGGACTGTAGGCACAGATGGTCTTATGATTTGAAGCTCACACAAAGAACCAGACATGGTGGTACACGCCTGTAGTATTGATACCCTGGGAGGAAGAGGCAGCAGGATGGCTGGTTTGATCCCAGCCTGGGCAATGGAACAATTTAGTGAGACACTCTTTCAATTATTAAAAAAAAAAAAAAAAAAAAAAAAAAGATCATGACATGTGAGATGATGCTACAACTCCCTGCCTTAATCCCAGAAATCGAACTACAACTCGTAAGCAAGCCTGGGAAATTACAGACCTTGTCTCAAAATAGAAAAAAAAAAAAAAAAAAAAGAGCAGGGAATACAGCTCAGCATAAAGGTCCTGAATTCAATCCCTAGTATTACAAAAGAAATAAATTAATTTCACACAAAATCAGTTATACAATCAGGACTTTTTCTCCTCAAACATTTTATATGCTTCCCTATATGAAATAAAGTTCTCCAAAAGACCCAGAAAATATCTCTCTACTGATATCAATACAGTATGTAAGCAAAATATATCACTAAGATGTTTGATAAAGATCAAACAAAAGGAAAAATATCTTCAGTTTTCCTTTTACACTGGGAATGTCACAAATGCTGCACAAGGAAGAACTGGATACATTCTGGGTGCAGGACAGTGGGCTCAGGGAAAGGTAGGACAATGAGTAAGGGCCAAGGTCTACTGTCTTTTTTTTTTGTTTTTTTTTTTGTTTTTCTCCGGTACCGGGAACCGAACTCACGACCTTGTGCTTGCCAGGCAGGCACTTTGCCGCTGAGCTAAATCCCCAGCCCCAAGGTCTACTGTCTTTTAGGTTGGGAGAACCATTTATTTTAAGAAGAAAAATGACTCCATAAATCCATGTAGAGGCACGGTGTCTATCATCATTACTGATTTGTATGCATGAAAAATCCTCCTGACCTTTTCTTCTTTTAGTTTTATACCTCATGTGAATGCAGTTTCTTTAATGCCTTATTAAATGATGCTGTTACTGTCTTGACATCTCTGCGTGCTGACTTCCTTCAGGTGACTGGGTTAGTGGAGATGCAAATCGATAGACTGTTTTTCTTACAAACATATAATGCACTATGTTCTGTTTAATTAGAAAAAAGTGATACTATTAAAGACATATGGATATCAAAGGAGTCAAAGTGGGCTTTCTCATCTTCTGGCATGAAGTCTATGAAACTATGTGATACTCAGTGAAAGATGATGAATAAATTAGTTTCTTTTTATTTTTTATTTTTAGTATATGTTTACAATAGATAATAATCATATTCATTTTGGGGAACTGCTACTTTGGCATTTCTATCCCTACTAATTTTCAGTCTAAGTCTACAGCGCAACCATTTTTTCTTGCTATCTTGTACCTTGTGCTTCAAGTCTGTCTCTGATAATCAGGATATTTTAGTTTTCTTTTTCTTTAATGACTAAAGTTAGAAATAAGCACACCTATGACTACACCTATGAAAGAGAAAGTTAAACTTTCTTTTTTTTATAGTTGCCATGAAGTTTATTTTATTTATTTATTTTTTTTGAGAATAAGAAAATAATAATAAAAAAACATACAAACAATACAGAGTTTCACTGAACAGGATCATAGGAATTCACCAATGGTTGTTATATCGCATATTGTTGTCTTCACATACGTTGCTCAGATTACCAGATATAAGCATGCAAAACTGGTCAGAATATGCGTCGGGGATCACACCCCGCCCACACACACCATCCAGGGAGACACACTGAGCACCAGGGACCTTTGGGTCCCTGCCCCACCACTCCGACATGATCTTGGGAGTAAGGCTGAGCTCCAGGAACCTCTGGATCTCTGAAAATGACAAAACAAAGGAGCAAAATGCATTCTCAGACTTCCACCCCACCTGGAACAAATCCAGGAGATATCGACACAGAAGAGCTTAGAAGTTATACACTGGAAATTTCTGAAATGATAGCAGCTGAAGTAAAGAAACAACTCCATCAGGCCACAGAAGACATCAGATCAGAAATAATCTCCCAGGTAAAAAAAGAAACGACAACAATAATGAAAGAACTGCTCAGCACATCTAAAGAAGACACAGAGAAGAAAATAGAGGAGCATAGTAAACTAATGGAAACCTTGAATGAACAATGTAGGAAAGAACTGGAGAAAGTTAAACTTTCTAACGCTTGACTTTTAACATATCTTTCTCTGAAGAAAACAGAACAACTTAGCTCTTTACTCTCTCCTTGTTTTTTATTCTCTAACATGTGAAAATGGTGAGAAAGGCTGAGGTGTGTAATACCGTGAAGCCTGAGTGAAGGACCGTATTTTTTCTTTTGTATTAAATTTAGGTAAAACTGGAAACTTCAGTTTAGCTATCTAATGTAGCTTATTATTTTCAAAGTAAGAATTTTTTTTCTTAAAGAACTATTTCTCCCTTCTTTCTTATATTGAAACATAAGAAATGTATAAAGACTTTTCAGGGGGTTGGGGATTTGGCAAAGCGCCTGCCTGGCAAGCGCAAGGTCGTGAGTTCGGTTCCCGGTACCGGAGAAAAACCAAAAAAAAAAAAAAAAAAAAAGACTTTTCAGGTACAGTGGTCGTGTAGGATGGAGGTAGGTGGCAAGGGTACTTTGCCACCAAAGCTGGTAAAATGTTTGGTAGTATCCACTTACAGATGTTTCTCAACTAATGGAACATTCTTAACATGACTAGAATCTAAAAGATCATATTTCCAAAATCAAAATGGAAATCATACCTTTACAATTACAATGAAAATGAATTAAGAGACTAATTTTCACAGTAACATTTGGACACACCGTGGTACCTTGGTCCACAAACTTAATTCTTTTCGTGATTCTGGCCACAAATTGAATTGAACAAGAACTGAATCAAATTTCCCCGCAGGGTCAATGTTGAATCGAACCATTCAGTTTGATTCCGTTCTCTTCTAGTTTAGTTTGTGACCAGAAACACGGAAAGAATTAAGTTTATGAACCAAGGCACCAGTGTACTTTTTGCCAGACATTTTTGATCATTATCTGATGAGTCATTAATAACCAAAACTGAATATGCTTTTTGATCCTTGACTCCTGTGATTTAAGCAAATTGATCTCTCTCTCTCTCTCTCTCTCTCTCTCTCTCTCTCCCTCTCTCTTCTTCTCCTTTTGTCTCTCCCTCTCTGTGTTGAATTAATTTTGAGCTTAAAATAACAATAGACTTCAATATTTTATTTTAGAGGAAGTCTATCAAAGCACTATCTAATGTCAGTGTTTAAAATGTTGCTGAATTATCTATTGCGTTTTCATACAGAAACTCATTTAGAAAAATTCACAAACACCTGTTCATTTGCTTTTGATTCAGTATTTGCCCTCATGTGTTATTTTACACATTCAGTGTGTAACTGCACTTCTGACATATCACTTCTTAATTCCTTTTGTTTTGTCCCAAGCTTGATATATACATATTTATATATATTTTCATATATTCATATATTCAGTTATGGCTTACTCCTGCACTTAAATTTATTAGAAATGTTTAGAGTTGTCATTAATTTCAAATCAGAGAAATTGACTTGAAATGGTTTTTGATATAAAGCAAGTTGTTATTAAATTCATAAAAGCAATCTGAAGTATTTAACACATTTGAATGGTGATCATAATATAAACAAATACTAAAATAACAGTATATAAAATGTGACTCAAAGGTAATATTTGGTACAACTTTGGATGAGTGCAATATTGACACTAATATAATTTTATTTTGGAAAAACCTTTTAAATCAAGGCTAAATGAAAATGAAATAATATAGTGTTTTCCAGGTGCCATAGACTTGATTACACAGTTTGGTAGACAAATAAATGTCGTTCAGGTGATGCTTACACAGGTAAAACTCATGACAGCGACAGGGCAAGGAGGTCTAGAACCTGTGGTCAAGCTAGAAGTCTTCACAGCGGGGTGGGGACTGACCTGATACTTGCAGGACGTCTCACTGGCTGCAGAGGGGAAAAAAAATACACATGGGGAGTGATGGAGGCAGAGAAATTGTCTGATCCAAATTGGCAGGGCACACAGTAGTTAGGAAACTGCTAATAGCTTTGTTACTGTGGGTGATGAGGTCCTGGATGAGTTCCGACATTCTTCTGTGGATGAGCAAAGAATTGAATGTGACCTGAGACCATGAGCAAAAAGAAACAAAGTTTAATCAAACAACAGTACTCTTGGAGTGAGCAGGGCTCACACCAGTGAAAGGACAATGGCACAAGCACTGAGAGCATTGAGTTTAAGAATTTATAATGTTAGGGCCGGGGATATAGCTCAGTGGCATAAGCGCCTGCCTGGCAAGCGCGAGGTCGTGAGTTCGATCCCCGGTTCCACAAAACAAAACAAAACAAAACAACAAAAAAAAAAGAATTTATAACGTTGTTCCTGGTCTAGAGCAGCTCCCATTGGATTTTCCATAGTGTGCCTGGCAATGTGATTTACAGGGAGCTGTAAATCAGCTGTCAGCTGTGCCTACTGCGCAAGTCTGTTCCCATAATTCACTCTGGTATAATTGGCCATACGAGCTGCAGTCCCTCTGTACTACAACGAGCTCCAGGTGAAGAAAGATTATAATATAGAGTCTGGCACACAAACATCCTGACTTGGGATTTAACAATTTTTCAGAATAGACTCAGGGTCTTTGATTTTTGGGATTTTTTTTTGTTTGTTTGTTTATTTTTGTTTGTTTTTTCTCTCAACCTTCAGGTCGTAAGTCTGAGGACAAAAACGTGGGGTGGCCCTGGGAAATTGCCCAGGTTTGGGTGAGTGGAAGGGAGTGGTCCCTTAGCAAGTGCGGGGGAGTGGCCCCTTTGCCCCGACTGTACTTTCATATTACTTTAATCTGACTTACCTCTATGGATTTAAACATCAAACCAACAGCTTTAATTACAAGAAAAAAAGTACAAACAACTATCACAAAAACCTAAACTATGTGAGAGTTTTTATGTGATCTTCCTTAATCCTTTGTTATGTAAAAGACTTCGGTCTAGTGTAACCAGTACATTTTGCGAGTCAAGGAAATAAAATGGAAGAAAGCTGAAATCAGCTACTGATATTTAATAACCAATGTGGTAGAACCCCAGCAAATGAATCCTAATACTTTGTTTCTAATTCCAGTTCATTTATCAAGCTACTTAAAGAAATCATCCCAAACCTTAACATTTCTTAAATAGTGATTATAGTTTGTCCTAAAATAGTTTGTGTATATATTTTAATAAAACTATGTTATTCAAGAGATTTAAGTTTATATATATACTATATATATATTGCTAGGTACACCGAAAGAAGTCTTGAAATGAAAAACTTGTGATTTAGTCCTTCATTCTACGGCTTCTTCTCAGTGCCAGATCCCTCTACCTCACCATCTATTTCTCTTTCCTATCTTTTCACTTTCTCTAACTTCCTATGTCCACACTTAGCATCTATGGATAAACCTATGGCTTCATACAATACACCTGCAAGATTATTAGCCCTCATTATCTCTAATGTCTTTTAGAACATGGTTTTCTCATTTGCACAATATTTAATAAGACTTAGTGAAAAAGAAAAGAAGAACACAGAAAAATATAGAGTGGGGAGCTGTTGGTAATAAATACTATTGGATTCAATTAAACAGCCCAGGTAGGACCTAATGCAGAGGAAAGTCCTGCTATAAAGTTCTAACAGTGAAGGGGTGGAGGAGGGCAGGGGTCAGGGAAGGTCTTCGTAGTGACCGGGAAAATCATTAAGATACGAAGAACCCGGATACTGAAGCAACAATTGCAGGTACTGGTTATTAACCTTCTATTGTTTGTCAAATATTTCAAGGGTTGAAATCTTGTTGAAATTTTCGTCAGTCTTGGGGATACAGTAGTTCTGCCTGTAGAAACATTAAGAAGAAGGGTTAAAGAAAGATTTCTTATTGACTTCACTGACAACCAACGGAAACAGAATATTTTTATTTGACCCTCATGCGCATGGAATTTAATGTTTACAACCTATCAAAGATTTCAAGCAAGCACACTTATTCCCATTTTATGGTTAAAACGTTGAGATTTGAAAAGGCTGAATTAATTGTGCAACCTGAGGACATCTGGCTTCTTTTCTTGTGCCCTTTCCTTTATATGCCTCATCTCTGCAGGAATCCATGCTTTCCATCAGCTTTCAAAGGCTTGCTGATTGCTCTCTAATTACAAATACTTGGAGAAAAGTGTGTAAATTGATATGCAAATGATCTTTTCCCCTTAGCAAATTAGCACTTTACTTCCATCTAATTAAGTAGCTTTGTGGAGGAAATGGAATTTTGAAAGAAGAATGCAAAGTGTTTGGATTTGTTCTTAGGGGTGTTTCTGATTCAGCAGCCCTTGTGAATGAGGTACAGAAAAGGAGTCAGAAGTGGGAACAGACCGTGAAAGGAGAGAAGGGAGAGGGGTTGGATAAGACAATATTTGGGTAATGACTAAGCAAACATTCATGCAGAAGTGAACTGTCCTTTCATTTGTTCATTCTTCCCTAATGATAACATGTTTTTTAAAAAAGTAAAATAAAACTTTCATAAGGACAGTTCTGTTTCCTTTCATATTTGAATGTAACACTGACCATACATCTATTGGAATTACTTATGTTCAAGCCTAAATTGATTTTTTTAAAAGACAGGAACTCACTTCGTGGTTCAGGCTGACCTTGAACTCACTATGTAGCCCAGGCTGGTCTTGAACCTCTATTGGTCCTCCTGCCTCAGCCTCCTGAGCGCTGGTCCTAAGTGAGTGACCAAGTGGCCCCCGAATCCAGAGCTACTTAGTGATAAGCAGGACACAAGAGCTGCTCGATTGTTTAGTGCCATCTATCACAGGTAGCTCTCTGGACTTAAAATGTCCAGTTAGAACTCAGCCTTTCTTTCTAACCTACTTCCTTAGCGTGCAGGGTTTAAAGAATACTAGGATTTTAGAGAAAAAAGCTGGTTATTTTGCATTTTAAGTTCTTCAAGACTCCCTTTAGTAAGGAGAGGCTGCAATTCCCTTTACTAGGCAGAGGGTTTTCTTCATGTTACCTGAGGAAGTTCATCCTTGGTTTAAAGTCCTAGTGACACAGGAGAAATAAATGTAACTCCTAACCTACTAGACGTCAGATACGCTAAGTTCGTGTTCCCCAAAATTAAAGAATAAATTCTAAGGAACAATGGAGGTTAAGAGTATGAGATGTTTATTGAGAGAGACAGATAGCTCCTGAGAGAGCCAGGAAGGGAACCAAGAGTGGGTTGCCAGTGAGCCCACTTTTCAAAGCCCACTTCTCAAAGGAAATTTTATAAAGCAAAATCATGAGGTGGGTAAAAAAATCACGAGGTGGGTAAAAAAATCACGAGGTGAGTACAGCGTGGGTCCCAACTTTGATCAACCAATAAGATTCCAAGTATAACCACTTAGGTAATATTGATCCAATAGGGAAGCAGGTCATGCAGGGAGTGCACATGGAAAGAGCAAGGACCTTTTTTAGGAAGAGATGAATCAGGAGGTTTTGGTCACCCACCTGGGTGACTGATGTCTATCTAGATTTTACTGCACCAGCTGATACTATTTGGTATATAGCTTATCCCTTGGGGAGGCAAGCGGGTCTGCATTCTGTCTTTCCCTTGAGGCCTGGCCTTCAACAGATGTGCTTCCAACAGATGTGTGATGTGTTCTCCTCCTCTTCACTGATGCCCTAGAGAACCCAGCCCTGTCTGACTGCCTATGATATTTCTCCGTAATTTAGCTGTCTATGATACTAGTTCACTGTCTTATTTTGATTCTTATTCATATTGCTGATTTCCCAATTCTATTTCAGGCCCTTGGCTTAGTTAGCTGCCTTATTCATAACCTAACTAAAAAGAAGTATTTTTACAGTATTTTCAATGATTAAAAGCATGTTTATTAATAAAATATTCACCCCTTCACCCATGTTGTTTTACTGGGTATTGTTACATGTATATATACTTTCAAATTAATTTTGATGTATGATATTTGTTTTTTGCATTTTATTCATTAAGATGCAATAAAAATAACTGCAAACTGATAGTAATTGAGTATTCTAGCAAAGCTTAAATGTGGTATTGGTAAATTCACTTATCTTATTCTAGTTGCCCTTTAAGAAAAATAAAGATGAATTATATTTGCTATTTTTCTAGAAGACTGTGATATATTGGGGAGCTGTTTATACCATAAAACAACAAGAAAACTACTGTCAGTTACACAATTATGATAAAATTACAAGAACTGTTGTATCACAAACATTTCTACGGGAAAGAGTAACAAATGTCACATCAGACAAAAGGCCATTTAGGTCTTCATTTGGATGCAAAAAGCCTTTTACTGTTACAGAATACTGATATTCCAAGATTCCAAGAAAAATTGAATATATACAAGTACCACCAATGACCCTCAGACCACAAGACTGTTTTCAGAGGAGAAAAATTATGCACTTTTTATTCCCAAATATGGTCACCCTTGCTTACCCTGGCCATGCCTCTGGATCAGACTATAAAATCCTTGTACAATGACAATGTTAGTACGTTCAGGAGACTCCTCATTTAAAACAGAAGGGGACCTTGAAGATTATCCAGGGTTTTTTTTGCCTCTTTAAAATTAAAAATATAGAAATTTTAAAAAAGATTATCCAGGTCATCACCATTACTTTTAGTGGAACACACTGATGCACAGTGTGATAATTTGAGTTTGTCCTGTTCTTTCCCTTAGAAGATTTGGTATGAAGTCTGACATATGATCTGTAAACAAAAGAGGGTTTCCTAGTTTCCTAGTTCCCTGAGGTGCTTGAGGTGGGGTCCTTTAAAGTGGAGAAGTTTACTTGCTTTATGACTCTGGTGGTTGGATGGACAAACTACATGCAGCCGCAAGATGCTCCCTCACAACATGGCGGAGCGTTGGTGTACCTTGCTTTGTACAGCAAGGAGAGATTACATGGCAAGACAGGAAGATGGATTTAAGGGTTAGACCTCTTCTTTCTTGTGAACATGTCTCACAGGAGCTAATCCAGGGCTCCTGGTAACTCTCTCCCAAGGGGGGCAGCTCCAAGTACCTAATCACCTTCACTAAAGCTCCACCTCTTAAAGTTTCTAGCGCCTCAACACTGACAGCCTGGAGACCACGCTTACAGCCAGGAAACTTCTGGAAACACACTCAGCCATCCAGAAACCATGGCTTATGATGCCTTCATTTCTAAATAAAGTCAGTATGTCATTGTGTAATTGGCTGAATAAGATAAGCATATCTCAAAAGAGAACAAACATGGTGAAAGTTTATACAGTTACTTAGCATGCATATTATAAACCCAATATGGACATAAAGCATAGATCTCCCTCCATATTTTAATCATTTCTCTCTAATAGCCAGTATTTTCTCACTGCATTTCCCAAGAACAATATGAATTTGTATTTTAAATTTGAATATGTTCTGCAGAAGCCATACAAATGGATTTTCTGAAATACGCTGCATACTGCAAGTGCTTTCTTTCCATGACTGCATAATTGTCCCCTGCATTTTTAATTTGTTGTGTAACAAATTATTTTCTGAATCAAATAGCTGCAGTTTTGGGAAAGTATCAAGCTCATTCTCCCCAGGTCCATTGGTTGCTGTTTTGATTTCATATTCTCTCATCATTAACTTTATAGCAGCTAAAGCAGGGAAGTTGTTAACAAAATATACTTTCACTGCTAGCCAAACAGTATACATGACCTAGTAATGTCTGACTTTATAGTGTTTACTTAGGTTTGTGGATGTCTTACACTAGTGATTAACACCCAATAGGAAAAAAGAAAAGAGGAAGATTAAGTGACTGAATCACCAAAAAGGTCCGCATTAAGTAATGAGCTTCTACAGGCCAGAATATAATAACATTAAGCCTTTGGAGTTCAGCGGGTAGTTAGATGCATTAATGGCATTGCTGTGCTGGAAAAGCATATATTCTGGTTGGAATTCTTGTGTGGAGGTAATTGCACATTATGGTATGAATAGCTGTGCTGAATGTGTGGAGGTTTTCTGCCAGCACTGGGAGTGACTAAGGCCTCCTCTACCAGATAATGGCTCACTAGAGGGATGAGATGATGGGAAAGTAAAATCTGAAAACAGATAATTTCCCATTTAATAGATCATTGATTCTCCTACTTGAGCCACCGTGGTGATGCAACTCCTCTTTATTTTCATTTCACAGAGAAGCACAAGTTGTTTCCCTGTTGTTTTGATACTTCTGAGCTCTGACATTTATTTTTCAGAAGGAAAAATACAACGAAAGAAAAGAGGGAGAAAGAATGCTAAGCTCTGAACTAAACATAAAAGGAATTGATTTGGGGCTGGGGATTTAGCTCAGCGGCAAAGCGCCTGCCTGGCAAGCTCAAGGTCGTAAGTTCGGTTCCCGGTACCGGAGAAAAACCAAAACCAAAACAAAACAAAACAAAAAAAAACAACAAATAAATGATAACTGATTTAATTTAATTCATTTTAAGAATGATATTTTTTGCGTTATTACTGAATGTTCATTGTACAAGCTATGGCATGAAAATACAGTGAATGTTTAAATTTTTAAAAATTATGGTTAAAAACACAGCTATCAGTCTCCTCCAAATTACGCTCCCTTGTTTCAAACGTGAGTTTTCCACCATTCTTGCCCCTTTCTGAGAAGGTTCTGGAAGTCCTCTTTTATGAATGTATTTAGTTGAGCTGGTGTGGCTATCCTGATGCCCTGAATCAATTGTAAACGTTTCCCATCCGTGGTCATTTTGACTGGGGATAAACCAGAACTCTTATGGCAGATCTAGCGACTAACGTGGGTGAGGACCCTGCCTTTCCATTGGATTGCACTCGGCTGCAGCGTTCACTGTACTTTTAATTACGACTCACGACGGCGTTCATGAAAGAGGACCTCCAGGACCTTTTTAGAAAGTTGCAAGAATTGTAAGTACATTTAAAGAGTATGGAAGTATCCTGAGCAGAATAAGTAGGGCGACTTAATTGCCTAAAAATATTACTTTTTAATTCTTACGAAATACATTATTTTCAAGGTACTCAATATTTTCACTCAGATATTTCCTTCAGAATCTTTTTCCACAAAGTTATATCTATCAGTATGCAAATTTTAGAAATATTGCATGAATTAATCTTTGTGTTTTTAACTTATCTATGGGAGTAAGGGGTAATGTTTGTACTTTATTAAACATATTTAACTTCAATGTGATGCATCTAAATGGATTAAAAATGGCCATAGTTATTGCTATTTATATCCACAACTTGGTTACTGCTAAAGGACCGGGATGAGGTGGTATTAGGTACTGAAACCAGGGTTTTGCTCATGATAGGTAAATGCCTGACCACTAAGCTACATCCTCAGGTTTTTAAAAACACAATTATTATGAGATTGACCTCAAACTTGTGGTCTTCTTACCTCAGTCCTCTGTGTAGATGGGACTACAGGGCATGCCTCCATTCAAGGATAAGATATTCTTTTTAAGAAAAAATTATAATATGAAAAGATTAGTGTGTGTCTAAAGACTTTACTGTTTTTATATGGCAGAATAAAACCAGAGCCTAAATTTACCAAATGTATTAGTTCATATACTAATAACCTTTATTTGATCTTATGTTGTCACACTGAAAAATAATGATCAATGCTATTTTTTTTTTTCTGTCTTTTGGTTTCAGAGTCAACTATCATTTGACTCTGTACAGGATCTGACTGTATTTCAAACTTTCACAAATTTTATTCCCCACTAGGCTGTTTGTACAAGCAGCCAAATAGATATAACAAACAACTCATACTTCTGCAACTTATAGATTATGTAAGTAAGCAAAAAGTCAATTATCCAAAATCTATTTTTAATTCATTTTGTAGGACATTACCTCTTAGCTAGAGTTCACCTGCACTATGTGCAAGGAAAGATGGTTGCCAACCTCAAAAGCTAACACTGAGGTTGGTGGCTGCTCATCAAGATGAGAACCAAAGGAATGAAGTAGTGATACAGTGAAGAGGAGGAAAGCCCTGTCTCAGGGAATAAATAAGATGGAGGTACCAGAGTTTGATACTACACATTTGATGTCAATGTTGGCAGGAGAGAACAAATAGATATGATGCAAGGGGCAGTTATCAGCATAGGCTCCTCTGAGATGAAGCACTCATTTTTATCCTCAGCTCACTTGAGGTATCAGACCTTAAGAGGGGTACATCTGCCCATTTCAGAGGAATCATATTGAAAAACCATCTTTTATAGAAATTTGCATGTGGTTATGCCTGGAATTAGGCTTTAAAAAGACAGGATGGGTAGGTAGCTTAAACACATAATCACTTTGGAAAACATCACTCAAAACTTATTCACTACTACATTGGGTCAGTATAGTCATCTTCAAATGCAAAGCAGAGCAAGCAACTTCTCCGCAACCATGAGGAAATGACTCATATCGAACACTTATCTTTTTCCTTCCAGGCAAGTCTATTCTTCCACAGAAAGGAAATCTATGTAAATTGCAAAAGTAAAATTTTTGTGTATAGACAAATGTAAAAGACAGTGTTTATCATTCTGTTGGAGACACCATTGAATTCAACTCTGAGTCATATTAGCAAAATGAAAAGTTTTTCCCCTGAAGCACTGAAGATAAATAATCATTTTTAGAAATATCAAAAGTAAGAGTAGATTACAAAAATACCCAGCAATATTTTTGAATAAGTCAGTTCCTAGAAACTTGCAAATATATTTATCTTAGAAATATCTTACAACTGCCTCCCTCTGTGGATATAGAGACATTGTACATTACACTATAGTAGCCTACAGTTATGGGATTGAAAGGAATCTTAGTGTTCTATTGATATCGTACCTTCTACTCACTGCTGATGAATTGAAAAGTTAAACTAAGTGAATAAACTGGAAGTGGAATCTTTTTTTTTTTTTTTTTTTTTTTTGGTTTTTTCTCCGGTACCGGGAACCGAACTCACGACCTTGCGCTTGCCAGGCAGGCGCTTTGCCGCTGAGCTAAATCCCCAGCCCTGGAAGTGGAATCTAATAAAGCATGTGAGAAACTCAGTGGTCCCTATTAGTATGTTCATAAATTCAAAACAGGTCTACACTGTTGAGCAATTTACAAGAGGTAACTGAAGTTAGGTTTTCCCTTTCTAATCGATGCAATATTAAGGGGGAAATTCTCACTGACAATTTTAATGTATCCTGAGTCACAAAATGTGTGTATATGAGTGTGGTGGCTCCTGCCTGTAATCCCAGCAATGAGGAAGTTGAGGCAGAAAGATCATAAGTTCCAGGCCAGCTTGAGCTTCAAAAAATAAGAAACTGGAGAAAAAAAAAGAAAAAAAGGAAAGAGAGTGAGACAGAGGATGGAAGGGAGGAAGGAAGGAAGGATGTAGGAGAGAGTGTGTAAGAAAGAAAAAGGGGAGGAAGGGAAAGAGAAGGAAGAAAAAGAAAAGACAAAGTAACTATATCATCAATAAACCTTAAATACTTTCTAAAATTACTATCTCTTCTTTCTCAACATTATTCCTTTAAGAACAATTCTTTGCTCAAGTCATGGAATACATTGTTAGAATTTATTTGCTATGTCAAGTTTAAAGAAATTGTTCACTTCAGAACCAAAAGCAAAACTCTGAATATAACATAGAAAATTGATATGATTTGAAAACAGGTGCTCATACTGAAATTAAAGGGAGAAACCAACTTGGTTAAAGCAGGAGGGAAGTGAGTGATTGATAAGTGTTCACTTTTAAAGATAATAACTATAAATTATCCTCCAAAATATTTTCTGAATTACATTTCAAACCTGGCTCATTTGTTTGTAAATGCCAAAAGATGTCATTATTAACTGAAAGCAATTCATAATTTAGCCTTTTCTGTTTACATTTTTTTGTTTGTTTGTTTTTCTCCAGTACCAGGAACCAAACTCACGACCTTGGGCTTGCCAGGCAGGTGCTTTGCCACTGAGCTAAATCCCCAGCCCCTCTGTTTACATTTTAATTCCACCAGATGTTTCAGATTCACATGGTTGGGAGGAAGCCACACAACTACATAGACAGTTGCCATCTCTGTTACAAGAGCACATGGGAGTATTTTTATCCTTCTTGGAAACACCATGGCTGAGCCACTGTCAATCCTGGAAAACTGGAATAGTTTAACTGGTTTTCTAGCATTATTTAATGCTTAATAAACTCTAGGTATAAGAAAGTCAATGTTATGTTTCAATATATTCATAGATGGGATTCAGTAGGGAAAACCTTCCTCCTACTGGAAGATTGTATTCTCACTGTGACTGACAATGGTGTGGAAAATTTCCTTATAATGAACAAAACATTTCAGCATCTATATCCTGCAAGCAAAGTCAATAGCAAGGCAATTTACATTGTCTTTACATTGACCCTGGGTAAAATTGTAGAATGGCCACATTTTTCTTAGTGTGAAAGTCAAATACTCTGTTTCGCCCCAGGAACTCTTGGTTGTCATAATGTAATAGTTAATAATCCCCTCATCCAGTCTCAAAACTGCCTCAGTCCTAATGACAATTTTTATGGTCACCATTGCCTTAGGGATTGTTTTACCCACAATTCAGATTGGATTTGTAGGGTACATAAAATGTGAATGGGAGTGAATGGCTAGTTGTGAAGACATTAATGAGAGATGATCAAGGCACTGTTCCTATATTTAGAAATCGGTTCCTAATTGGGGAGAAGATAAATATTTTAAATGGTTCAAAAGATATCTAATTAAATGAGAGGATAAATGGCAAGGATAATTAATAAAGGAGCTCAGAAAAGTGGGAGGATTGTGGGTTGAAGTAGTGAGCAATTCTCTCTTTTCTCCACTTTTAAAGACTTGCTTATCCTATCAACATCTCCCTCAGGGATTTCTGAGAACTGGACAAGCCTTGGTGTGAATGCGTCCTTTCATTGCTGATGGACTGTTAGTATCTCTGCTATGTTCCCACTTTGTGCTGCACTAATTTCCTTAAGTTATTTTTCACTTTACTCGGTGAAGTCAGTCTGGTAGGGACTCTGAGACAAGGATCCAGGCTTGTGGCTTTCACAGCTAACGATCACTTAAGAGTAGCTGCTCTTAAACACACTGATGTTTGGTCCTTCATAGTGAATTTCCACAGTCTTGATTGCATTGCTTAGTTGTTCGACCTTTTTCCAAAAGTAGGTTTTGCAAAATGCAGTGCCGTTAAGAACATTTTAGTAGTCAAATGCGCTATATTTTGAAAGCTATGTGATTTCAGTTCTGGTGGAATACCACAAACGTTAAATCAAGAATAATCACCCTTATAATTTCTGAAATATTTTCTCTAACCTATGTTTACTGGATCTGAACTGTCATTTCCTTATAAGAGGAGAAGATATTGCATAATTGTTGAAGAAGTTTCTTAGGAAATGATAACAGTCTGTATTTGCCATGTACATCCTGGAAAAACAGACACTTTCAGTATTTTTCACTTGTTTCTGTAAAAGAGGCATTTGTATTTTATGTTCATCAGTAAATTATCTAAGAAAAGAGGTAACATTTTTATATCGCGGTACAGGTAGCATCACCATAAGAATGACTTGGTGACTAGTGCCTGTTTGCTTAGCCCTGCCATTATTTCTGAAATATACAGTTTTAATCTTCAGTGTTTGTAGGCTCATAGACTTTCGGACATAATTTGCAAGAGCATCATTTTGCTCTGTTCCCTGACAGTCTAAAGACAGATTTGACTTTGATATTTTTCACATGATATATTTTACCTGCCTGCATGACTGCTCAACCTAAGAAAAACGAATATTAGTTCTATTTATTCTTAAAGTATTTCTGCATTTGCCTTTCATAATCTAAATTCCATGATGATTGATTATAAAACCAGTTTTCTCAGAGGCTAATTTGTAACAAGGATTTTGTGTAAATTCTACTAATAAAATTTTCAACTCAATCAGTTAATTTTAAATACAACCGTTGGAGTTTTCAGTGTTCTTTCAACCTCATAAAGAAGGAAAAATAGTCTTATAAACATAGCAACATGAGAATATAAGCCTTAAATAATTATTGCAATTTTCTTCTCATAGAGGGATTTGAAGAGTATTACTCATGTATTAAATAACCCCTTATGCAAATAGTGTCCAGAGAAAATATGTAATCTTCATTAAAACAGGCTACGCTTAGTTAGCCTCTAAGTTTAATAGAAAAATCAAGACTTGCTAGTGTGACGATAGTGCCAGTTGATTTAGAATATTATAGCTATGATTTTCCAGAAGTTAATGAAACATCCCAAAATAAATCAATAATCTAACTGGTGTATTTTTTAAATGCTTAAAGAAAATTTGAATTTATGATGCCGTCATGAATTGCATATAGTTCTGTCTTGATAATAAACTTGTAATTTAGATATGCATACAAATAGGAATTAAGTGATATAGCAAGGAGCTCAAACATTTATAATTGCTTGCTTTCATATGAACTAAATCTGTGACAGCATCATTAATGACTGGAATACATACAAATAAAGACGTGGATTTATATAGGTAGATACTGAATGACGTATCTAAAGTGATTAATCATCAGTAATACTAAGCAGTGTTTGCCTATATGAATAATGGACATAAAAGGTATAAAATTTTGTGAGTACTACGTGGGTTCTTTTGTATTTTATATACATAGCTGTCTTTTGTTTGTTTAGATTTCCTATTTGTATATATGTCACAACCTGAAAAAATATAGCTAAAAATAATGCATTTGTGTTTTGAAAACTTGGATTTCTTAATAATTTCACTGTTTTCATTGTTTACTGATGTATTTTTGCAGTACTGGTTGTTCCAAACCGTAGCTTTGCACATTCCAGGCAAGAACTGTACTGCTGACCACATCCCCAGACCAAAAACTAATTAATGGATTCCTTAATTTTTAATGATAGCAAAGTTTTATTAAAAGTAGGAAAAGAAACAGGGTCTAATTCATTAATTTTTTGGAGAGAGACTCTTCCTATATAGTTCAGGCTGGCCTTGAACTCACTATATATTGGAGCCTAACCTCAAACTTCCAGTAATCCTCCTGCCTCAGCTTCCGAGATACTAGGATTATATACATACACCACTAAACCTGAGAATTTTATTTTTTATAAGATCTTCAAAATGTATGAAGTAATTCACAAAAGCAAAACCACCTTATATTTTTAATGTTATATATTAAAGTTATTATGGGCTTTAGTCACTTATTTTGGATGCAGACTTACTATTTTCTTGAAAGTATCCTAAATACTTTCAACAATATTTGACCCAAATCATATTTTTCTCTTTGTTTTTTGTACCTGATACTTTGTATTTCTCAGATTAAATATCTGTGGGGTATCTTAGGCATTATTCTTATCAGTCTTTATGTTATACGTACAATTACTTAAATATTAAATGTCTGCAACTAAGATATATATTTAAAAAGTAAATTTATGAGTTCCTCCATCTATGCATATTTAACAATATAAGACAGTTAAATTTGATTTATAAGCTCTTCATTTTGATACAAAGAAAACGGGCACCCCTCTAGGGGAAAAATTCAGAGGGAAATCAATATTAATTCTTGTCTCAAGTAATGCTATCCTGATTAAGCAGAGCTAGTAGAAAATGCAAGATATCTGATATGGGCGTGTTCTTCAAAGAATAAAGCCTTACAGCAGGTGTATGTGACAGTCTGTTTTGGAGTGCATAAACCCTTATGAAGACAGTGTGTCTGCAGAGATTCTGTGAGAACAGCCCGGCCTGACCTTCCTGTGCTACTAACCAAGTTGCCCGTCGTTTGGCAGGTTCTGCTTACCGGGCAGGTACATGATAGGCACAGCACTTGTTACATACTCTTTTTCAACTCTTTTTATCTTTTAATGATTTTTCTGTCTGATTTCTGCTTTTCCTGGGAGGAAAGTAGAGTCATTTGAAATTTTGGTTTCAGATGTTTTCCTTGTGGCTCTGCTATAATGAGGGCCTGGTCTACTTTCCATCGAGCTGTGCACAGAATACAAAATACACAATAATAGAAAAGGAGAGGATGAACTGAGAAGTAGAAGGGCTGGGATGGAGAGCATGAGGCTTGTACGCAATGAAAGCTTGAACAGCATACAAGGTGCAGTTACGGAGGTGTGTGTACATGAGGCATATGTGTGTGTATGCATCACAGGGATGGTCAGTTGAAAAATTAAATAATCTGAGCTAGTAAGTGTCATCAAGTAAGTAACAATAACTGGTGAGACTACTAAGTGTGTACTAAGCTCTAGACACAGTAGGCATCTTGCTTCATTTAAGGATAAAAACAACTCAGCATTTCCAATTGATATGTGAGGTAAATAACGCTTAGAGAGGTAAAACAACTCACCCAAGTCACACAGTGGAATTGCAGCCAAAATGTACATCCACACTTCTGGCACCATGATAATATTTTTTAAAAAGAGCAAGTGATTCTAAATTCATTAATTAGAAGAGTGAGTGAGAGCATATAGCCTTCAGCGAAAATATGCTTTGGGTTTAAATTTGACCACCACTGATGTGTAGCAGCTGTCTAGCAGCTGTGAGTTATTAATTTTATTGGGCCTAAAGTTCCTCATTGATAACTTCAGGACAGCCGTACATACAGTAATTATGCAGTGTTATGGACATATTTGTCTGTCTGACTAATTGTGTTTGATAAATTTAACTCTGTTGGTATCCATCCTAATATTTCAAAGGAGGTTTAATTTGTTTTCAGATCAGGAACACTTTAAGAATAGCCTGACTCCTTGGTTTGTATCCCAAGTCAAAAAACTGATACCTATACAGAGTAAAAGTCATCTGTCTTTCTGTGCAAGTTCCTGGGTTAAAATAGGTATCTTGTGACTTGTTGGTTATACGATTAGTGGAATATGGGTGCATTAAAAGCAAGTCTTCTGACAACCCTTTATTAGCAGTAAGCAATTAAATATATTAAGAAGCCTTGTTTTACATACTCTTCCAAGCACAGAGCACGAAAGATGTATATGTTATAATTACAATTATCCTTTCTCTTTATTGTCCTGCTGAGGAGAGCACTGTAATTCTGGCAGCCAGACTACAGAGTTGGCTTGCTTTCCTTGTATTGCAGATGTCTAATTGCAGGCAAGCATTTCATTTAAAATGGCTCATTAAAGCAGCAGCCATTTAGCATCAGTAACATGGATCAGCATCCATGATTATGCATTTAATTAGAGAAGTATGTTTGTCCTAATTTAAAATTTTCTACCGGTCCGTGTGTATCTATGCATCCGCCTTCACGTGTACATGCAGACATACACTCTCTCAGACTTATCAGTCTTTCTTAGACCTTCACTTTATTACTTTGAAAGAGCTGAAATTCCTCAGTTAATTTTTCCATGGAGTATTACAGAAAATACTAATTATGAAATTATACGATATGTGGTTACTTAATATAAGTAGACTGTACCTTGCATATAACAATACAGTTTCTGTTTTGTCATCTTTTCTAGACAGAAAACAAGTTACTTTAATAAAAGTCTTTATTCATTAACTGGAATATTACTTGACTATTATTTTAAAGAATTGTCAGATTCTGATCTATTGTTTTGTGAGGTTAAAAAAAAAAGATGCAGCTTTTCTTTCCTGTGGACCATGGCCGATACTCCTATAACAAAAGATAGGTTCAGAACAGGAAAAGTATAGCAAACTTGTTTAATCAGAGTTTTATGTGACATGGGAGCCTTTGGAAAGAAAGACCCAAAGATGTAGGGAAAATGTCTATTTTTACCTCAGGCTTGACAAGGAAGAGACAACCTTGCAGAAAAATTATTGAACCAGAGCGTGTGATATTAAGGTTCATCAAGGGGAGAACCATCAAGTTCTGTCTGCCAGGGTGCTGCTTGTGTCTGTAGCAGTCCTTCCTTCTGAGCATAGGGAGGACCCCTCTGGAATGAGGGCTTTCAAGGGAGAAAGGAGAAGGTAACCAGTTCTTCTAGGTTTCATGGCTTGCTTTGGGACAAGGATTCTAAGACTCACTCAGGAAGAGAAAGTCTGTGTTCTACGATTCATCTAGGGTAGAGGCAGGAGACAGTAGGCAAAAGAGACTGCTTCTCTTGAGGCCTTGCCATATCCTTCGTTTCAATGTATTCAGCATGCCAACATGCTGTACTTGGGGTATCATTTTCTGAGCTTCAGTATATCTGCAAATCACTGACATGGAATGAAGGGACACACACACACACACACACACACACACACACAGAGGAGGGGGGAGAATACTAATAATTCTCATTTTCATGCATAAAACAATAATCATTGGAACATGGTTTTTGATGTGAGGGTTTGTCCTGGTTCCATATTGTGAAAATAGGTTTATCTAACATATTTGTTAGAACTAGAAGAATTGAATATTTTGGCCCTTTTAGTTTTACTAATGATGGTATTTAAAAACAGTTGAAGAATACAGGCATGATGTTTATGTATTTATGTTATTTGTAAATGGCTTTTGATTACTTAGACCTATAAATTTCAATAAATGATATGGTATTTAGAGGTTTTCTTAATATTATCTAACGATAATCTAGGCAGTCTTTTATTAGCTTATTTTTTATTTCATTAGAGAAACCACAGTTTACTTCTCCAGAATCCAGATTTGCTGAGCCACCATATCCTGTCAAAATCCAAGGCAATAAAGAAGCTCTGTTGAGAGCTTGTGATACCTAGATGCAGAATAAAGCAACAATGGACCACGCAAAATTAAAATCATGTGTTAAAGCATAGCTATATATGTGTGTGTCTATGAGAATGATACTGAGATTGATAAACAAATTCAGAATTCATAAAATCCTGTCCCATCCCTATAGTATAAAGCAACCAGGGAGTGTACCTATGAGTTCACTCTGTGTGTGTGTGTGTGTGTGTGTGTGTGAGAGAGAGAGAGAGAGAGAGAGACAGAAAGAGACAGAGAGAGACAGAGAGAGAGATTCTAGTTTTTGAACATAAGCTCTTGTGCATGCTGCACTAAGCTATATCCCAAAACCTTTCTGTCTTTTTCTTTTTATGTTGAGACCAGGTCTCAATAAGTTGACAAGCTGGCCTTGAACTTGCTTTGTTTTTGTTTGTTTATTTTTGTTTTGCCTTGAACTTGTACTTGATCCTTCAACTTAGCCTCCTGAATAGCTGGGATTACAGACATATGCCAAGAAGCCCGATTTCTGTTGGATTTTTAAAAAAATTATTGATATATGTTTGCAATCCATGATATTTATAGCAGTTTGACTGACTAGTATGTTCACACAACATGTCTTCATTACTTTGATCCCCCTCCTCTAGCTCCCAATTTCCTCCTTCCTCTGGGTCTTTAAATTGTGTTCTCTCTTTTCCTGCAAGGTCAGCTAAAGTTAAAAATAAAAATGCTTACAGGTATACTTGACTGCCCAACAAGTTATAAAATAATTGTTCTGAATGTCTGTTAAGCTCCTGATGTGTATGATTTTTGGATGTATATGACTTTTTTATAACTCATCTTTCACCTCATTCCTTTTTTAAAAAATCCATACTTTAAATAGTCAGAAAACAAGGGAGAGTAGGGAGAGAAGCAGGGAAAAATAAAAGGAGAAGAAGCAAGAACTAGGAGAGAGAAGAGCTCTCCCACAGCTGGGGAAGAATCACATAAAAAGAAGCAAATAAGAGAGGATTAACCAGGATTTAAGAGAATAGAGTGAGAAATTAACATTAGAAATGGTGAAGGAAAGAGAAAAGGAAAAGTTTTTTGAGTGTGAAGTGTTAGTAAACTATGCTCCTCACATACTGCAATTTACTTGAATGTTCATCTTCAAAGTGTTATCAAATCTTATCACTGCTTTGAAATGTAAAATAGATGATTGATTACTATTCATATTTCTTCAACTTTCTGTAAGATCCTCAAGTATCTCTATAGAGTGTTAGTCCCAGTAGCTAACATGTCTTGGAAATTAACCAAGCAGTAAAGAGTTACTCATCTTTAGGAAGCAATGTATTTAAACTAAAAGCAAAAGTGTGACTCTTTGATCAATGGACAATTCCCATCCTAACTAGGTTGTCAAGGAACTGTTTGATTCCTGTGTTTATTTTATAATCCTGTCCTCAGTCATTCTCTGCTTTTCTGGTGGCTGCTACAGAAGGGACCAACATCAAAGTCTTTTTTGTACTAAGAACTTTAAAAAGGAGTAAAAGTAAAGTGTACGTAGTCTCTGCCCAAGTTCATTATAGCTGGGAAAACAAAGTTTTTATACAACTCATGAGCAATTTCAAAAAGTGTATAATGAAATAGAGTATACATTTTAGAATGAAAAATCTCAAGAGACAAATGAAAAACCATTACAATGTAAGGTTTCCTTTAAAGTGGCAAAAAACCCCAACCCTCCCATTAATATCAGCTCCCAATATGTAATCCTGTACAAATAAAAAGGTGAAACTCAGATTAAAAAAACACATATCAAATATGTTATTTGACTCACAAGGAAATCAGGTGGACATTATTATCAGTTCAAAAAATAACCTAAAAACAGGTATATTTATAGGCTAATAATATGTAAATGAAGCAAAACTGTTTTTCATGAGGAAAAGTACAGAAGGCAATTGAAATAATTACCACAACCAGCCAGAATTTGTATATCTGCCAGTTGTGTAAAATTTACAGGATTTTGAATGATGTCCCACAGAATCACTGTCTTTGCCTGCCATGGCCAATAATGGCAAAAACAATACATAATTTTTCTTTGAATTACAAATATTTCTTCTAAGACAGAAAATCAAGAATGTAGATCATTGCATCATCTCCAAATAAGTTGGGAAAGCATATTTTGAACATTATAGGAGATAGAAACCTTGATAAATGACACATTAACTATTGTTATTCTTACTATTTTATTATGAAATTTTGTTATACTTTTCATAAAATTAAAAAATATGTAACATATTTTTCTATCCTTTTTATCTGAATTATACACAGACACTTTTTTCCCAATATGATAATTGCTTTATATCTTAATTATTCTTATTACATTCACTTTAATATTTCATATGGTCTAATAATTGATCTATTTCTTTGCACTGGTGTATTTTGCTCTATAGATGAGACAAATTGACCTCGTTTAGATTTTTCAAAGAAATATATAAAGATTTGATTAATATTAGAGTTCTGCAGTTTGTATTAAAGGAAGGGAAATGGTATGCTTCTGTAACTTATTTTTAGGAGCTTTCATTTTATCAAGGTTGTGTTAAGTGATGACTTACATTTTTATTTCTTTACAATACAACTGTTTAGGTGCTTGGTTGTTTTCAACTAATACTTTAAAGATACTATAAAGATTGTTTTGTGAAGTAAAGCAATATCTACATATATACTTTATAACGGTTCATTTTCTTTGAACTTCAATAAAAGTAATGCTCTGTGAGATTTCTTCTAAAGCCAAAATTTTACTCCTATATGTAATTTGCAATGTAATTACCATTTATATACATATATGTGTAATTTAAAATTGCGAAATGCATTCTGGTTCTGTGGTTTCACTTTCTTTTCAATGGCACCCTGTTAGAACATGACACTAATTTCTTAACTTTTGTAATGAATTTATTCATTTTGGAATGAATTATGTCTAAATCCAAATATTCATCTTATATCATTGTTTTAAAAGTTATGCAAGTCACACCATTGAATGCTGGTCACCATTTAGATATTTACTTTACCAAGGTCAACCAGGCTGTGCCTGAATTGACCATTGCAGGGTCAATTGTCTCCTCCTTGTCTCCTCAACTCCCTCAGCTCCCTCACCTCCCTATCCTGCTTTTTTTTTTTTTTTATTATTCTTGATTTACAGATAATTGTCTTCTGGAAAATGCAAAGAAGATCTCTTGGATCTCTTCTTATCAAGCCAATAATCTCATCAGAAAGTCCTTTCAAAAACCTCAGACTTCCCACATAAATCTAATTACTTTCCAGAAGCTAAATCTTGGGCTTCCTTCAGCAGCGCACATACCAGAGGCAGCACTTCTTACAGCACATATACCAGAGGCTCAGTCTGTACATAACATCATTTTGAATACTGGGGCTTCAATATACACATTTTGTTTTGTTTTTCTTCTGGTACCGGGAATCGAACTCACGACCTTGAGCTTGCCTGGCAGGCGTGGTGCTGCTGAGCTAAATCCCCAGCCCCTTATGTACACATTTTGAAGAGACACATTTTACTCTATGATATTTTTCCCATCATACTCCTAAAATCATATCCTTCCATTCATTACATAAAAGCATGGCTGCAGGATTAACTCATCCTGGAATCAACTTTAACGTGTAAAACCCAGAGGCTCACCTAAAAGTTATCTAAATTTGATAATTGATGAGAGTCAAGGAATGATTCTTCCTGAACAAAACTTCTCCAGTTATAAATTGGAAAAACCGGACAATTATGTGCTTGCAAAACTCAGTGGTGAAGTGTCTGAAGAATAAGCATTTTTATGGGTGAAATAGAAACAAAAGAATGAGTGATAGGTCTTAAACAGGTCTAAAGCTTTATCAAGACAAATTCTGCTGGACCTTAGGCTCAAAAATAGTATTTTTTGGCTGAGTATCCTGTCATCTAGACTCTTTGCACTGGTGGTCCTGCTTCTCGCAACCACGGGCACCGAAAGAGCCCTAGTGTGACAGTTCCAAATGGAAGCCTTCTAGCCATTTGAAACCAAGATATGGCCCCACCTTCAGAAGTCAGAAGGCATCTCTGGTAGCTACATCACTTTTCAGTTCAACTTTTGCTTGTATTAAAGAATAACAGTTTGTACTTAATAGTCCTGTTGTCTGGTCCTGTAGAGCTCAGAAAGCCTGGACATCTTTTCCTTTATTTCACACTGGCAGCATCATTACTGCAATAATCCTATGTCTACTCCTACTCTGTGCTAGAATGGCTTATTAGGCCCCAAAGAGTTAACCCCGATCTCTTAATTAAATAATTGTTCAGCCACATCTTTAGTGCTTTCTTCACAACAGCCAGCTTTCCTTTATTCTCTTTCTTTCTTTCTTTCTTTCTTTCTTTCTTTCTTTCTTTCTTTCTTTCTTTCTTTCTTTCTTTCTTTCTTTCTCTTTTTGCTATGTAAAGACCAAGAATTTTAGAAAACTCTAAATTGATTCCTTCTTGCTTAACAATTTTTTTCTTCAATTTATATACCTCCTTTTCCATTTTATATTTGCTTTATAGTTAGTTACCTATTCTTTCAATACTTTGCTTAAAACCTCCTCATCTAAATATCTAGTTTCATCTTTCATGAAGGCGACCCCCTACAAGACTCCAAAACACAGTTTAGCCAAGTTCTTTACTATTCTATAATAATCACAATTCTTCTGGGTTCCAAGTAATGTCCTTATTTCTGAAACTTGAGCAGAATTGCCCTTGACATCTATATTACTTGTGTTATGGAATGTCAGAGACAAGGAATGAAACCTCAGACTGAGGAGGTAAGGTAAAAGCAAATCTATTTAAAAGATATAAAGCAAAGAAAGTAAAATATATAAAGACAAGGAAGTAAAGCTCTCACTAGCCTGGAGGGGGTTCTGAGTAGTAATGGTTGTTTGTCCGGGGTTTTTTAAAGGATTTGAAGGGAACTCAGGCCATTGTATAAGCGATATGAGCTTTACCCTATAAGAAATTAGATATTTTTTAGAGTCTAATCTGTGTAGTTTTCATCTAGCGTCCACACAGGGGCCATGTACTCTTGAGTCAGAAACCAACCTGATAGTGCCCTGAGGAGGCCCCACACAGGCAAAGGATAGATGTTTTTGTATGCTCCCTGGAGAGTCTTGTCTCAGCAGACTCCATTTTGGACTTCTCAACTTTTATGGCTGTCGTCCTTACAGTTTAATAGAATCCTTACTCCTGTCTCACTAATTCCTGTTGTACTGCTATGCATCACACAATTTTCCATCCTCCATCCATTACTGAATTTCAAAGCGTTTTCCACATAAGATACTACCATTGCACTTGTGGTTCAAAACTTTGCATTAATCAGAATTCAGTAGAGAATTTTTATGGAGAGGTAACATGAAGGACTGACTCCCAGGTTATAGAGGCTGAGAAATCCCAAGATCTGAAGTTACCAAACCAAACACTGAAGAGAACTGCTGTTATACTTCCAGTGCAAAGCTTGGAAAAGCCAGTATTTCTAATTGAGACGTAAGCAGGAAAGACTAATGTCTCAGCTCTAGGCAGTTAGACAGGTTGTGTTTCTTCTTACAAGGATCAGCTTTTCTGCTCTATTTAGGTCTTCAACACATTGAATAAAACCCTTACCACGTATTATATAAGAAAGTCTTCTTTACTTAGTCTACCAAATCAAATGTTCACATAGTCTAGAAACACCCACACAGACTCCCAGAATAATTTCCACCAAATATCTGGGTACCTTATAACCTAATCAATCTCACCCAAAAATTATTTATCATGGGAAAACAGGCAAAAATCCTTGGAAAGCATAGGAGAAAGAAGCTGTAACAGCTCTACAGGATGCTGAAGGATACATGAAAAAATTTGGACTTTGCTCTAAGTATAATGACAAGATCCCTGAGGGCAATAAGCACCAGAATAAAGAAATGTGGTCAAAATAGGAAAAGCTCAGGAGGTGGGATAGATGGGAGGAAAAGCCAAGAGGAAGGCAGTCACTGTAGTACTGTAGAAATTCTGGTTTGGTATCTGCAGAGAAGGGAGTGCAGAGTTCTGAAACATCATGAGAGACTGACCTAATAAGGAAAGAAATAGGGATGAATCAACAGTAATTGCTAAATTCATAGTTTGAACAGATACATGGTAGTGCATTATTTGCCAAGGGAGAAATTTAACGAAGTTGGAAGTTTCTAAGAAAGATGACTTCAGTTTTAGGTATATTATGCTCCAGTCTCAGAGGACCACTAAGTAGTCTGGGGTAGACTTATTTACTGTGAGTTGTCAGTATCTTCTAGGTGGGAGAATATAAAAATAAATAATGCACAAACAGATGATGTGATGGAATGGCTCTCAATTTTTAATGGATAGCGGAAGGGAGGCGCTGCAGGTAGCCTCAGCTATACTTGGTTCCTATTTGTACCCATTGTGGAAGCACTTATTTAATATCTCAGAAATATCAGGTCTAGGAAATAAACTATCATAGTGAAAACTGTACTGAAATAATGACTGCACTGGATCTATAGATTTGGGTTATGTTTTAATGAGAATCACAGCTTTGGTACTTTTATGTTGATCTGTGCCTGTCAGTAAAACCCTTTCTCGTAGGTTTCAGCTCTACTTTGGTTACACTCGCGGAGGTTGAGAGATGATGCCCTGTGAACGAAAAGGTTGAGGAAAAATCAATCCACATCAGAATTGATTAAAATTAGGAAAACTTTCTAGAGTTAACAGAATATTTAGGATAGAATAATTAATTGAGCCCTTGAGGCAAATTAATTATTGATTACTCACAAATATCTGTTGTAAGAAGATAGCGATTGCGATTTACATCTTGCATTTTTTTAACGCATAACTTTTCTTATGTGTAACTTGGAATTAAACTCTTATGAGGAAGAATTGGAACATCATCACAGATTTATGGGCAAAAACAGTATCATGTAGATTTTATGTATATATATATGTGTGTATATATATATAAACACATACATTCCATTAAAATCATCTCCCTCTTAAATTATTTTTAGAACTAATTTAAAATTATGTGGAATAAATTCTCAGATTAATAGCACTGTCAAAATTTAACTATTTTCTGTAGTTATGATTAGAGGCAATAGTGAAAATTTCAATTTTTCTTTTTCCCTTGAGAGTTGTTCAACTCTTCTCACCTGCCCTCTCTTCACAGCTTTTGACCCTTTCTTTGCCTTCCTTGTCCTCTGATACTAGCACCATTCATTCATTCATTCCTACTTCTGTGCATTCATGTGGTAAATACTTATTCGGCAAAAGAGGTAGTGTCTGTTTTCACAAAACTTACATTGTAAAGCAGGATTTCTCAAGCTTGGCGTTATTGACAATTGGAGCCAGACAATTCTTTGTTGAATGGCCTGTTCTGTTCAGCGTAGGTTGTTTGACAACACCCCTGGCCTCTGCCCAACATACTGCTAGCACTGAAAAAACTGTCCTCAAGCAGTGCCAAATGCCCTTGAATGGCAAATTTGCCCCCTACAGAGGAGTACAGTTCAGCCTGAGGAAAAAGACAATGAACAAATGCAATATAATGTAATGTTAGTGAGGGTAAGTGCTGTGAAGTAAAGAAGAAGCTGGAACTGTGGTAAGGGAGGTAGCTGGGTAGGAGTTCTAAAGTTTCTCACTAAGAACAGCAGGGTACATAATGCAAAGATGCAAGGAGCTCTACTTCTTTTCACAGATGTTTATCATTCACTGAGCGCCTGTCTATGAAATTGCCAATTAAGGCAAGAGCCTGATACATTATTTACACAATTAAATTATTTCTGGCTCTTGACTATTTACAAAATGCCACAGTCACAGTAAGATGTTTTTGAATATGTCAAGTGCCTCAACTGAATAGAGTATTTATAACCTCAAACGGACTATTGCGTGTTATTGATTTCACTGTCCTGTCTGTGCCCCTGGAAAACACGGAGATCGATAAGTCACACAGCCCTCCAGTGGGTGAAGGGTATATTTATTTGAAACCATCTGTTAATTTTTGTTTATTTCATTATTTAATCTGTGTTAAAGTGCATCTACCATCTTTATGGGTTTCAGCGCTGTCACGATTCTGCATGAAAGATACAGTGACACTGCGATAAATGAAAGAGCAATGGACTGTGAGTGACACCCTGGTCCACTCACTCCAGCTGTGTTATTGACATGGCCAGAGGACCCTGGGCAAATCACTTCAGCCCTGAGCACCTTCTTACACCTTCCTGATTTATTTCCTACTATTCTGTGGAGAAAAAATATACTAAATGCAAGATCATCTTTAAAAATGTTTTGAGAACATTTTTCTCTTAAAAATCAGATACATATATGAGGTGGATTCGTATTTCTCAGATACTCTGGGGGCCAAGGAAGAACAGTGGCCCTATTTCCACTACTTAGTGTTTCTTTCCATCTAATCCATTTAAAAATTTCAGGTTGCTGCATTATCCTGATAAATCTCTCTAGTTCATTCATATGCCTGACTTTGTACCGAAAACACAAATTTCTGTAGGATATGGCCTAGCCAGAAAAGTATAATGAAGCTATTAAGTCTTTTGTTCTAGGGCACTGATTTTCATTTTCATCATTTCTTAATCTCAGAGGGCTGAGGACCACGTTAGAAATTGTTTTCCTAAATGCCTACCCATGTAATGTTAAGGCCATAGATTTGTACCTCCCCTGCCCCCACCCACACAGCTCTACGCTCTGAGGAGGATATGATTTGTGAGTGGATAGGGGATGGAAACAAGTACCACACCCCCACCAGGAGTCTTCCCGCATGAGTGAGCATGCAGGTCCTACTGGCTCCAAACTCCATCCAGCTTAAGCCTGCTATACTCATGTGTTGTGGGAAAGTGACTCACCTAACAGGGTCTGCTATCAAACCCCAAGTCTCCAGACCCGTGCACTTTTCCTAAGCTGCTTACTGTCTCTGAGGAGTTCCTTGGCTATAAAGTGGTATTCTATTGGTTGGGTATTGTATTGGTTGGTTCTGATGTTGGCTTTACTGATGTAACACATAGAAAGCTCTTAGTATTGTGAGTGGGTGTGAGTAGAGAGCAAACAAAAAAGCTTACATCTTAAAGGTCTTACTCCTCACTGTGTTTTATATCTGGACAGTCATTATAGTCAGTTTATTTTTAAATTATGTTTAGAATTTGCCCTTCCCTCGCTCTTGTTTTTTCTTTTATCATGTGTGTTTGACCCTACGTTTAAGACTGTCATCTACAATTTTAATTGACTTCTGGTGGTTCTTACATACAGGCTAAAAAATAGAAAAAAGAAAAGTAAAAATAAAAATGATATAACGATGACTTTGAGGAAGACAAGTTTAGAGAAAGCCACCAAAAACCAGGATGCAATTAGAAATTCCTTTGTAGGACAGCGAGTTTTAATCTTGATTGCATGATTTAGATTAAAGTACCACCTAGGTGTTGGAATTTAAAAAAGAAATTCTCCAGGTAACTGTAGTAGGATGCAGAATCAAAAAGCATTGCCTATTTAAGTGATAAAGACTCCAGATGGACTCTAATAGCACATCTATTATCAAAGTTTTCATATGATTACCTATTAAAATCTAGATATATTTGTCTGCAGAATCACTCTGACAGGAAAATTTTCCTCTACTATCTTAGCTTCAAATGACAATAGACAGATTAGCATAAGAAAAGACAATTTTTATTTACACACCCTTGAATGCATGGGATATTCAATAGTGAGTAATTGGCTGAATATGTAGAAATAAAATTTCATGTGATATTTTAAATAGATGTTGAGATTTTGTTTCATTTTGTTTTGCTTGATTTTTTAGGACTTCAGTGGGAAAGGTATAAAATGTTTACCAGGTTTTTTGATGCTAATGAGAATATGCAGTCTGTCTTAGACAGCTGAATTTATAGGAAACTCCTGTGGAGGGGTTAATGGCAGCTAGATTTTGAGAACACTCTGCTTTAGTCAGATAAGAAAATTTCACATAGAACTCCTCTTTCATCCTCTGTAGTGCAAATGTTTTCACTTTAAAATAATCTTTATGCCAAACTGTGATCCCTTTGCATTTGATAACTTGGAAAACTCAGAGATGTGTAGAATGAACCATAACCGCCTCAAAAAAGCAAATAATATTAGTGTAGCATAAATGAGGGCTTAACATGTCCCAACTTTTCCAGCCAGGACAAACAATTTCACCAACGCCAACTGCTACTAAACAGCGCAGCCAGGATTAAACCAAGGTTTACCTGACCCCAAGGTCAGTACTGTTATTTTATACTGTTTCTAATAGGAGCTCCTGCTCACTGAGGCTTTCTAAAAATTCTGCTGAGGTGAATAACTACAATATAAATGTTGTGCTTGGTGTGATTATCAGAATATGTCCTCTGTGTTAGGAGAAAGCAGATTTATGTCTCTTTGTAGTTTGTAGCATCTTAGCTGGGCTTGATCATCTTTTATTGAAGTATTTCCCACAACACTGGGAAGCATTTTATTTGAACACAGAAATGTGTTTAGAATAGTTAACAAGTATGGTATTTTCCATCCTTTCTTAACTGCACTTTGTTTGTTTGGCTCCATGGAGAAAAAAAACAAAACTTGAATTTCATGGCTTCCTATTCTCCTTCTGGGGCCTAATACCAACCCTGACTTTAACTCATGACAAGTGTTCTAGGCAATAAGACCTATCACTTCCCTATTTAGTTCTTACTGTAAGAACAATTCAAATGTAAAAGAACTTCTTTTTTTTTGGTTTTTCTCTGGTACCAGGAACCGAACTCACGACCTTGCGCTTGCCAGGCAGGCGCTTTTTGCCACTGAGCTAAATCCCCAGCCCCAGAACTTCTTAAAATAAGTGTTGGATAGTCCTTATAGATGCTTATTTTGAATACTATTTTTAATTCTTAACCTCAATATATAAAGCAAAATAGAAGTGAAAACTTTTATGGAATTATCTTGGTAATTAAAGGCAAATATACTAGTTTATTTTAACAGATATTGTTTATGTGCTAGAAAAACTGTATTAAGTTAATGGTTAGGAACATATTTTTTTTCCATTAAGACGGGTTCTCTCTATGTTGCCCAGGTTTGCCTCCAATTATAGTTATCCAGCCTCAACAACCTTCATCGCTGAGAGTACAGGTGTACACCACCTCACAACAGGTGTACACCTCACAACAGGTGTACAACAGGTGTACACCAGCTCACAACACAAAGCAAATAACATTTCTTCATAGAGTTAGTGTATTCAACTGTTGTAAAAGCCAAGGATATCATATCTCTTTGTTATTTAATGAAAAGATGTCTATTGATGATAAGAAGTATTACATCAAAGGTCTAAATTGTGGATTTGTGCAAAGTAGTGACTATATGAATGAACAGCCAGCATATCACATGGAGTGATCTTTCGAGAATCTGTTGCATAAGCAGGGAACTTCGTGGTCTCCTCCTGGCAGATGGCTGAGTGAGGTGAGCCTGCCAGTCTACTGCTGACCCCACAGAGTCAGTGCGCAAAAATATCCGCAAGAGTTCTGCTATGACAAAGGCTGGTTGCTCTTCCTCAGGGCGTGGATTGAGGGGTATTTTACATATAAATAGATGGGGAGTATAAACCTGCATCTTAAAATTCAGTTTTCTTTGCATTAGTTTCAAGGCTTCATGCCATGATGAAATCTGCAAGTAAGGAAAGTAACATTTTTTAGCTCTATCCTTACTTTTCTGTTTCTGATCATGTCTTTTTAAAACCTTTTTTTCTTCTGACAACTCCACATGCAGCTATATTTATGAGATTTATTTAGGTTTTTTTTTTTTCCCTTATCCGGAACACTTATGGTTGTAACATTTCAATTTTGATTTTCAAAGAACCCCATTTCAATAGTTTCTGATTGAGCTGTCTCACTGTGTAAGGATTTTAGCTCTTTCTGTTTTATGAAAGCATGAACTAAATTGTTAATTGAATCCCACAACCCTCTCTCTGCTAGTCACCTTTTCCCGAAGTGATTATGAGCGTCAGGAGGGAAAGTTCCACTCATGGGCTTCCATTATTTCAACTTGACCACTAATTTGTCCTTAGGGATCCAAAGTGACAATGCTACTTCCTCTGGCATCCGAGACATTAAGCTGCCAATCAGGCAAGCAGGTGAAAAATACGCTTCTTTTGTTGAATAACAGTTTTAGGAAAAGTGAATGCTCCATTTCCTTTTGTCTCCTATTACATGTACAAGTAATATCTCTAGAATTTGGGGGATATTCTAATCTTTATCTAAATAGTCAATATCATCTTCACAAATGATGCCAGCTTCCTTTCACTGTCAACATCTAGAGAACTTCAAACTTTCATCTTCACAAAGATAGATTTCATTTTTCTCTTTCCTTCTAAGTAAACAATTTCTTTCCTTACGATATGGTCTCACACTGTTGCATTCTCTTATTTAATAGCTGAGTTTTTCTTGCAAATTATACACAATTACTGCAATCACATAGTTCCATTTTATTTTAATCCTCTGGCTACTGATACACTAAGGTAATTGTGCCAGTGATGTTAGAATACAGGTATTTTCTAGAAAATAGTTGTCTTTTCTTATGAATGCCCCCTATTGTTTTTCTTAGTATCTTCTTATTGTCTTTACCAGTAAATTTGGCTTTACAATTGTCTGAGTTAGATCTGAAGTTTATCTGAGAAATGTACTGGGCCCATGTTCCAGAAAAACAGTGCACTTTTTGTTTGTCCATGTCAAGTGTCATAAAATTCACTCTTCTGTCTTTGTGAGTGACAACCAAGATTCAATTAGATTGCTTTATTCTCTGGCCTCATTCTTTTATTATTTTTTTTAAATAGTTTCCTCCTGGGGCTGAGGATTTAGCTCAGCGGCAAAAGCGCCTGCCTGGCAAGCGGAAGATCGTGAGTTTGGTTCCCGGTACCGGAGAAAAACCAAAACAAAAAAAACAAAAACCAAATAAATAGTTTCCTTCTAAATGATTAATATCTGATTCTTGAACCTTTTGGAATTTCAGTGCTTCACATCTGTGATGGATAAAATTAAGACATATACACTGTTTTAATATCTTCAATTAATATTAATACATTTTAAAATAAACTGTGTAGAACACTATAAATACAATGGAAACATTAATATTGGTACACACAGCATTCACTTTTACTTGGATGGTTTATGTGACATCTGGATTACTCTTTCAGTTTAGAAATAAAATAGTCCATCTCTATGTTATATCATTTTTGAGTCCATAAATCATGAAAAGCTGGAAATTACTGTGCAGAATATATTTTTGGCTCTTATTAAATAACAGTTACACCTTACCTTGTCCTGTGGCTGGCAAGCATGTGTTAAAGAGCCCAACAGCCAAAGGAGGCTCTGCAGGAAGAGTTAAAATAGTGCCGAGTCAGAAAGAGACAACAGCCAAGGAACTAGGTGTTTCAGTTGTGAGAATTTTTGCTGAAATGGTTCATGTTTTGGGGCAATAAACAAGTTAATATTACTATAGTACCTACTGTATAGAACAGCAGGCATCTTAGTTGGATTAACCAATTATAGGATGAAATGAAAAGGGAAAGTGCATACCTGGAAAACACTCCTGTAGGCAAAATAAATGGAAACTTTGGCGCTAACCAGCTCTTATTCTACAGGTTTTTATAAATAAAATATATTAATTTGTTTTCCCTGTGAGAGGAGGTTATAAAATGCAATCATAATTTCATTCTATAATTCTCTTGATCAGGTTAGCATAATGAAAATAAAAAGTATTTACAAGTGATCAAATTCGTATTTTGAATATTGACCATTTTTGTTTATTTAAAGGAAGAGCTAATGTTACAGAACTCTGGAACAGCTGTATGGTATTCAGAAGGACATTAAATATGTTAATCGAACCATATGATGTTGCCATTTTTAAAAATTTTAAAAGGTTGATATCTATAATTTCATATGGTACAGCCTAAGTAACATTTAAGATATTATTTACCACGTAAATATTTATATGAATTTTTCCTTTTGTACTAGATTATGAATTTTAGTAGGGCAAGCTTATTGACATTTATATCCCTGGAACATTGAGCAGAAATGAATACCTAGTAGGTGTTAAAAATGTTGAATTAAAGAAATTATTTGGATAAGAAGCTGTGAGTACTTTCTAGGGTATTTATGTCCAATCTTTTGATTGATTCCTTGATTGATTGATTGATTCAAACATGTGTACATACTTATATACTTTTTTCCTCTTTTTGAGAACGGTTTTCACTATGTAGCTCAGGCTGGGCTCAAACTAGCTCTGTAGCTCAAAGTGGCTTCAAACTCGTGATCTACCGGCCTCGGCATCCAGAGTGCTGGGATTATAAGAGTGAGTGTTCTACCACACCCACCAAATGACTCAACAAAATAAATGTACTTTACTTGCTTTCAAATTGTGTTCTAATTTATGGCAAAAGTGTTGCACATCATAAAACATTTAAAATATAGATACATTTAAGTGATGATTTTTGGTTTAGATGGGGACATGGGCTTAGAAAACCTCCATAACTGTAGTTTAAAAATAATTTAAGAAGTGCAACTGGTGAGCTAACTTGAATATGGCTTATATTTTCCTATTTAAAAAAAAAACTGAATAAGAGAAAAGAAAAGGAACCAGTGCTCATTAAGGAGCAAGAGAGACAGATTCACATACAATATTACATTTATACATGGCAACAAAAGAATCATTTCTGTTAAACAGATTTCAGTGCCTAGGCTCTGAGAATTTAGATGAATTGTCCAGAACCATCATTGCCTTCCTAATTCCAGACTGTGGTTTGTAACCTGGACTGATGTCTGACAGTGAATCTTCATATTTGAACTTTCCTTCAATTACAGATGATGACGGGATTTCTTCATCGTAGTTTATCAATCAGGGTGAAAGACTTGACTTGTTTCCTGAATTTAAGTATTTTCTTTCAACAAGAGCTATATGCATAAAAGTGGCTTTCCCTCATGGTGAGCAAGTGAGACTCTTATAAAGGCAACTGTTCAGTGTTTCTTCACTTCATGGCTTCTTCTGATAGTAGCAACATGAGGAACGCAAGATAACTATAGTTTGTTGGACACTTGTTTGTGCATTTCTGTAATAAACAGTGCTACACACTGCCCTGTATGATCCTCCTAATTATCTCACTGATGTATTAATTCATTATCTTTATGACTATTATTTTATCATTTCACCATTTTGTATACTAAGGCTTAGACAGACCCAGTTGGCCAACCTTACACAAGTAATGAGTGGTAGGGCTAGGATCAGCACATGAATTTCTCAGAACACAAAACCCAAATTCCAAATTATAATACATACCGCTGTCCCTCTCATGTGAACCAACTTTTGTGATATGTCCGTGATGCTTTCCTTTTTTAAATCCTGCTCACAGAGGCCCAGATAAGTGTGTTTAAAAATCAGTCAATCATATTTATTGGATATTGTATGGAAAATAAAAGTATCAAACCGTGTAGAGAAAGCCTTTCTCCTCCCAGTGGCACAGCCGGTATTTCTTTTGTGGGCAGCTGATTAATGACACACAAAGCTGCACAGCTACTGCACATATCAATAGCACAAGCTATAGTAACAAGATTCATCATTGTCTCAACTCTACAGCAAGAGAAAGCTTTCAGGGAAAGTGTTGCAATTATTTTTCTGTAGTTCGGCACTGCTTGCTTTTGAAAAGTTAGTAGTTGAGTGGAGACAGTGAGACAGAGACAGAGAGAGAGAGAGAGAGAAATGGGAAGCAATGAGAGAAGGAGAGTAAGAGGGAGAGAGTGAGAGGAAAGGCTCAAGGGAGGGAGGGAGGGAGGGAAGGAGGGAGAGAGAGACTGTAACTTGGTCAAGTCTTAGGGATTAGCTGCCTCACACAGAAGCTTGGTGGAGGAATGGTAGACATCCCATACTTTCTTCCATATGGACCTTTCTTTATCATTTTTCCTTTACTTTTCAAACTTTTCTGAGCTTAACAGAACAAACAAAATTTTCTCCCTAAAAAACATTGTCATTAATTTCAAATTCTCTCATCACTGTATAATACTGTGATGAAAAATACATTCTGTGTTCAGAAGCAAATGAGTGAGATTCTCTTACCTGATACTGAATATAAATTTGTCAGGCCACTTTTATTTTCTAAATTTCTTTTGCTCTCTTCTATTTTTCACTTTTTATTGTGGGAAAATGTAAATATGTTCAAAAGTATACAGAATAGCAACGGCAAACCCTCATTTACTGTAGCTCACTTCCAAAATTATTAGCTCACTATGCCCTCTCATTCCATCTCTGCTTACTCCTAATTTCCTTTCCCATTTTGTATCATACTAAACCCTAGAGAGTCCCTCATTTTTGAGACATATTATATTAAGTATCACTAAGAAATAAACACTTTAAAATGCATACAATTAAAATACCAGTACAATACCTACAATTAACTAATCATTTTTAACATCAGAAATATACAATGCTGTAATTTCAAATTGTGTCATAAATTTCATTTCCTGTTACATTGGGACTTATAGAATTGGAATCCAGATAAGGCCCACTGATTATGATAGGCGGACCTTATTCTACCAACTTAATTGTATTAATTGGCTCAACATGATAACATTAAACGTGCTTACAAATCCTCTGTGCTTAAACTGGTGATTTGTTCCTAACATGAATCGCATTGCTACTGGGTCCTTTGGTTTTGTTTGGGGGCAGAAGTATTTCATAGATAAAACTGTATCCTTCCATTAAAGGAAGTTACTTACAATTGTAAGAAGTTACTTACAATTTGGTTTACTCTTCTGATGCTACGAATCAATGATCATATGTTCAGATCCACTAGGTCATAATTTTTGGTATAATTTTAATATTATTATAGACTATTCTTAAATATGTTTATTATGCTTCAATATATTTCAGTGACTAGTCTTGGTTTTCCAGTTGAAAGTTTCATTTTGGTCCTTGTGAATCTTTTGAAGACAGCTTCTGCATAGTTTTGACTCAGTAGAATCCTTTAGTTAGCTCTAAGAAGCTTTTCTACTCTTACATGGTGCACTATTTTCTACTAGCCATAAGTTAGAAATTTATCAAAAGAGACTGTTTTTATTTTATTTTTTATTCTTGGTGGGAAATGCTATCCCACCATTATAGTATAGTCACTAGGGTGCACCTTGCTACTGGGCTTGTCACTGTTTCTAGGCCTTTCGGTGGGTGGAGTAGGCAAATTTTTATTTTATTTCATTTTAAATCATAATATAAAACAATAAGGAATTTATCTTGATTATTTTTAAATTAAATTTATAACTATTGGCTTCTCATTTGCCCTTTGAATGCTTTGTATATCTTCTTCCCAAATATTGAGAATCTAATTTTTCACCAATACCATACATGACAAAACTCACACCACAATAACATATAACAAGTCATTTGACTTATCAAACATACACACATAGGACCATCTATCCTAACACTAGCATACTGCAATGGTAGTAAATATGAGGAGGAATAATGTATATGGAAAGCTACACTGTAAATTCAATGTTCTGTGAGAAGTTAAATTGTTTATAGATATATGTATGATTATACTTTGGAAATATTTTTGTATCTCTCCAAAGGGAAAAAATTGGAAAAGTTTGAGTTCTTGGTCTGAAACATCTCACAAGTGAACATTTAAAATCAAGATAAGGGGCTGGGGATTTAGCTCAGTGGCACAGCACCTGCCCGACAAGGGCAAGGTCGTGAGTTTAATCCCCGTTACTGGAAAAAAACAAAACAAAAGGAAATAAAAAATAAAATAAAATCAAGATAAAAAATACTAAGGCTACTTGTGTTATCCAGCTTCCAAAACATTATTTTTGCAATATTCCTGTAAATGTAATAAGATTTTCCAATAAATGAGGCCATTTTAAGGGAAGAAATTATTTTATTTTTCTTTACTAAAATCTAGAATTTAAGCTCACAATACAATTTGATGTACTCTTTATGTGAATTTACTAATGTTATAAATTGTCCATGATCAGAGGGTGGGGAACATGGGTAAAGCATCCTACAGCAAGAAAAACATACAGAGAAGTTCTAAGAAGTGAGAAAAGACAGCTGCTGTGTGTAAGCGGGACATTGTTCCTTGCGGCTAGGTTGTGGAAATCAAAGAATTCTGGGGTAGCAGGGCATAAAAAGAAACCTACGAAGAGGCTAGAACACTGAAGGCTTCATACTCCGCATGGAGGGATATGGACTTGCTTCTGTCAACCAGGAGGCATTCCTGGAGAATTTTGCAGTGTACTCAGGCTGTGCTGTTTAGAAAGGATTCCAATAGGGAGAATAAATAAAAGAAAAGACAAGAAACTCAAATACTGAAAGTGGCTATCTCTTACAATGGTTAGAATGAAGAATCTCTAAAACACTCTTAAAATTACATTGTTCTAATAGCCATTTTTAGTTCACCTCTTGATTTTACTATTTTTATTTTAAATCAACAAATACAATTACATATATTTATAGTGTATAATATGATGTTTTGACAGATTTATACATTGTGGAATGGTTAAAATTAGTTTATTAACATGTGGATTACTTCACAATTATTTTTGTAGTAACTCTTAGATTCCACTCTTACTTTCAATAGTGTGATATTATTATTATTAGCTATAATAGCCGTATTATGTAACAAATCTCCTCAATGTCGTCCTTATCTCTATGATTATATATCCTTTAATCGTCTCTCTGGTCCCCCTCCTAAACCAACTCTGCCCCTTGTACCCACTGTTTCACTCTCTACTTATATTAAATCAACTGGTTTAAGTTACACCTCTGCATGAGAAAGATCGTGAAGTATTTGGCTTTCTTTTTGCCTGGCTTATTTAACTTAAGATAATGTCCTCCAGCATCATCCATTCTGCCACAAATGGCCAATTTTCCTTCTCTTTATGGCTGAATAGTACTTTCCCCAAATCTTTTTCACCTAGCCTTGACTCTGAGAGTTTTCAAGAAAGGTTTTTCTCATGGAGACAGAATGGGAAGACGTGAATTCTGCCTTCCCAGTAGGTTAGTGTATTGTCTTCCCTTGCTTGTTGAACATGTGAAGAACCAGAAATCATACGTTTTGTTCACAATCAGATGTAGCACTTTAAAAACAATAACAAAATGACCAATAATCACTCAATACTATGAAATACATTATCACCTTAGATGTGCCTCATCTATTTGGAAAAAATGACTTACACAGTACATTTCTTCCTAGGAAAGTAACTTATAATACATTGTTATGATGGAAATTGTGTTTTTACAATTATTATTATTTTTTTTTATTTTGGTATCAGGAGTCAAACTCAGGACCTTGTGCTTGCCAGGCAGGTTCTATGCCGCTGAGCTGTCTCCCCAGCCCTTACAATTAGTTTCTGAAGAGTAAGATTTTAAACCTGGAGGGGAGATGTTTATAAAGAATGCTGTCTGTTAAGAGAGTACATGTAAGTGCTTTATTTGCAGGGTTTTCTACTAAAGGACTTTTATAGGAGATGTAAATCTCCTTCCCCCAGGTTTTGTGTTTCTTAATGACCTCTGAGGCCCACATGGTGCTGTTCCTCATTAGTGGGACTGCAGTAGTTTGAGACAAGACCAGGGAAAGAAGTAAGTTTCCCTAGGGGAGTAGTTAGAAAATTAATTAAACTGAGGGAGGCACTGGGATATTTAGAAAACAAATTACAATGAAGACCAAACACAAAAACAAGTACAAAAAAGACCAACAAGGGCCCAGGGAGAGCAGAGTTTACTATGTGGCCTCCCACTCTATTATTTTAAAAAATTTGGAAAAATTTTTATGCAAATGAGTTCCTTATCCCCACAAGAGTCTACGCTTATCCAAGGCTACATTTATAAAATGTGAAGATTTCATTCCCGTACTGTTTAAGAGATGTTTTCTCCAGAGCAAAGGCTTCATGCAGAACATGAGTCTTGGAGGATGCTAAATGTCACATTATTTACTTTTTATTTGTTATATTTTAAAACTTCTTTCTAGTCACTGTACATTATTACTTGGGTCACAGATACAGCGCTGATCGAATTGTAAGGAGAAAATTTTACTTTGCTGGAAAAGCTAGATATTTGTGGGAAATCATGATAGACCATTAACAATATTGAGTATTATATGGTCTATTATACGACACCACAAGTAGTTAAGGTGATTGAATTAACACTGAGCAATGAAGTCTTTCTTTATATGCCTATATCTTAGCCTCCCAGTTTATCAGAAGTACATTACTTTTCAAATAATCTTTTATCATTTCAGTTCATTAATGAATGTGTGTATTACATAATGTTTACATTGCTTGTGTGAAGTAGGTACATGTACATAACACAGCCCAGGTTTTTTTTAACCCTGTATTTCTCTCTTGGTCCCTTTCCCTGGTGAAAATGAGCTGTCTCTCTATTATTCATTATTTGTCTTTTATTTTGCTTTTTACTTTTACTCTGGGTGTCCTCTATGAGAGAAACAACGAGATATTTTAACTTGTACATCTGATTTATTTCACTTAACATTATCGTCTCTTGGTGCTTCCATCTTCTTACAAATAACTCATGTCTGTTCTTTACTATGGTAGAGTAGTACTCCATGTAAATATCACATTGCCTTCATCCATTCATCTGTTGAAGGATATACTGGCTACAGACTCTTGACAAAAGACAGATTTATGGGGTCTTCATTTTAAAACAAAGGTATTGAGCCCTCTCTGAAAATAATTTCTTCAAATGTTCAACATTTGAATTTAAAACTTACTGTTTTAAAAAGTATCTTTAGTTACCTGCAAGTACAACTGCAAACACAGCTTGTTAGACAAGCAAGTTTCATCAATGTATCAGTACTGAACTTTAAGTAAAGAGTTAAACTGTGCAACAGTCAAGGCTTATGACTCTATCCAGTTTTCATAAGACTTTGTCAAAAGCTGATTTTTCTTGCTACTGTACAAAGTATTTATTTCTCATTAACTTTAAATGGATGTTCTTAAAGGCAAAGATATATTTGATATGCACATATTTAATTGTTAAAAGTGGTATTTTTAAAACTTGTAAAGGATCACTTGCCAAAACTTGGGTGACTGAGGTAACATTTCTGGAAGAAATATAGCTTTAAATAGCTGAGGGGACAAATGGGGTTGGCATGAAGGAGATAATGAAACATTTGCTCAGTCACGGACATTTTGGGTTATAATGCTTTTGTGACCTTTAACTTGATGTTAGATTTCTTTGATATATTGTTTAACCACATATATGTGCATATATAGTGTTTTCGAAAGAGGGTGTTGCTATGCAGTTCAGGCTGGCCTTGAGCTCACTTTATAGCCCAGGCTGGCCTTGAACTTGTTTTTTTTTTTTTTTTTTTTTTTTTTTTTTTTTTTTTTCTCCGGTACTGGGAACCGAACTCATGACCTTGCACTTGCCAGGCAGGCGTTTTGCCGCTAAGCTAAATCCCCAGCCCCTGGCCTTGAACTTGAAACAATCTTCCTACCTCAGCGTTTGAAGTGCTGAGATTACAGGCATGTGCCACCATGCCTGGCTAAAATTAAATATATTTTAAACACAGAAACTAGAGTTGAGACCACCATTTTTCAGTTAGATCAAAAAATATTTCCATGGTGTGCAATATGTATTAGGTAGAAAGCAAGATTAGTTTAATGAAGTTCATTTATTCAAGAAATGTGCAGTAGAGTAAGAAAGGACCGTTTTAATATATCAGTCAACTTCTCTGTTGCTAGAACAAAACACCCGACACATACAATTTGAAGGAGAAAAGGTTCATTCTAGCTCATGGTTTCAGAAGCTTCAGTCCATAGTCAGCCAGCTCCAGGGCAGAAGGATCATGGCAGAAGGGCAGGAGGAAGGGCATGGCAGAGGAAAGCTGCACATCCATGGTATCCAAAAAACAAGGAGAAAGCCACAGAGAAGACCATGCCCTTTGCAGGCCTATTGCCAAGGAGCTACCCCTTCCACGCAGTCCCCATTTCTTAGTAACACCGTGATGAGTTATGAACTCATCATGGGTCACTCCATTAGTGAGATTTGGTCCCCATGATCTAATCCATTTCCATAAATCTCATCTCTGCACACAAGGGCCTTTTGCAAGACAGTTTGGATCCAAAACATAATATCTCTTCTTAATATATTAATAAATACATAGCTATTTTCTTGAGTGATCAGTAAAGCAAATCACATAATGTCTGATAGTTCACTTAAATTTTCAAAGTGAGGCTAAATTTTGCTTATTTTCTTTCATAAAGTTGAGGTAAACAGAAGCATCATTGTAATTCATGAATTAATGCTTTGAAGTTCAGAGGGGATGAATAACTTGATAAGGACACATGGCCTGGAATTAATGAAATCTGTTTTCCTACTTGTCTCACAATGTGAGTCCCTACAGTCTTGTACAATCTAGGCATATGTTCCAGAGACCCTGAATTAATACAATTGGCATTCTTACAGTTTGAAACATCTGCTTTAGTGGTCTGCAACTAGTAAATAATATTTTCATATTTCTTTTTTAAATGTATGTCTAAGTTTTACCCTTTAGTTACTTTATATACTTAAATAGAATTTACTGTTTATAATTTCCAACTGCATTCATTCCTGATATTAAGAAGTAGGCACATTTTCTGCATTCTCAGTTATTTGGGAGGGTGAGGCAGGAGGATCACAAGCACCAGGCCAGCCTAGTCATGAGGCCGTATTTCAAAATAAAATAAGAAGGGCTAAGGATGTAGTGTAGTGATAGTGTTTTCCAACACGGATGAGGCTCTGATTTCAACCCCCAATATTGCAAAATAAATAAATGACATATATACATATGACTACAAATTGCATGTAAATTATGAGTCATGTAAAATATGTTATTATATTACAGTATATTTC
This sequence comes from Chinchilla lanigera, assembly GCF_000276665.1. NCBI lineage: Eukaryota > Metazoa > Chordata > Mammalia > Rodentia > Chinchillidae > Chinchilla > Chinchilla lanigera. The sequence goes on from NW_004955411.1 coordinate 27,481,403, forward strand.
TTCACCTGTAGTATTGTAATTAAATTAGAACTTCTGATGTGCACTTTATTATCCATTTGATGCCTTCTCCTCTTTACAGTATGTTTATGCAGTTCCATGCAAAGCTTACTAAATGAGCATTGTTTATAGTTAACTGACTTGCGGATGTTCATCTATTGGTCCCTGTTGGAAGATATTCCAATGGTAAAAACAAAATCTCTGCTGTTTTGTTACTGTGCCCTAGGGTAGAGATGAGATGTGTCTAGGAGTGAGAGAACACCGGTGTTAATATGCATACAATGCAATTTAACAGTTCATAAAACAGTAAAATTTAATCCTGGACTGAGAGATTTATTAAATTTCGCTCAGCAAATGGAGGATGGGCTCTGCGAGCAAGTGAGAATTAAGTGAGATGACTTCAGGGACAATAGATTTTATTACCTGATAAAGTAAGGAAAGTCAATTTTTTTTAAAAAGCTATTTCTTCTTAGTTCATTCTTTGGAAATAATTGTCTAATTTAGTAAAGCTTTTTGAAAACAAAGTAAATAACATAGAAACTACTAAATGGTTTTAAGTTTATTTGTTTAATTTCAAGACCAAAATTATCTCACTAAGATCTTACTTAGATTATGACTGAAATATTTTAAACTGCAAGTCAAAGTGTTTGTATTCAGGGAGACTTGACTCATGTTCTTCTTTTTAATATCCAGTTAAAATGCTCTCCCACTAAATGATGCTTGACAAAATGCAGTTGCAGATAATTTCCATTTTGCATATGAAGCAGCATGTGAAACATTTTTAGGCATGTTCTCTCTGTTTTTAGTAATTGATTCTCTAAAGCTTTGTCTTCAATGGAAAATACTTTATTTTCTAAAGTTTGTTTTTGTTTACCTTTCATATTACTTAAGGTCATATTAAAATTGGATGTTGCTGCTGAAGATTATGCTACATTTATCATATTTCTCACATGTAAGACTTTGAAGTGCTACTTTTGGGAGGTGGGTCTTGAAAACAAATTTTGTGAAAAACAAGGTAGATTCTCCAAAGCTAAAAGTCTCTTGGTTTGTATAATCAAACAGTAATTTAATAGTGGTAACTACATGCATGATATCATTTGAACCCATTATATCCTGGTGCAGTAAGGAAGGCAGGTGTCTTTATTTATTTATTTATTTATTTTTTGTTTTACTCCGGTACCGGGAACCGAACTCACAACCTTGCGCTTGCCAGGCAGGCGCTTTTGCCACTGAGCTAAATCCCCAGCCCCTGGAAGGCAGGTGTCTTTATGAGTGAAGAAAGTTGTTTTCAGTGAGGCTATAACTTACCAGAAAGTCGGTTTGAGTGAGGCTATAAATTAAATACAGAAACTATTTGGCACTAGACATTTGAGTTCAAGTCCTGAAAACACAATTAAGGCCTTTTCTCATTGTTGAGACAAAATACCTGGCATCCAAAGTTAAAGGAGGAAAGGTTTACTCAGCCCACAGGTTTTAGAGGTTTCAGTTCATACTTGGCTGGCTCCGAGGCAGGTTGGCTCATGGAAGACAAGCATCTCAAAGGAGAAACAGTTCATGGAGGGTAGCAGGCAGCAAAGCAAGCTTTTTTTCTACCCTTTATATTGTACCTACACTACTCAGATTAGTGTCGTGCCAAATCAATCAGTGATCTGATTTAGTAATCACCCACCCTTAAGCCTAGCACCCTTAAACCTTACATTGCACCATGAATTAATTACAAATTCTAGATTCAGCCACCTCTGAAAAAACCCCACATATGACCACATGAAGCTTTGAGGGAACATATAGGCACAAGCCATAACAGGCCTTTTGCTGTAAATTAACCAGCCAATTTTTAATATCAGTTTTTAATGATTTAATACTTATATTTGAGTCATAACTCTATTCCAAATTATTTAATATCCATGAACAATGCTAATAATTTTATATTAAAATTATGATTATATGTGAGTAATAACTACCTGGATAACTATAACTCTATTTTTTTAAAAAAACTGTATTTTAAAATATTCAACATTAGTTAATGATATACCTGTGAAAAGTTTTAATAAACTATCTCAAGTTTGACTCAGCAATATTGAATTAAATGAATGTGAAGTCTTATGATTAAAACACATGACAAGATTAACAAAGTCTATGCCATGTGTACTATGTAAAATTTAATTTTGATATTTTTGTTTAGAATGTACAACTTATAAAAATTTAGCATTGTCATAAAAATCAATTTATCATCTCTTGTCTTTAGCAGCCATGTGTTTACATCATCTACCTAGTGTCTGTCTCACATGTGGAATGTATGTGTGTTAAATAATGAGAATCAAATACCAGCTGTTAGTTGAGGGATCACGTAAAGTCTTAGTGATACTTTAGTAATGAATCTGAACAAAACTAAAAAGATGGTCAAATGCCTGCAAGAACTTCCATATTGGGTGCCTTTTTTTTGAACTTCACTTAGAAAGATCATAGTAATCAGGGAGGAAAGGACAGCTGGTAGCACATTAATCTATTTAAGCACATCTGTACATAGCAGTACTCTCCAGGATATCAGTATTGCAGCCCATGGCAACGCATAGAAATAGTGTGAATATTTTGGGTGGCCGTTTTGGTTATTTCTGCTACTAAGTACTGATAAAAGCAACTGAAAGGAAGCAGAAACATTTATGGCTGTGGGACTCCAGTAATTTCATCTGGCATGCCCTTTTGTTATTGTTCAAGCAGTTATTTAGGTTATAATAGCTTCTTCTGAAGCTTATATAACTGGCCGTTATGGAAATGAATTGAACAAAAACAATTGCAATTGTGCTGTCTTCATTTATCCAGAGAGTTCATGGGATAACACATTCTCTCATTGTCTCTGTCTCTGTCTTTGTCTGTGTCTCTAGTTCTGTCTTCCTCTCTCCCTCCCTCTCTATATTAGCTCTGCTTTTAGGTATTCCACATCATCTTGTAATACCCATTTCCTCACTGTAAAATCTGGAAAGTTTCACAGTGCAATAGTGTACTTGCAGGTCATTATTCACTAGAATAGGACCTTAGGAACCTTCACCTTTCTTCAAATTCACAGTGAAAGGTTTTCTGGGCAGGCTAGTTCAGGGTCATATTTTTAACAAAAACCAAACACAAAAATTATTACCCGAACAGATCTTCCTGTAATGTTCCCTTTAAAAAATTGGTTCTTCCTAATCTACCTTGGAATGGAGCCATGGCTGAGGCTTTGTTAGCTTCTGAACTGAATATTCAGGATGAAAAGATTAGCAGTGTCCTGGTCTCATTTGATAAATGACTTAGTCTGAAAAAGTGGCATTAGGTACACACCTTGAGGGGGTTTCAAGTTTATCCAAATCCAAGCTGCTAATTCCAGCTTTCTTGTTGAGTTGATATTCAGCTAAGAAATAAAATTATGTCAGGTGGATCAGTTTCAGATGCCTATGAGGTTAGTCTAGAAGAAACTAACATTTTGTGTGTATTTTATTTTATTGGCCATGTAATTGTTTGGTGAGAAACCTTTTATGATTGAATCCCAGAGCTGCTTTTAAGTGTTCCTCTCTTATGGTGAGCCTGGGCAGTTCTCTGTAGCAGGTAGAGATCAGTGCTGTCTATGAGAGGCCGCAGAGCCAGGACAAATCATGCTGGGTTGTTCCTTGGAGACACACGCGTACAAATGAAATCATGTTTCAAAGGACATCAAGGGCACCCCCCAGAGGGACAAAAAATGGCAAAAGGACAGTGTACTGATCGAGGGTCTTGGCAGAAAATCAAAGGGGCTGTCCCCACTGCTTTGATTCAGTGACAGAGTGGTAAGAACGTTGGAGTCTCAGGATTTGTTTTTAACAACTGAATGATTCTCCAGACACCGAAGCTCTGGGCTGGTGTAATTGTCCTAATTCACTCAATCTTGAAAACAGTTCTGAATCTGAGGTTTCTAGAAATGGAATATTGGTCTTCTTTAGTCACTGTTCGTTACTTAGTGGTATCTTCTAAGTTGCACAAATCAACATGCTACTTGAATGCGTTATAAATTCTCATATGTTATGAATGATACACATTTCTAACTTCCTAATATAAAGAAGTAGCATTTTAAACATTAAATTCATTCACTCAAAATAGTCTGTACCTTTTACTCAGATCAATTCTGTTTTGAGGGTGTTATATTCATCTACTGCTATTGAATCTGTGTAACTAGAGGAATTTTTTGCTTTTGACCACTCAAAGTTTAAGAAATTTACATAGATGAAATAATATAAATCTTTTATGGAAAATAAGATATTCTTGTCTATTTACTCTAAACCTAATTGAAATTAAAAGATTAAGGTTGTTGCTGGGCTAATTTCATGGGTGTGTGTCCTAAACAACTCTTTACTTCAACTCTTTACTCAGCTCTCTACTTTTAAACTCTTTACTTCATGGGTGAGTAAAGAGTCACAGATTTTTGATTTTCACTGGATCCTGCAAATTATATAGCCATCTGTGTTTGCCCTCAGAATTTAACTTGAGTCAGCATTTGCACAGTTTAATAAGTTTAAGAACTAAAGCAACTTAAGAATGTGTTGTCTGATTTTGAAGAAAGAGATAAACATTTGCCTTTCAGAAAGGGCACCCTGCACTCTGAGATTACCAAAGGTTTTAATTTCTGCGTTATGACTTTTCTGAAACCACTATCTCCCAATCTCTGTATTCACTATTTCTCTTTTAATCTCCTCTTTCTTCTTCAGTTTTAGTCAGTGACTCATGAGTTTTTTTTTTTTTTTTTTCTTTCTTTCTCAATCTATGTTTATTCCAGAGTGTTACTTGCTTCAGTAGCTGGAATTCTCCTCCATAAACTCATAGTCTCAAAAGTGCTATCCAGGGGCCAGCCTTTCTTCTGAACCACAAATTCATACACCGAATCCATTTGTCAGACACCTCCCCTTGTAAGGTTTGGAAACAAACAACGTCATCTTCCCACTTGGAACCTTTTGTCTATTGATGGGGATAGAGCAGTAAGTCAGGTGTCTGTACCCATGGGGATCCTGCGCTAGAGGTGGAGGAAGATAAACACACTGTGTATGTGTACGTTCAGAAAATAACAAACACTTTGAAGACAAATAAGGAAAGTCAGGCGATAAAAAGTGATGATAAGCACATATTTCCATGAAGAGACATTTATGTGCTTTTTTTAATCTCAGAGAATTTGATGACCATCTCCCCACTGACACAAAGAATAAAAAACCTGGAAATTGTTGTAGTCCCTCTGAGCCATCACCTCCTTCATCAGGGTGCTAATAATCAATCCAGCATTGAGCCTTCTTCTCCATATTTCTTGATCATTATTATCTAAGTATTATTATCCTCATTTTTAATATGCAGACCTAAATTACTGTCACTAGTCACTGGGATTATTTACATGAATCTTCTCCAGATTCCACGGCCTGTCATTTTGAAAATATATTTGATCATGTGTCTGACCTGAAGATACTTTCATAGTTGGTTTTCTCTTATTCTACAGGTGACAAACTCCTGTGCCTGCTGATGAAACTTCCTGAAGTTTTTTTTTTGTTAGCTGCTCTAGCCTTATCCATCGTCACAAGGGCAAAGCCCAGCCTTTTCTAACAGTCCCTTAACAATGTCTTTCTCTCTCTTGCTGCTGAGTAACCACACACCCTCTCCTTCCCCCTGTGACTAACTTTTGCACGACTGTCAACATCACTTTCTTCTTGAAGCTCTCTCTGAGTCCTTCAGATTAAGCTGTGGTAGTTAGAATATGTCTGCTGTAGTACCCGGTCCCGTATTTCACTTTTACCACTTAACATACTTCGTTTTTACTGCGTCTTGAGTTTCCTGCATTGTAATGAGCACGAATTCCATAAAGCCAGTCCTTAGATCCTTGCTTGTGTTTCTGTCTCTCGCGTTCATAGTGCTTAGCACAGGACACCTGAGTACTGAATGCGTGTATGCTATCTACATTTCTCTATTTCACTACATTTTGCTTTGATTTCTATTTGAATCTAAATCATGCTAAGAATATATTAATATAGTACTATTTAGATGCATATGTTGAGGGCAGTTTGACAAATCATGTAGTTTTAATTTATTTTATTTGTTTTATTTTTTATGTTTTGGTACCGGAAATTGAACTCAGGACTTTGCACTTGCCAGGCAGGCTCTTGTGTGACTGAGATATATCCCTGGCCCGTAAATCATGTAGTTCTTAATTTGTTGACATTTTTCTATAAAAAATAGTAGAATGATTCAGTTATTTCAGGTTGTGTTTCAGTTTATAGACTTTACTTCCTCATTTGTGGAAGGTTTAATCTTAAAGTTATCCTACCAACCCAGGAGGTATGTACCTGATGTACTCATTAGAGGAGACACATGAAGCAGAGTTGAGATTTTTTTCCTTTGAGTTACATTGTCTTGTAAAATCAGTCCCTTGCTCCATCTCTCCATGCAGTACAAGTTATTCTAGTAGCCTGTATTTGTGGAAGTCCACACTATCTTTAAATAGGTTTAATCTAGGTGCATATGATTGTGATGACCCCTTTATTTAGAAATTAGAATCAGTGCTGGGGATTTAGCTCAGCGGCACAGTGCCTGTCTGGCAAGCGTGAGGTCGTGAGTTTGTTTCCCAGAACTGGGAGGAAAAAAAATGAAAATCAGAATCAAGGGGGAGATTGGAGTTCCCCATATATTTACTGAGACTTAGTTTCCAGAAAATTCTCCATAAATTCTCACTTATATGGAATCTTTTTTATGAATTACAAATAAAGTCAAAATTTCAAAAATATTATATGAGTTTTAGCTCATAGGAATGAGAACTGTTGTTATTGTACAATGCAGCGATTCTGGTACAGGGTAAACATTCAAAGGAAATGGAGTCAGTATTACATCAAATAGACATCTTTGCTACCATATATATTGTGGCCCTATTCACAATAACCAAGACTTGGAATCAACCTAAATGTCCATTAATGGATGAATTGATATAGAATGGAACCATATATATATATGTATGAATTAGTATGGTTATTCATCTATAATAAAGAAGGAAATCTTATTATTTGTGAAACTGGAGGATATTATATTAAGTGGAGTAAGCCAGGTCAGAAAAGAGTATATGATGTTATCCCACATGTAGAATCTAAGAAGGATGTTGATCTTATAGATACAATGGTGCTTACTAAAGGCTGGAATAGCTAAGAGTTAAGGAGAAGAAGAGAAAATGTTATTAAAGGATGTATAGTCACAGTTAGGAAGAATAAGTTCTAGAGTCTATGATACAGTGTGGTGACTATAGTTAAAGATGACATAGTGTATTCTTGAGAAATGAGCAGAGGTGAAGTCTAAAGTTTCTTTCCACAAAAGAACTAGGTAAGTGAAGGGTTAATTTTGTACAAACATGAACTTTTTTTTTCCCTCATGATTTCATTCTTCACTTTCCTGAGACAAAGAGCTGAGATTTATATAAAATTAACTGCTTCAGTAAAGCATTTGCTAATTCTCTGGATTTGACCATTTCACTATGTGTACCTGCTTCAAAAGATGTCGTATATGATAAACACCTCACATTGTGTCATTGAAACTAAAAATGTAAACATTATGGATGAAATCAGAGTTTTAGCTACCTTTATTTTGCATGATGCATGGAGTAGAATGAGGAACCAACCATCAGTTTAAGGTATTTTAATATAAAGAGAATATTGAGCTTAAACAGTTGCTGAAATATTTTAATTCTCAAAATCATGTTGGAAAAAGAAAATCAAATACATGTTGAATTTCTACAGCAAAAATTATGAGCATAATACCAGTTGTGCTTACCGCAAATCCTTTTGTAATGTAGAATATAAATGAATAAATAAATGCACAAAACAACTACATTTATTTAAAAATATGTGCACATGACATGCAATTGTTAAACTTTATTTAAGGCAACTGTGGCAAGTCTTGATGATCAACTGGCTTCTGGCAGTGTTGTCTTCTATAGCCGAGCTGCTTGCGAACAATTCTGTTTAGGACAGAGAGAAACTATATTGGTGTCTTTTCCAAAAGAGCTCCATTCTTACTGAATAATTCCATAATTTATTTAGTAGCTGGAGGCTGAATTTGCAGGACAGACACCTTCTTAATTAACAAAATGATGCTTGTGGAAAAGCTTTAAGGTACTATTTGGTGGGGGCTGGGGATTTAGCTCAGTGGCAAAGCGCCTGCCTGGCAAGTGCAAGGTTGTGAGTTCGGTTCCCGGTACCAGAGAAAAACCAAAAAACCAAAAAAAAAAAAAAAAAGGTACTATTTGGTTAATCACTTTTTCCTTTTGATGACCATATTACAAAAATAATTCTTTATGTCTCCTGACACAGTAAATGTTATATGTGATTGTTTATGGCTGTCCACAAGGGCTGTCTTTAGCTGATGTGACATCTATATAGCTCTTTTTACATCATTTGGTGATCTTACTCTTTACCTCTTCCGATGAGTTTGTATCTGAGAACACCAAAGGTTTGTAATTTACCTTGTAAGAAATAGAATGTGATTTAACAAAACATTGACTACTTAGTAGAATCCAGAAGAAGCAACTGATATTTTTAAGTAGAAAATTTTTTTTGCTTTTTGTCTTTTTGAGACAGGGTCTTGCTATGCAATTCAGGCTGGCCAGTAGCTCACTTTGTAGCCCAGGCTGGTCTCAAACTTGCAAGGATCCTCCTGCCTCAGCCTCCCAAGTGCTGGGATCGTAAGCATGTGCCACCATGCCCAGATTTTTAATTAGAAATTTGTTTGATTTCAGTTCATTAATTCTGCTGTTTACCAGTGTAACATTTTTTTTATTTATCAAATGCCAGGGACAATCAAATTGCATTTTGTTTCTTTTCTGCCAACCAGTTTTCACTGTAGCAGTTTTTCTACTTCAGACTATTATTCTCACACAACAAAAGGTTATAAAAAGAAAGGTAAATTTTTCTATAATCCCAGTACTATTTGAAATGTTTTTGCTTTGTTATAACTTCTTCTCAGATACTTAGGAAGATAGGTAGATATAAATATATTTAAATTAATGGAGGTCGTAAACTATGTTTTATTTCACACCTAATGTGCGTCATAAGAATATTTATAATCAAGAACCAAAATAGTTCTTAAGAATAAAGAGGCAAACATATCAAAACTAACATGGAGGGGTATATTCATAAACTATTTTAAAAATCAAATTACAGTAAATTTGATTTACTGCTTTTGATGAAATCAAATGAAAATAAACATAATATCCCTGTGTGTATGCTTATGCAGATAATACTTTTGGAATAATTATCTTTGAAAAGTGGTAAGCATGGATGCTGGGCTCTAAGAATTTTATTGGTTGTAATTCCATACAATTATAATGGGTTAACTAGTAATATATTTTTCTGTAACATGAACATTTAAACTTTAAAATCCATCTTTACATCTCAATAAATAGAGCTCCAGACAATAATTTTCATAGTGTTATAATACTCAGTTGTGTAAATCTAATGTAAATTTTTCAGTCTTGCTCAGGAACACTTAGAAAGGTAAGTTTTTAAAACCATAGATCACACTGTGATGTAGATATTTGTTTATGCATCTATTTAAATATTTTCTACTGTTTATATGAAGTTTCCCAAGTAATATTACAGGGTTCCTGTTGATGCTTGACATATATTTCCAGATCTTTCTCCAGTATAACATTATCAATTTTTTTCCAGCACCCAACCATGGGTACAACTAGCATATCACTATTCATATGTGTCTAATGGCATTATGGTTCCTCTTACCTAGAAATGTTACTGATTTTCATCCCGGGATTAGGAAAGTGAGTCCATGTCACCAACAGATGACCTGGGATGAGAGTCGTATTAAGTAATCTTTACTTTATAAAGCATATTGTATTACCTTAACATGCATGGAGCTAGTCTGTGAAATAGATGCTCAATTCAGATTGTTCAGGACACTGCTATATATATAGCCCATTTGTGTCCAATCCAAGTACTAGGCCCTGAGATCAGAGGAGAACGGGTGCATTCAGGGTGGTAGGGCTATAGCCACTAGAACATTTGTATTGTATATACTATCATGGTAGGAGAAACAAAAATAAGATCTTTGGAATTCAATTGGTCTGTGTTCAAACGTGTGGTATTCGTCTTACTGGATGATTTGAGTCTTGACTCAAATTTGGATGTATTTTTTACATCATTAGATAACTAAAGAAAGTTAAATTAAATAATATCTTTTTTTTTTTTTTTTTTTTTTTTGTACTGGGAGTTGAACTCTGGACCTTGCACTTGCCAGCCAGGCGCTTGAGCCACTGAGCTATATCCCTGGCCCTAAATAATATTTTTAAGAGTCTATCACAGTACTATGAGGCAGATATTATAGAAAGTAACATTTGCCCAAAGCATGTCTACAAACAACGTAGTTAAAAACTGACCTAAAATTGGGCTAAAATTATAACTGATATACTTATCACTCTCATTTTTTAAAATATGTAGTACACTTCACTCATATCTTTTAGACATAGCTAGTCCCTGTGTTTCAACACAGTTCAAAAGTATAAACAGATAAAGGTAAACTTTATTTTTCTACTTTGACTGATTGGTATGTGTACCATTGTAGTGCTAGCTTCATAAAACCCAATGAAATGCCTAAGCATAAAAAGTATTGAATTTAACTCAACAGAGTTGTTCTCAGAATATAGGATAATGTGGGCATGTGTCAAGTAGACCATATTTTAGTGGTGAGAAAAGAAAAGGAAGAGATTAGAGGGTATACGATGGTGGAAAAGAGGAATGGAGGTGCTTGGGATTAGCAATGCAGAGTAGAAGAAATAGCATCTGATGCCCTGAACACTGGAAGCCCAGGGTCATCCAGTACCTGCCCCAGTTTCACGCAATGTGCTCAAGTGCCCACGACGCAGTTTGTATCAGCGCATGCCCTGTAGGACTCACTGTAGTGAGATCCCCAAATCTAGCACGTGAACTAGGCTCAAAGAGACAGGTGAACAAATTCTGAATAGCTTTCAATCTGAACTTACTTTTAAAATCAAATCATCACAATTCTTTGTTTCTAGAAACCAGGATATTTTGTATTATAGTGTCTTCTTACTATCGCTCTTTTCTTAAACTGTGTTTCTACTGGTGGGGATTTTTGTATGCTTTTAAAGACATCACTAACATCCTCTAGTTGGCAAATTCTCTGTGGACGTGTTTTTCCTCCTTGCTCTACATTGAGTCCTTGTCCACATTTCACCCTCATTCTTTCTTTGGCTGCAGCTCTTCTGTTGTCAGGACATGCAGGGGAAGTTTATAGCGCGGCTAGTTTTTGTTTCTCATGTAAAGTGGCATCACCCTTATCTCCTATTTTTTGTTTACTTTGAATTAATTTTCTGAATGGCAAAAGATTCAGCACGAAAAATGTTGTAATGAAAGTCTTTTATGTCTTGGTTTGTGATATGTAATTTGCCTCAGCAAGTAGAAAATTCAAAAGTATAAATGTCAAGAATTAAATAATACTACTTAATTGGATTATTTCCAATTTTGATGTCAGTCTATTAACCCCCTGGCTAGAGTGTTAGTTTGCATTTGGTTTTGGAGTCTTGTATGATTGCTTTCTTCATGATAGTCACAGCAGGGTACCGTGAAAGTTTTTGCTTCAATTCACATTCTTATTGTCGCTAAACTTGTATAGTTTGAGATAAAAAGGATAATACTGATTCAGGAAAAAAGCAAACAAACCCTGTGATCCATATATTTTGAGATCTTGAAGGTGCTAGTAGGGCATTGTAACTACATATATACTCTTGACTGAAGAATAGTCTTCCTCTACTGGGGAAGATTATCCTTTTATAATGATAGCACAGTTAACCCAACCACATCTTCCAAATCAGCTCCCCAGATCAGGGAGGTCACAGCCAAACTGTTCCCACATCCAGTCTCTATATTTTGCACCTGGGCTATGTCTCATTTTGCTTTTTCATTATTCTATAGGTAGGTGTTAGTAATTATCTAAATTTCCCTACTGTACTGAATACTTTTTACTAATTAGAAGATTAATACTTATACATTTTATAACTTAATTTAATATAACTATTATATTTATAATATTTCCATATGTACAGTTATTTATGACCTGCTTTCACATGTCTCCTTCTTTCTTAAAAATATGAATAGTTAGGATATTTTCTGGAGAACATACAAGTAAAAATCTCATTGTCCTTAGAGAAACTGAAGGCTAAGATTATATTGTTTAAATTTTTTCAGTCTCAGTTTCATAAAATTCCACTAGAGTTACTTTATAGTACAAAGAAAGCATATTGGTCTTTAATTTGTAAAGCACAGGAAAATGTGTCTTCAAATACAGTTGGATCCAGGTCCTCAAAAGAAGTCCTCATCAGTAGGCTACTTTCCTCTCACATCTTCTCTCATCTCTCTAGGGCTTCTTCTCAGACAGAGGTCCAGAGATGACATCAAGGTTTACAGAACACTGGAATAGAGCTCCAGAAGGGATGACCCTCCTCTATCTCTTCCCAAAAGGCTTGTGGCCATTTCTGGTACAATGGTCGTGACTAGACCTGAAATGAACTTATAGACCTGTACTTATACCTGGAGCTAGGAGAAGAGGGCAGGGAATGGAGGAAGAGGGAGTGGTTTCTGCTGCAGTGAGAAGTGCTAAAGAGGCAAAATAACTAATCCCATCACACATAAATCATACTCTCAGTTTTCTGAGTTCTGTGTGCTAGTGTTTTATCCTTCACCGAAGGATGGAATGACAGTTGAAGACCTGCCCAAGCAAATATTCTAGATGTTAGTAATCTCAGAAAATGATTATAGTACAATCTTTACAAAGAAACCAAAAACCAAACCAAAATAAACCAAACCAAACCAAAACAAAACAAAACAAAAGAAACTAGTGAGGTTTCCAGTTTGACCTTTAATCATATCCCCATCACTCTTTTCAACATTTGCTTTCTTTCTTTCCACTCTTTTTTTGAAGCTACTTGTCTTGGTTACTTTTCTCATTACTGAGACAAAATACCTGACACCCAAAGTTAAAGGATAAAATATTTATTTAGCTCACAGTTTGTAGAAGTTTCAGTCATAATGGACTGGCTGCAAGACAGGCAGAAGTTCATGGCAATGGAAGAGAGCAAAAGCAACGACAGGGTGCATGAAACAAGCTTCTTTCTGTCCCTTATATAGTGCCCAGCCTACCGGGATTAGGACAGTGACAATCCACTTAGTGCACTGATCCAGCTCTTTATCCCAGCATCGTAATCCCAGTATTGTACTACGAATCAGTCACGCACTCTAGATTCAGCCACCTCTGAAGAAAAAACCCCATGACTGCATGAGGCTTTGGGGATACATCTAGGCGCAAACCATAACACTACTGATGATGTTGGAAAACTTTTCAAACAATGACTACTCTCAAAAAACAGTAGATCAATATAACTAGATGAAATTAGAATCTCTTACTTCACAAGAAGTTAGTATAAATCATTTTTTAATTTCCTAGTTTTATTGCCTAAATGCATAATTATATTTGTTGTATGTAACCAAAGAATAACATATATATATATATTTAATTTTAAAGATAAAAGGAGGGATAATAACATTAACAGACATACAACATTTTGCAACATATCACAAGCACAATACAGACAATACAGAGTTACAAACAAAGTGGTAGGGAATTAACAATGGTGGTTGTATTACATATTGATATCTTCAAAGTGGCTTCTCATGAAAACAGATATAGACATGCAATACTGGTCAACCAAAGACTCATTGACAGTTTCTTTCAGCATAGAAATAGAAGACAGAAGAACAACCATGGAATAACATATTGTTGAAGAAGTGAATCAAATTGTGGAGCTCTTAGAGTGGAGAGAAGACAATGGAGAAAGTAAATGCTCATATGGGGATTGGGTTATTCAGGAAACCCAAGGAGACAATCAGGAGCATTTCTCATAGCAATAAAGCAATTAGTTAACTTGATAGATTTCCAAGGAAGGATGTAATATATCATATAATAAACAATAAATATAAGTAACAGTTAAAGTAGTGAAGACACTGAAAGTTTTCAAATTAGAATTCAAGTTAGAGGTTTAAGGTTCATTACAACAATAAGATTGTAAATCAATCTGGTTTATTTTTTTCCTGCTTCTGGCTACTGAACCCAGGGCCAGACACATGTTAGGCAAACACCTACAACTACAACCACAACCCTACAACTAAGCTGCACCCTAGCATGAACTTTATTTTTTTTCTTAAAGACCACTGCCCCACCCAAGTTTATATTATGAGTTAACTTACTTGATATTCTTGATCTGTTACATAACTATGACCTATTTATTGAAAGAAAATTTTACTTAAGAGTTTTATATAACTTTCAAACTTTATACTTACAACTACTTTTTGAAGTAGATTACAAAAATGAGGAAAACGATGCTAAGAAAGATGGGCATTATGACATCCACTAAGAATTAAAAATTTCAAACTCCAAGTACCATACATTTCTCTAAATAGTTCACTTTTCCATATCTTTCTGAGAAGTTATAATTTTTATGGATTAATAAGCCCAATCTAAGAAGTTAAACACATAATCAGAACAAAATCTCATAAAGAATACATGTTAATACAATCTTTATAAATACATTGTTTTTCAGGAATGTCTAAATTTTTATTTTTTCAATTTTGATTTGTGTAAACTATATATTAATTGTGGGTTATCAACTTTTGCAGACATTTGGTATTAGTATTTACAAAAATATTCAAACTTAAAAGTCCCAATTTCCAATGTATTCTTGGTTGTATACTTTCAGATTTCAGATTAGAATCACAGTCTGTTAACATGATAAAAATCAATTTTAATTCATTATATTGAAAAGAATAAATATAAGCCATATTGGTAAATACAAATTTTAAATGTAAGGAATTAATCTGAGCTCAAATATCAGGATAATTGGATGCATTGGAGACTAACTGGTAATGCAAAGAATACTTCCGCTAGATATTGACTAGTCTCTAGATCAATAGCAGTTCCAAATGTAGTAAGGAGCGCACAGCATTTAACAGGATCTAAATTATTAAGGTTAGTGCATTGTTGCCAGAGAGTTCATTAGCAATCTCATCAATACAGCATGGTGCACGTACATTAGTAAGAGCCTCATGGAACATTTTTAAAGAGAAAAGATATCTCAATGGACTGATCTTAGTAGGAAAAAAATTTAATTAGGCAAGAATAATTACATTACCTAAATGGAACTTTTAATTGAAAACCTGTTGGTATTTCCTAACCTGCTTCACAGCTCTCCTTTAGTCATTTATACTGAAAAAGTGAAGAATTTACCTACATATTTGATAAACACTTTGAAATTGGTGCATAAATGTGTATAGGAGTTTACAAATGGCAGCAATAAAAGGTAAATAGGATTCTGCTTGAAAAACAGTGCATTTTAAAGATGTAAGTGAGGAAAAATAAAGATTTAAGTCTGAAAAAATACATAGAAAATTTTCATAGTAAATAGAATGCAAAACAATACTCTCCTAAAACTTTAACAGCTATAAATTTGAAGCCAATGTGCTGAATTTCATTCCTCACAATGCCATAAAAGTTTATAGTAAAATAATACTATTTGCAAAAATTATCTTGGAGTATAGTTAAAGAAAATGGCATCCAGCAAAAATTCTTGAAAGACTACAAGATCAGAACAGCATACAGAACAAGAGTCACAGAAAAATATTATTGCCATAATCAACATCAGACACATGTTAGGATCTATTTAACTGGTTATTTGAAATAAACTGACAAGAAATCAACATGATTTTGTAATTTTAGCTTGAGCCAAAATCATTGGTTTAGAGAGATATAGACAGAAGGTATGATAGGAAACCATAATGAAAGTTTATATTAAAACTTAGGACAGTAAAAGACACATTGCCATTAATCCTGTTCAGAAGACTCCCCTTTTGCTTCACACACACATCCCATGGTTCTTGTCACGTTATGAAGCAGTTCTGGAAATTCTATTTTATGTCTTGGTTTCCTGTCATGGCTGCCTCAATGTCCTAACTCTCCTCAAAACATTTATCTTTCATGGGCTTTTTTTGACTTTAGGCAGAGCCAGACCTGATGGTGCCAGACCTGGTGAATAAGAAGAACGAGGATGCACTGTAATGTTTTTATCATCCTGCCTTTCCGTACGATGGTACTTGGCAACAGCATTCATCATATTTTTGAAACACTTTTTAAGCATAAAAGAGGATTTCCAGAACAGCTCCAGAAACAGCAAGAATGATGGAGTGTGTTCAAAGTGAGAGGGAGTACTTGGAAGGCAATTAATGACAATGTGTCTTTCTGCAATACATTTTTAAAACTTAAGACATTCACTACATATTTCTATCACTCCTTGTATTTATTCACATTTATAGGATCACCTAGTATATAAACTTACTGGTTACTCACTGCATTAATGTCGGCTCAGATCATTTCTTACCTGAATCCTGGCAACCACTGTCCTCCAATACTGTGTTCTTCATTCAGTCTTTAGAGCATGGCTAAATTTGAATTTTCTTCCTAACTCACCAATTTGGATGTGAGGCTGAACTTCTCTCTCTCTCTCTCTTTCTCTCTCGCCCTCTCTGTTTTCTTTTAAAACTCTTGTTTGTATTACCCATCACAGATACCAAATGCCACATCAATAGAGACAAAAATTCATCTTGTATTTAAAGATCTCTCAAGACACAATTTCTGGAATTGCCTTTAATTTATTTAATTTTTATTACAGGAACCTGTATGGTTAGTTCAAAAGTATGAAATACAGATCGATTTGCCCTCTCACTGTTTAAGAGAAAGCAAAAAAAAAAATTCAAGTAAAATACAGAAGCATTAAGAAATTGGATTGGGAAAAAAAAAAAGATTTTCCTTTTCCTTTTCAGACTATCAGGAGGCCAGGGGAGGGTTTTCATTTGAACGAGAGGTTTAACAGTGGTGAAGTTGCACCCAAAAATAACTGCAGGTATACCACAAAGAACTGCATGTCTTGTTAGCCTAGGCAAGAACAAGTGAAATAAAGCAATTTCCTTTATTTATTAATTTGCACAAAATGTCAGTGCAAAAGTTTGCTAAGTAAGCAAATGAACTATGAGAGTTATATGAAGAAGACAGATAAGGATTATGATTATATTACAAAGCCAATATAAAGTCAGAATAAAATCTGCATTTCCTAGCAATATAAATGTAAATCATAGGACACGTAATAGTCAGTCTGATTCAATTCCTTCCTTTTATAGATGAAGAAGCCTAAGACTAGAAAATAACGTTAGGCTTATTCAGCTTCACATTCCTGGGATGAAATTAACTAACATCGCCCTTTATTTAGCAATAAATACAAGATGGTATAACGTTTTCCTGCTTTCATTCTTCTTAAGTTCCAAATTTTTCAGTAACTCATATGCATTATGTTTAGCTCTCGCTGAATTGTGGCTTCACGCAATACCAAGTCTTACAGTGAGCCACTTGTGTTGTGAGATCGTATTCTCCTACTCCTCCTTTGAGAACGTGCTTTGTTCTCTTGAACAGTGTGTGGCCTGTTCCCTCATTTAGGCTGACAGCAAGTGCACAAGGGTCAAGATATTATACTTGCTAAACCCGTTCCGTGGTTTGGATATTTTCCCTCTCAAAGATATTACCAGTCTCCTGGTGCTCGTCGCCCCCATCATCGAACACCTGTCTGTGCGCCGTGTGCCAGGAACTGTGCAAACTGCTTTAATGTATTGTCTCATGCAGTCTGTTCAGTCCACGCAGCTGCTGGTGAAAAACTCTGTTTCTGAGTGCTACAAAAAGCTGGCAACAGAGTGTGCATAATGGCAGCTGCAGTGTAACTGGGAGAGTTGTTTTCTGACAATTGGCTCTGATTGGTTCTGAGTGCATTTCTCCATCAGACCCAGTTCACTTAGCAGCCGCCACCGACTTGCTTTGTGCCAGGCAGAGTGTGGGTGCAGTGTGCCAGCCCAGTGAGTGAACACCGGGATGCCTTTCTTGCGCGACTCCTTTTTTGTTCAGATAGGTGGAAGATTCTGTGTCCCCCTGAGGCTTGTGCTGGGTGTGCCAGGGGGCTCCCAAGGCCAGTATCCACCTCTTTGCCCATTGTCCTAAATGTCTGTATTTTATCATTAAAGACTCAACATTTGCAATTATTTTTCTCCTCTATCTGGCTTTTAAAAATGATCTCCCCACAAGAAGAGCTATGATAGATCATCATTTGAAAATGTTCAATTATAAAATGAGAAAACAAGGCAAAAGCACATAAAAAAAAAACTTTGGTTATTTGTTTTAGTTAAAAGGCAAAGTCGTTGTAAGATCCAGAATTCAGAAACTTATGTTCCATTTACTAGGCCATGCAGCTCTTTGTGCTATGCACTGTATCTCAGATGGGAATTCAGAAATGAGCAAAATCTGAGACGTAGGAGTCCCAGAATGGATCTGCCACCTGCCAGCTAGCATTCAGATCTCAAAGGGGACCTGCTTGCACTTATTTAATGGAAAGATAAATGTGTTCACAGAACTGTTACTATAAATTCATTTAGAAACGGGACAGAGGCTGCACTCACATTTCTCCCTGGTCGGAGCTGCTGGCAGATTTGGTTCAGTGTACCTCTGGGAGGTAATACATTCTAGCTAGATGGCAAAGTGTGACTGCTATTCAGCGCTCTCTTATACTTATTTTCCTTACCGCTTAAATGAACTTGTTGGTTGAATTCCTGTATTTATCTGAAAAATGTTTCTAAGTACTTACTATATGCAAGCTAATATCTGGGATATTATACAGGATATTACAAAGTAGATACTGTTATCACCCGATAAATGTTTGTGGTCTAGAAAAGGAGATAAAAAGATGAGAAAAATCTAAGCAGTTTTATTAAAAGTGGAATGTGTAAGAAATAAAGAAGACATAGATCAGGGAGGCCTACCTAGAAAGTTTCTAGATATAACTAGTGTAAAATTAAATCTAAGAACCATCATCACAGAAAATGTGCAATTTCTGATAATCTTAATAGCTGAATTGGAGAGAAATTTATATTCTATAAATGATCCATATGAAACTTTTAACATGTGATAATTTCATATATGTGTATGGCCATGAAACCATCACTATAATCATGCTATGGACATATGTAACAATCATTATTGAGACTGATTATTTTAAAGACATACTAAGATATAAACACTGGGTGACTTTGTAGCCCAGACTGATATTTGTAATATGCATAATTTCTGTCATAAACAAAGCATGATATATTATTATAAATATAGCCCTGCATGGCAAACTTGAAAAAGAAAATGGAAAAAAGCTAGATTCTAAATTTTTCCCAGAAAAATTTAATGAAGGTACCCAAAATCTATGGGACCTGTAGAACAGAACATTCCAAAAGAATGTCTCTCCATCAGAAAAAATACATATTTTTCATGGACTGACATTTGGAAAGAGGAATCTTGAGTATATTTGAGAAATTTTATATACCAGTGTTCCTCTTTCTGTTTGCATATAGGCCAAAGTTTTTATTTCCATTTTTCATGCTTTATGCAAATACAGGATATGTTTTAATTGTCTTGAGACTCCTATAGCATCTTTCCTAGTACTTTACAAAAATATTTATTATGACAGCAATCAAAATCAGAAATAATATAATACATTTAACCTAGATATGCTTGGTAATTATAGCTTGGTTTTATATTCTTTTATAAATGAACTCTAAGTACATACATATAAATATTTTAAAGATTTAAAGCATCCATTATTATTATTTTTATGTGTTGGAAGATGTTTTAATTATGCATACAAAATAAAATAGCAAATCATGTTAATTATTTAGAAAATTTGAGAGCGTCTATAGTTTCTTAGTTGTCATTATATGAAGTATGTAGTAGACATTTTCAAAGCATGAGAAAATGTAAGCATACACATATTTTGTTTATCTTTCAATATATTAAAGACTCATCAGTCAGGGGCCTACTTGGGATAAATGAAATTGAACTGGGTGGCACACCAACTTCAGTGGCAATAGTTTAGCCGTAGAAATTATATTTGCCACTCTCCCTCCTGCATCTATTACACATTCCATTACAGAGAGTAATGAGATTAGGTAGAAGAACAGCCCAGTGATTAGTTATGAAGATTCATTCCTATTTCAATATATTTGCAGGTGCCCCTCATGATTTTTTTCAAGCTGCCCATTTAAAAAGATCACTACATTTCTACTGAAATGTGGGGAGTTAGACTATACAATTGTACGGGTTCGCAAAACATGTTTGTGGTTGACAGACATTTTCTGAAGTTTACAAAACTTATTTTGGGAAGGAAAACAAAGCTCCACCTCTAACCTTGTCTGAGGGAATCTCTCAAGGTGTCTGCCATTCCTTTTGGAAGATGTATGAACGAGCAATGGACCATGCAGGTTCTGCCCTTGATCTCTGTCTTAGTTAGCAGTGTCTCAACTATTTCATCTGCACTTCCTTCGGGAATACAACTCCAGGGTGAATAAAGCTAGTGTAGCTTCCAAATATATGAGATATGTATATATCTTTTTACACACATACGCACGTATACACATATATAAATATACACATATATATTTATATGAATAGTTATACTTGAGAGAAAATTGAGCAAAGTGTCATATCTTACTGATATCTCCCACACCAACTTACGTTTTGTTTTGTAATTTAGGATGTAAGTGACTATAGATTTATCTGTGTAGCCAGCTCACATGGCTTTTAGTAATCAAACTGTTTCCATGTTCAGCATTAATGTAATTTGTTACATTACTGTTGTATTCAGTCCTGAAGCATTCTTCAAAGTAACTATGAGGTATAAAGAAATTTCCTTTAAAAACCTTGTTTGGGAAACTAAAATTTTACTTTGAAGCTTAGAGACAGACTAGATGGGAGCCCCAGTTGTTTGGTATTCATCAAAGTGGTTCACAATAGAGGACTGCTTCTTAGCTTCCCTTCTTTGACTAATTTCTTAGTACAGGAACATGGCCTATGAGTGGTAGTAGATTTGATGATTCGGATAGTGGTTTTAAGAGTTAGGGTTTCTTGTTTCTGCCACCTTTTCCTGACTTTAGGAGAATTGCTCTAACATTTCTTAGCTTTAGTTTATGACTCCCTCAAATGAAACAGTAATATATGTTGAACATAGTTTTAAAACATGTGGTCTTTGTACAAATTTAATAAAATGAGAGTTGTAAGGCTCAGAACAAGCATTCAGTATAATTGAAAATAACAATAGTATGTGATTTTTACCTGTGTCTCCTCCTCTGTTTCATCCTCTTTTCTTTCCTTCTGTTTTTATCAAGAGTCAAAGCAAAGAACTTTACTCACTATGAGAGAGTGAAGCCTTATCAAAAGCAGCTAAATTGCTAGGTTTGAGAGGAAGAGTAAAATCCCCAGATTTTAAACTTAAATTTGAAAGACGTTGGAGGCCTTTTGCCCTTTGAAAATCTCCTGATGAGCAATCCGATAGAGGAAGACTAGAATGACGAAGGGGGGGCTTTGGGAACTGTTGAACTGTGATGAGTTAGGGATTAGAGCTCCTCATTTTAGAATTTTATACTTCTTCAGTAGTCTTTGTACCCTACCGGAGTCAGGACTCCTTAGGCTTACATTCTGCTCTAACTTCCTGCAATCTAATTTGTATGTTTCTTTTTTATCTATGTCATATTTTACTTTATTTTCAAAATGATCTTTCTCTAGGCATTGTTTTATTTAATTCAGTTCTTAGATTTTATATAATCATTTTTAGGTCATTTTTCTATGTTTGTCATGCTCAAGTTTTATTAATAATTGGTAACAGTCAGTGACAGTAGGAACTTCTGAAGGTGATTTGGTGCCTTCCTCAAAGTCAGTGACTGGGAATATAAGTCCATGATTTGAGCTTTCCCAAATGGACTTGGTAATTTAAGCTGTTTGTTTCATTTTAACTTTCTTTGAACCGAATACTTTCATTTAATAATGTGTGATATACAAAGATATGTTTTGTAGGTATACTATCCATGTGCTGTTGCTTAGAAGAAGGCTTCATATTGACAGGAAATCTAACGAATCAATCACCATAGTTAATCCAATACCTGAGAGATGAATTCTTTTCTGTTTCTAAGTTTCTTTAAGTGTTGTTCCCTGTTACAGTTCAGAAATATACTTCTTTAGTGAACTTACTCCTGGTTAGCATTACTGACTTTGTAGCCAATCTAACATGCAGGCTAATGGTATATATTGATGCATTTCTTTTTTATAAATTTGTATATGATACTTCTGCACAATTCTAACTGTTCTTTTCAGTACATTTTATGGTATGAATATTTACTGCTTATCAAAAATCATATAGATTGATACATTCAAATACTTATTGATATTTCTCATGCCTTCTATCTTCAAAGTCACTGATTTTATTGATTATTGTGGACTGATGAGCAAGAAACTTAGACAGAAAGGCATAGACTCTGGACAAGTCTGCATTGAAATCCAGCTCTATCTCTACATGATATTGTCTTGAGCTAGCTGTGTGACCAATCTCTGCTTTATTTTCCTATTTGATACAAATATGGTGGATTCCCAACTCTATGATTATGGAATTAAAGGAAATAATTTAAGGAGACTGCTGCACACACAGTAAAAACTGAGCGTTAGTGATTCATATTAATAATAGAAAATTTCCAAGTACATATATGACTGTGAAAATAAGAAAACATCATGAAACATTAAAGTTTTCTCTAAACTTTTTAAAGTAGGAAGATTAAACATGTACAGCTTTGTAGAGAAGAGCAAAGGGTAAATCTGAAATGATATGAAGAGCAAATGGGAAACTACTACATAATATCACATAAACAACTACTCTAAAAGCAGAACAAAAAATCACCTCAGACAAAAAAAATCTCTGAATGACTTCCGAAGCCCTATTCACCATTTTATCACAAGTCAACAGACTGTGAAGTATAAATTCAGGAAGTAATTTGCTCATAAACTATATAAGAATTCATATTTGAAAAAAATTAAATTTATTTTAAACTGATAGATTTTTATGTAAACAAAAATTGTACATGTTTAAGGGAAACTCTGTTTTATTTTTTCAGTACACGGCACATTATGCAATGTTTAAACCAGGTTAGGCATATCTCTCTCCTCAAAGATTTACAATTTTTTTATGGGGAAAATGCATAAAATTATTTCTAGCCTTGTGAATCATGCAGTATATTACTGTTACATAAGTCACCCTCTTGTGCGAGAGCAACAGAACTTCTGATTATACCTTAGTACCCACTGATCAAACTTTCCTTTTTGCTCCCTTCTTTTGTAGACAGTCTCTAGCAAGCAGAACTCCACTCTTGACTTCCATGTGACCAAATTTTTTACATTCTATGTACTAGTGAGATTATACAGGACTTGTCTTTCTGTGTCTTCCTAATTTCACTTGACATAATGATCCATGGTTTCATCCATGTTGTTGTCAATGACAGTATTTCATTCCTTTTATAGTTGAGTAGTATTCCACTGTATATATGCACATTTTTAATCTATTCATGATTAATGTACATTTACGTGGTTTCTGCTTCTTGAGCATTGTGAACAGTGCTGCAAAAAAACACAAAGAGTTTAGCTGTCTCTTTGACATCATGATTTCATTTCCTGTGGATAAATAATCATGAGTGACTTTGCTGGATGATATTGCAGTTTTAGTGTTAATATTTTGAGGCAACTCCATGATATTTTCTATAGTGGCTATACTAGTGTATATCGCCATCAACAGTGTACAAGGGTTCCCTTTCCAATATGTTTTCACCATCACTTGTTATCTCTAGTCTTTTTAATAGCAGCCATTACTACTGGGGTAAGGTGCTATCTCATTCTAGTTTTCACTCACATTTCCTTGATGATTGGTAATGTTGAGCAGCTTTTCATATGTGTCTTATTATTTATATGCCTTCTTTGGAAAAATATCTATTTAAGTTTATTGCAAATTTTTAATCGTATCATTTATTTTTTGTTCATTTTGTTTACCTGTTGAGTTTCTTGAGTTCCTTATTTTTTTGCATATTAAGCCCTTGTCAGTGGTACAGTTTGTAAATGTTTTTGCTAATTCTGTAGGTCATGTTTCCTTTCATGTGCAAAAAGTTGTTTAGTTTTATGTAATACCATTTGTTTATTTTTTTGCCTTTGTTACCTGTGCTTTGGGATCTTTTTCAAAAAGATGTTGCCTATCTGAATGTCCTTGAGATTTTTCACTATGTTTTCTTTCAAGAGTTTCATACTTCAAGTCATACATTTCAGTTCTTAATCCACTAATAATTTTGTAACTGGTATGTGATAGTGGTCTGCTTTCATTTTGCATGTATACATCCAAGTTTGCCAGCAATGTTATTGAAAAGACTTTCATTTCTTCATTAAATATTCTCAGAAAATATGTAAAAAATCTATTTTCTGCAGATGTTTTGGTTTATTTCTAGGCTCTTTATTCTGCTCTATTTACCTATATATTCATTTTATGCTAATATTATGCTATTTTGATCATTACATCTTTGTACTATATTCTGAAGTAAGGTAGTATAATACCTACTGCTTTTCTGGCTTAATATTATTTTGACCATTCAATATTTGTCATTTCATGCTAATTTCACCACTGTTTTTGCTAATTCTCTGAATAAGGTCATTGGTATTTTCATAGGCATTTCCTTGAATTTGTAGATCATTTTAGGTAATATGGGAATTTTAACAATATCAATTTCCAATCCAGAAACACTGGGTGTCCTATCCTCTTCAATTTCTTCCATCAATGTTTTATAGTTATGTAGTAAAAATCTTTACTCTGTTATTTGAATGTGTTTTTAGACATTTTATATTATTTCTGTAGCCATTTACTTTGAGATTGCTTTCTTGATTTCTTTTGTCAGATAATGTAACTATTGCTATATAGTAATGCTATTTATTTATATGTCAATTTTATGTCCTGCACTTTGCTGAATTTATTTTTAATTCTGAAACTTTGGGGGGGGGGGCTGGTGTTTTTGAAGTTTTCTACATGTAACATTATGTAGACACTTATAATTTTTTCCTTTTTGATTTGGGTTCTCTTTATTTCTGTCTCCAGAGTGACTTCTGGGGCTAGGACTGCCAGTACTATGTTGAATTAAAGTGGTTCCTGAGCACCTTCATCTTGTTGCAGATCATAGAATTGAATATTTAGCTTTCCCCACTGAGTGTACTGTGAAATGCTGGTTGTTATAAATGACCTTTACTATTCTGTAGTATGTTGCACCTCTACCTAAATCATTCAGCATTTTTTATCAAGAAAGGATGTTGAATTTTCCCAGATGCCTTTTCTACATCTATTGAAACGATTATGCGAGTTTTGCCCTTTATTCTGTGGATATGTTGAATTATGTTTATTGATTTGCATGTGTTCAACCATCCTTATATCCCTATGCCTCATTCCAATTTATCATGTTTAGTAGTTATTGAATTATTTTTACTAGCATTTTGTTGAAGATTTTTGCATCTATGTTCATCAAGTATATTGACCCTTTTACTATTTTATCCTTGTCTGATTTTGGTATCAGGACACCTGGAATGAGTTAGGAAGAATATCTTTTCCTCCTTTAAATGTCTGGTAGAATTCAGGAGTGAAGACATTTGGTTTTGGGCTTTTCTTTAATGGGAGACTGTGTTGCCACTGATTCAATATTGTTATTCATTACTGTCATTTCAGTATCTATTTCATTATAATTCAATATAGTTAAAATATATGTGTCCCAAAAATTAGGTATTTCTTCTAGGTTGTCAAATTTGTTGGAATATAGTTTTTCATAATAGTTTCTGATGATTTACATTTCTATGGTATCAACTGTAATGTACTTTCCTTTTCATATGATTATATTTCAGTTTTCTCCATTTTTTCATAGTCTAACAAAGTTTAAATGCTCTTGATGTTATTGATCTGTTGCATCATTTTAAGTACTTAGTATTGCTTTCCTTCTGCTAGCTTTGGGTTGGTTTATTCTCACTTTTCTACTTTCTGGAGGCATAGCAATATGTTGTTTGAAATGTTTTTTTCTTTGATATAGGTGTTTGTTGCTGTAGACTTTCCTCTTAGTACTCCTTTGCTGTATTCCATAGATGTACATGTTGCATCTCTATTTTTCATTTGCTTTAAATATTTTTTTCTGTCTTAATTTCTTCTTTGATCCATTGGTGGTTCAGGAGTAAAGTATTTAATGCCCAATATTTTTGTTAACAATTTCTAATTTATTGCTTTGTGTTTCATCATGTGATTTTAATTTCTTAAATGGATTTTTAAAAATAACTAATATACATAGTCTTCATTTTCATATGTTTTTCCCAGGGTAATTCCAGAAAGAGGAACATTGGGTCAGACAAAACATGGATAATTTTAAAACTCTTGGAATGACATTGTGAAACTTCCCTTTCTCTTCTCTTTAGTGATGTCTGAAAGAATTCATTTATCTATATGCTTGTTAACAGTAACGAACTTTAAAAATCATTCCATTTTGAAAACAGTATTCAGTCTTTTATGTTTTGGTAACATTTGTAACTGTGTGATATATGAAATATGTTCTTTAAACATTAACTCAAACCGCAGACAAGCATTAGTGCAATCCTCGGGCTTATGATATATGCTTATATCCATTTCATTACATTTGTTTTCACTGTGCATTCAACTGGGTTTGGCAAATTACTCAGTTGATCATTTATTAAATAAGGTTATGAGGGCTGAGGATATAGCTCAGCAGCACAGCACCTGCCTGGCAAGTATGAGGATGTGAGTTTGATTCCCGGCAAAAAGAAAGAAAGAAAGAGAGAGAGAGAGGGAGGGAGGGACGGAGGGAAGGAGAGAGGAAGGAAGGAAGGAGGAAAATAAAGGCTGAGAATCTGAGTTATATTCTTCAAAATTTATGAACTATAAAATAGTATTATTATTATGTCCTGTCATAGCATTGTGCTTTCAAGTTGTATTCAATTTCTTGTGCTAAAACTCCTTAACATCCATTTGTATAAAAGCTACTATGTGTGCTCATTTCATATCATGTTGTGGCAAGCGCTATAATCTACAGGGTTCCTATTCATTTTGGAATTCATTTCACAGCCCACTAATTGTGTGAATGAGAAGAGGAAACACACGCTTTTATTCTAAAGCGTGCCAAGCAGATGGCGTCTGCTTCATCACTACCAGCCCTGTCAATGTGGCCCTCTTGCATAGGTAGTGAACCTGGCATTGATTTGTCAAACACAATGTGAGGGTCCATTTAACGCAGCCCTCGAAGTCCCCGAGCCTCTGGCTTGTTATGACTTATAAACATTTTATTTTTTACCATCAGCCTCTAAAGTGGTTGGTCACTTGAGCAGGTGCAACAGAGTAGAATTCATATTCATTTTACTTGAAAAAGCAAATGAACTTTTATTCATATGGAAATTGGAGGGAAAGAAAATAGCACAAGGGATTAAGCTTAGTTTCTTGAAAAGGGATTAATGCATGTATTGAGATTCAAAACAGTAGCATCATTTCTGAGATTGAAGTCTTTGAAAAATTGAGAAGAGATCAGGGTTTATATCTTTAAGCATTCTGAATGAATCTCTTTTAAAGTTTCTCTTCTCCCTATAAAAGGGACTGCGTACTTATTTTTACTTATTTTCTTCTACATACTATATCTGAGTTATACAAACATACAAAACATTGGCAAGTATAGTCACTCTTAAGAGAGAGAGAGAGAGAGTGAGAGAGAGTGCTCAAATTGAGACAAGGTAAGATACAAACAGAAAGTGAAAAAGGGAAATAAAGAGGGTCTTTATGTACTTCCAACCAGCAGGGACTCTGGCACCATGTGTAATTGGTTTATTACTGTGCACATAAAGGGTAGGTGGTACAAATATTCTAATGGAGTTCATGTAGTAATTTAATTACCACATCTTTGTTAAGAAAGTGAAGCATAACATGTTGGAAAAAATGTTTTCTCCATTTAAATTAAAACTGGTTAATAACTTGTCTCAGCCCATCCGTCTGTCCACCTCCGTATCCCCTAGCCCAGGTTCTACGTGTGTACTGAGTGTCTCCTTCCTTTCCCTCTGCCTTCAGACGGATGCTGCTCTAATGTACGATGCTGTGCACGTTGTGTCTGTGGCTGTCCAGCAGTTTCCCCAGATGACAGTGAGTTCCTTGCAGTGCAATCGGCACAAGCCCTGGCGCTTTGGGACCCGTTTCATGAGCCTAATTAAGGAGGTGAGTCAGAGCAAACCCAGCCTCTCTGCTTTTGTCTTGAACCGAATAAAGTGAGATGATTGCAATTTCTAGCAGGTGACATTTCACTTTTATATTTTAAATTAAGCTTTCCTTTTTCCTTCCAAGCACAATAATATGTTTTTAGTTTCATTATAAGTAAATGGGAAATTTATAAAAATATCTATACTGTTCCAAAAATGTGAATGCTTGTGACATATGATATATTGATTTATGATATTATTACTTTTTATCTTTCTGAATTTTAATCTGTGTTAATTTTCACTTATTTATCCATATAGATGTTTAAAGAATTTTTATGTTTTAGCCAATAAAATATAAAATACATTCTTGACATGCATGCTATCTGTATCACACTTAAATTATACCCAATATTTGAGGCTTAATATGTAGTTATTTATATCTATGTTCTTGAAGGATGATGTCTAGTTATGTAAGTGAAAAATGTACTTCATGTTCTTTGATGCAGTCATTCTTATGACCATATACAATTTCTTATTGTATCTATTATAATTATAAGCCAAGTACACCTGAAGAATATAGAGTGCAAAACCCTTTAAGATTATTCATAAGCCCAAACATATGTATTTTCTTTCTGTTGTATTATGAATGAAAGTTCTTTTTTGCTTAGCATACTCTTCAAGAAAAGTTTAACTCAGCCTTAATTTTTGTTATGAAAATCACCAATATGATTACCATATAAGATTTTTCATTAATGGCTTAGCATAACTCATCTATTCATCTGATATTATTCATCATAAAAATAAAAAGGAAAATAACTGGGCCATAAATAAGAATTCCTAGATCCTTGTCAAAGAATAGCTATGAATTTCACTTGTCTAGTTCTTCTCAAATGCTTAGGTAAATTTATACTTTTTGAAGAATATGAATTTTATGGCTGTTATATACTGTACATTTAATTCTAGTTTAAAACTGAACATGGGGGAGTTACAAACACATTCCAAAGACAGATTAGTTGAAGAACAGATTTTTCTGGACTGAGCACTTGAACGCTGAGACCATGGAATTAGACATTCCCCATTCTATTCATTGTAGGATGTAATTAAGAAGCCCATAGCGTTCCCCTTCTGACAACCAAGAGAAATTTCTGTTAGGTCTGACTACCAGGAAAAGCTGTATCTCTTGAGCAGCTGGTGTGTTAAACAATGGACCTTGAATACTATTTTCTTCACTGCTTAAGCAGCTGGAAAGTTCAACATGGAACTTCTGATAGAATTTTATTAGTTCTATCTGGTGAACATTTTTTAGTGTTTCTAACCCAGATTTGTGTTACTATTCCACTGTCCTATTATTGTATGTTTTGATCAACCTCTCTTCTTTCATACTATTAAACAATTTTGTGAACCACCTTAAAATTTTCTTTTGAGGAAATTGGATAGAACTGTTTTTCCTTTCTAAACCAGTTGACATATGTTAAACTTTCAGGAAGACATGTTATAATATGTAGTTCTTACATTTGGTAATCTGAGCAACTTTGCTGAAGATAACAATATGTATTATAACAGCCACTGTTAACTCCTATCATCTTGTTCTGAAACCCTGTATCATTTTTATTGTTGTTGCTTTGTTTTGTTTTTGTCTATGTTGTTGGTATTTTGCTATTGTTCTTTTTTATTATTCTCTTTAAAATAAAAAAATTCATTTATAATTAATTAAAACTATTTGGTATTCCAGCAGATAAGTACTGGTGAGCCACATTCAGGCTAAGATCCGTTATTATAATAGTATTCATTTGTAATCATATTGAAATATTACCCTTTATGTTTTGGGATTCATTTCTTTTCAGTCTTGGTGTACATTATTTGAAACACTAGATATGTGAGTTTTCATTACATCATTTAAAATATTTGTCTAAGTTATTTCCGAATGAAAAATAAGAGAAAACATATAACTTTTGAACTAATTTTGGAAGCTTTTTATATTTAAAAAGAAATCTAGATACTTAACTTGGAGGACCCAATATTCTATGCTGCTTAAAATGAACTGTGTAACATGAAAAGTTTCCAATAGATTTAATACTGAAACCAGGATTATTTACAAAAATATTTCTTTAAATTTCAGAGAAAGTTAAAATATCTTTAAAAATCTATAGCAATTCAAATTCATGAAAAGTAGTGTAAATACTTTTTCTAGTGATGGTTGGAAAGCATTTTATAGTCCGTGTGTACCTGCTTACTAATCTTGTGGGGTTTTTGTTTTGTTTTTCCATAGGCTCATTGGGAAGGCCTCACAGGCAGAATAACTTTCAATAAAACCAACGGCTTACGAACAGATTTTGATTTGGATGTGATCAGTCTTAAAGAAGAAGGCCTGGAAAAGGTACTTGAGTCATTCTGTTGTTTTTTTTTTTTTTTTTTTTCCCTTAATTGTTAAAGGAAATATTTCCTAATGAATAAGGAATTAATCTATGCTATGGCCACATTTCACTATTACTGAGTGGCTTTATCGAGTAAGTTTAAACTAAAAAACCTTAAATTATTATACCACAGTTAATAATAGACAGGACACAGATATCTTAAGACACTTTAAATAGTTTATTTTCTCATTATTTTTGAATGTGTACAATTTTAAGTATCCTGTATACCTACAAATGCATATAATCTTAATGTTTGATATAGTAATTAGAAAGTATTTGGTTTAATAGAGGTCTTTATAGATTCAGTTTATAATCTCGTCTATTAGGAGCTGGTCCCCAAAAGAATTAAATATGCAAATTTGGTTTTATTATTGTTTCACAGTCAAGTGAAATATCTGAATTAATGTACATGAAGTAAATGATGTATGAACATGAATGTCAAATTTCACACTGAATTATTTTACTTTATTCTGTTTTAAGGGATTGGAATAAAATACAGGCATGGACTTTGGGTATGCACTTACATTAAAAACATTTCAGTATAAGTTTGCTTACCCTTGTATTGGATACATTTATATGTTTTTAGCTAGATTAATTGGAAATTACAGATAAATATTTTAATAACAATTTAAGAAAAATTCTATTTGACTATGATAAGTGCCTCAAAGATCATAAAATATGTTCCACCTAGTAGCTAAACATAGAGCATTAATCACAGCTGAGAATTGAATAAGGAAGTTGAGTCAGAAGAATGGCTCTTTTAGCTTTCGAGATAACAGCATATTCGAGTGATGACTCACATGACCAGGAGAGAAGCACAGATACTTTATAGTGTCACCCAAACTGGGATAAATACCTCAGAACCAATTAATGACTCAAGATGCTAGGTTTATCACTTCCTTCTTAGGAGGGTTCAGACTGTACCTTTTGTCAAGTACATGGAAAGTCCAAAACATTCAAGAGCCAGTCACTGCTGAATTACTTTGTGTCTGAGAGGACAACTCTTGTTTGTATACAAAGCTAGATTTGATAGTGATATTGTTTAGTCACCTTCTAAGACCATGATCTCATTCTTTACTCTGGATGTCATTACCTTATTTTGGAACAGCCAATTCACCACTGCTCAAATTTCAACACAACAGCATACAAGTAGTGATTTCCTTGTATCATCATGGGCCCAGTGTTCTCTTGGAATCAAAACAAAAAACACTGAAGTCTTATTTTGGAATCAAAACAGAAAATAGTAAAGACATTAGAATTCCATTGAATAGGGAATGAATATTTCTGACAAATGTACAAAGTCACTGTGGATGGGGAACACAAAATTTGACACTGAATAATGCAAAATTATTGATTAATTTACGTTGAGTCGTTCCAGAAGGAGTTGATAATGTGAGGAATGTTACTGCATAAGATGTGACTTTATTATTTTATGTGTATACACAAACATGAACACACATATATGGGAGATGTAAATGGGATATACAGCTAAAGTGCTAGATTATAGTCATAACACGGATGTCAGGTCAAGCTATCACAATGTATTAATAAATTATGTGAATCCAAGCTCAGAATAGCCTGGGGAGCTCCAGACTGCCTGGGAAGACACTATAACTGGAAATGACTGTGGTATGAGGCCAAGAATTTAGAACTATTCTAAAGAGCAGTAGGATGTGGATAATCAGTGACAGAAAACAGTAAAGCGTTGACAAAACCTTCAGCAAAACCGTTAGTTCAAGGACTAGTGAGGCACTGGTAGTATTTTTTTTTTCAAGGTGAATTGAAGTAGTTAGAAGGCAAAGTAGTAAACAACAACAGCCAGTGTGATGTTTTTCAAAGCAAATCTGTCCACGACATTCCTCTGTTTAAACACTTCCATCGACTCCAATTGAATTTTGAATAAAATACAAGTATGATTCCAAAGCATTGCTGGCCTCTGATCACCTTCTTGGATACTTTCTATATTTCAGCTACACTAGCCATTTTCCATTTCTTCACAGAACACAGTTTTCCAATAATTTGACCAAGTATTTTCTTAGCCTAGAATTCCATTCTCATCCTCTTTGCCTGGAAAAATCATCCAAGAGGTTTCACCTTAAATATGTCTTCAGGAGGCAGGCTTTCTCTTAGTATATAATCAAATTTAAGGGCCGGGGATATAGCACAGTGGCATAAGGGCCTGCCTGGCAAGTGCAAGGTCCTGAGTTTGATTCCCAGTACCAAAAAAAAAAAAAACAAAGAAAAGGAAAATTCTACTTATAATCAAATTTACCTTTCTTATAGTACTTTGAAATTTCCTAGTGGTTCATATCAAAATATGTAACTATATATATTCAAGTGTACTTTAAAAAAAAGAAGGTATCTCCTTAGCCAGAATACAAGTCTTTAGATGAAGAAAAAAAATTCCCCCTTCCTACTACTGCGCATTAAAGGCCTAGCAAAATGTCTAACACGAAGTACGTCCTCAAGAACTATTGACTGACTGCTGAATGAATGAAGGCTCAGAGACTCATGAGCGATACTTCACACAGGATGCTTGTTCAAGTGTCTGCTACTGAGCTACTTTCCAGCACTGTAGAAGAGGTAATGTACTCTTTCCAGCTTTAATTCACACCTCTGATGTTGGAACAGAAAATCACTAGGCAAGGAAATAGTGGGCAGGGCTTAGGGGTGAAAACTTTAAGGAAATACTGTGTTTTAGAATGTGGGGGAAGACTGCACACCAAAGTCGGAGCTTGCAAAGATGTGCAATGCATCTGGCACCGAACAGTGTGGCGTAAAACGTCTGACCCTCCGCTGTTACGTCAAAGAGTAAAAGTCATCATTACTCTATTTATAGACTTTCTCTTTTTTCTTCTTATAAGTTTGTGGTATGCAAATAAATAAAATGTGCCCAGACGAGAACAAGTAAAAGTTATTATTCAAAGTTTACTGCAGGAAGGGAACCAAACACTATCAACTGCACTGGGCAGAGATTCAAACAAAGACAGGGAAGTAAAGAAATTTTATAGTGGAACAAGGAAAGGCCACACCTACAGGAAACCAGAGGTGGTCAATTAGAACTGCAGCAATTTGGGTGATGGGTGTGGAGGCCATGTTTGACTTTCTCTTGATTGATCCTGAGTAGGAAGGACAGCAAAACATAAGGAAGCTGGCAGTTGGAGGAAAGATCTGATTATTTTGTGCAGATTAATGCAAAGGCTATGATTTGTCTTCTGCAATAGTCGATCCATAGGTTCTGTGTAAAAATTTTATTGTCATACCTGGTCAGGCCATTTTTCATTTGTGTATTCTCTGCCAGTGGAAATATTAAACGGTTTTAGAGGGAGAAAAGCAAATAGTAGAAATAATAAAGGTAACTAAAATTGATCTCTGAAAAAATATAAAACAGTCTTCAAACTGACAATAAAATGCGAGGAATTTTTGTGGAATATGTAACCACGATGTGATCATCTCTGGAAATGGTGTAGCTTTACTTACATAGTTCTCTGAAGGTTAGCTATGGGCTTAGAAAAGATCAGTTTCACATGAAACAAAACATATGTCCAAGGGCATAGTATGTTACCAAAACATTCCAAAGATGGTTCAAGTATAACTTCAAAAGGGTTCAGCTTACATCAAAAATAATTGGAAATGTTTTTGCACAAAATAGGGTTGTACTGAGTGAGTCATCACATGAGAATGGTGCGTTCCCCTTGCAAGGTGAGTTCCTTAGGGGACTTTTTGGGAAAATGATTCGCACGTAAAAGATTATTACAAGGAACTACAATGCAGTAATTGAATAAAATAACAGTCCTACGACATGATTAAATTGTCTTACAGTGTCCTGCGCTATTATAGTCACTTCATGTGTTTCCACCCCCCCAAAAACATTCTCTTACTATTACATTTGATTCATAATTCCAGTGAATTTGTGAACACAAATAATATTTGTTTCTAAGTTGAGTTATAAATGAAAATTTTCTCATGTACCTTACTATATTTTCTCTAGTTGTTTTCTATCTGTTCTGATTATTTTGTGGATGTTGCAATGAACTTGATATTTGTATTAAAATACAGTGAACAGTGCAATTCTCTATCTTTTAAATAGAAAGTGACTAATAATCCTTACCACAAGGGTAAACTCTATGATTTTAAAGTAGTTGTGGAAAAATATAAGGTTAACTCCAATACATTTCTATGGCCAGTAGTAGTAGTACTAAGGGGACTGCAAGTGTTTGCTTCAGCATAATTTCATAATAAAATTTTAGCCCTTTAATTTGTCAATCCTTAGGGAAAACTTTTAAAATGAAAAGTGTCCAAAAATTAGGCAAGTAATATAGATTAATTGATTTCTATACTGTGCTTTTATAAATTATTTAATATATGAATACATGTAAAATCCATAAATGTATGTTTTAAATAATATTCAATGATGAGAATATATAAATAACACTTGTGCATAATAAAAAGCATTATCATACATCAGTGCAAGCCTTAGAAATATTTAAATTTGTCTAGCCACATGTGGTGATGCACGAATATATTTCCAGCATTCCAGAGGCTCAGACAAGAGGACCAGCATGAGTTCCAGGACAGCCTGGGCCACATAGTTAGTTCACGGTCAGCCTGAACTACATGTAAGACCAATCTCAAAAAACCCAAATAAACAGGCAGATAAATAAATCAATGAAAAAATAAAACTTTTCAATTTGTCATAAATTTCAAATGAAGTTTCATTCCAACTTCTAATTGTTTTCTAAATAGTCACTCCTTATATTTATATCTACCGGTTCATAAACAAATCTTAATAAAGCATAGACTTTTTTCTGGGACTGAAATATTTTGATAATGTATGAAGAGGAGAACAATTAGTAGTAAAGTCCTCCCTGCCTGAATTCATAAGCATATATGTTCAGGACTAAAGAAGGTTTTCAAAGTGATTTTTGAAGAATTTTATAGAGCTATTTTAATGAAAAAGTTCATAATTTCTATAGAAATCTTTATTATTAAACATTTTCTTGCCTGTAGTATCCTGTACTCATTAACTCTATATCAGAAAGGTATCTGAATACAACTTACAGTTTTCAAAATTTATCTAAATCTGAAAATCTCCCAGAGATAGGTGAGAGATATTTCTTTTATAATATTCTAGATACCTAATGCACAGCAATTTTTATCCTCCGCTCTTAATGGCTTTTGATACATATACCCCAGTCCCCATGGCAACAGCAACCAACTTTCCCAGGCGCTGAGATTTCTTTTCCTTGCTTGTAGGAAAGCAATGTTAGCGGTGATGTTAGCCAGTAATTGCTAAGCCAGTCAGAAACGTGTTACTTGTTTTTTAAAAAGCAAAAAATATATCCGAGGCTGTAATATATTTTTTGGTGATGTTAGTAACCATTTAATTTATCTGACTATTACGTAAAATTCATCGTACACTCTTTTCGGAGCTATACTACCATTTTTGTTTGACAGTGGGTTTAGAACTCCTAATTTTAAACCTTCAAGATGTAAAATCCTTAAGAAGACCAGTTTGAATAATGTTTGTTGTCATGTTTGTCTGTGTGAAGACACAGTTTTTTGTTTTGGCTCACAAGATTTCTTGTTTTGCTTCATCAGAGAATAGCAAATATTGACTTCATTCTTTTAATTACTAACTGTGAATTAAAACATGTGTATTAAATACAAAGACAAAGCACTGAGTGAACTTCAATTCCAAACAGATGAGTATAGTTTTGTCCTACGAAATGGTCTTCACTTGAATGTTACCATTTTGTTTTACTTGAGAACTTTTAATTTGTTGATTTAAATTTTACTTTAAAAATAAAACCACTAATGGTCTCTTAATTTTAAAATTACTATTATGGTTGAATTTACCCTACAAAAATAAGAATCCCAAATGTGAAAAACATGTATTTGCATGAGTCATTCCATTTCATGATTATATGTTTACTTATTTTCCTTATATTAGCTCTCTAACTCTCAAATGATGAAATCCAGACGCTGAGGAAACTGGTGGCTGCTTGCAGGAAACTGGCCACTGAAATGCTGTTTATTCTGTTCATATAAGCCCACTAGCTAGTGTACAAGACAGTCCAGTTCCCAGTCAATTGCACCGTTCTACGAATTTTCACTGGCAAGCAGCATATAGGCCTTGCTAAGAAATATTTACCGTTTGACTTTGAAAAATTAGGTTCCAATACTTCAGTGCTCTCATTTTAACATTTAGCTCAATGGAACTACAAAGCCACTAAAATTTGATGTCAATGATTACTGGACATTAATGAAATTAACTATCTCTGTTATTTCAATATTTAACATTTGAAGCAGTAGAGGGACGATGAATAAAGTCTCTAAATTCCCACCAACACAGAGCAATGTTTCTGTTTTGGCAAAAATATTTCTGAACTCATTATTCATGTCCCACACTGGCTGGAGAAACCTGCTTTGGAAAGTATCAGAACGTATGGGTTTACTAATTATTAAAGAAATAAACAGTCCCCAGGGGTGTATTCAATCAATAGGAAAGAACTTTCAACCCTAGGATTGTTTGTCTGGTTGTACAAAGTATGTTATTGGTATTTTGATCAGGATTGTATTAAATCTGTATTACCATCTTTGAAGTGTGATCATCTTCACTATATTGGTTCTTCCTATCCAAGAACAAGGGATATCTTTCTATTTTCTGATATCTGCTTCAATCTCTTTTTTCAGAGTACTGTAGTTTTCAATGTGAAGACGTTTTACTTGCTTCATTACATTGATTCTTAAGTATTTCATTTTTCTTGATGCTATTGTGAAAGCTGTTAATTCCCCAATTTCTCTCTCAGTGAGTTTGTTATTTGTATGCAAAATACTATTTTTTTTTAAGCATGGACTTTGTGTCCTGCTGTGCTACTGAATTTGGTTATTAAATCTAGGAATCTCTTGGTGGAGTTTTTGGGGTCTTCTATGTCAGGTAATATGTCACGGGCAAATAATGATAATTTAACCTCTTCCCTTCCTATCCTTATTCCTTTTATTTCTTTCTCTTGTCTAATTTCTCTGGCTGATGTTTCTAGACTATTTCGAATAAGAGTAGTTATAGTGGACAGTCTTGTTCTGATTTTAGAGTGAAAGCTTTCAGTTTTTGAGCATTTTAGTATGATGTTGCCTGTTGTTTTGTCATAGATGGCTCTAATCAGGTCTAGATAAAGAACTTCTATTCCAGTACTCTGTAAGGATTTTTGTATATACCACATTAATAGGACCAAGGACAAAATATATATGATCCTCTCAATAGATGCAGAAAAGGCCTGTGATAATAAAATTTTAAACAAAAGTAAGATATATATTAGTAGACTTACCATCAAAGTTATCACAGAAAAATAGTCCACCAAAATTTGAGGAATGGAAAAGAAATAGCAAAGAACAAATAATGTGAAAGGAGCAAGGCTAAATATAGTATTCATGGGAGAAAAAAGCACATTAAGATATCCCTTGATGAGCTGTTACAAGGAAACTCACAAATGGCCAGGCATGGTGGTGCATACATTGAATCCTAGCACTTAGGAGGCTGAGGCAGGATGATTGGCCTGAGTTAGAAGTCAGCCTAGACTACGTAGAGAGTTTTAGGCCAGCCTGAACTACGTAGCTAGACCCTGTCTCAAAAACAGAAACAAACAAAAACAAAATTAAAAAAGAGAGGACCCATAAAATAAAGGAATATGATGGAAGTGAAAGTTTAATGATTTGTCAGCAAATGCAAATTCACAGATAATTAAGCAAGGGGAGCATGATGAATAATAGATATTAAAAGTTTAGGCAAAAAGATTTTATTGGAATTGAAAAGGTTATTTTATATCAATAAAAACACTAGAAATAAAGACATAACTATCATAAACACTTAAATATCACTGAATTATGCAAATCAGTTATTATAAATAAAACATGCATTGTTAGAGGGACAATTGTCTTATGAGAACTACCATGAACTATAATAGAGAAGATAACAAGCAGAACAATGATTCTAGAGAGCTATTTGGCAACATACATTAATAGTCTTAACAACTCATTATTTGTGCTCGGTAGTTCTAATTCTAGACATCCGTTTTAAAATAATAAAATGCAAGACCAATGTGTAGCAAAGCCTTATGTGACAGTGATAGTTAAAGCATAGTTTGTTCAGATAATGTTCACTTTATGTGGTCAATAAAA
Organism: Chinchilla lanigera; assembly: GCF_000276665.1. Taxonomy (NCBI): domain Eukaryota; kingdom Metazoa; phylum Chordata; class Mammalia; order Rodentia; family Chinchillidae; genus Chinchilla; species Chinchilla lanigera. The sequence goes on from NW_004955411.1 coordinate 27,520,243, forward strand.
GTATGAATTTGACTAATGTTTTAACACTAGGAGGAAATTCCCACAATACATGTATAAATAAGATTAAATTGATGATTGTTATAATGATTGCAATGAAGGGTCAAAGGCAACATGAAAACGTCAGTGTTTTTCATTCACCAAAAATGAACTAACCAAGAAAGACGTTTGGGAAACATTTCTATTCACAATAGGTTCAAAAAACAAAATACCTATGGATCATCCTAACCAAGGAGGTAAAAGACATCTACAATAAATATTACAGAATCTTGAAGAAATTGAAGAAGATACTAGCAGATGGAAAGTCTTCCCATGTTCACAAATTGGTAGAATTAATATTTTTAAAATGATCTTACTAAACACAGCGATCTATAGAGTCATTGCAATCCTCATCAAAATTGCAATGACATTTTTCACAGAGCTAAAAAAGAAAAACAAAAACAACCCCTAATATCCATATGGAAACAAAAATGACCTAGAGAGCCAAAGTAACCCTAGGCAAAAAAAGAGTGGAGGCATCACCATACCTAATTTCATTTATAGTACCTTGATGTTATCAAAATGGGATATATCAAGTCATGACAAATAAATGTATTGTGCTTGGCAAATTTTACTAGTGAAAAGCAACAATAAAAAAGTACCTGCTCTAGGACATGTAGTCTCAAGCCTCAAAGTTACACACAGAGAGTTAGGCCAGGAATGTGGCCGCCATTTCATACTTAAAAAAAGGTGGACAGAAGAAAAGTCTAACCTTGAGATTTTATGGAATTTATAAACTGCCTCCCTTCTTATAGACAAATTTTACTTCTGCCCAACGATTTAGTACATTGAACTTCCTTCCCTGTCTCTAAGATTTCTTTTTCCTGATTTATCTGAATCAGACTCTATTTAGGACATTGTGATAATCATGATCTATGATAAAGAATTTAGTTGTCCATTGGGTATTTTAATGTGAATGGAAAAAGAAAGAAAACATTTCTTTTTTTCCTCACTAAATTATTTGACTTTTTAGTTGCTTGACACAAATATCAGAAACATAGTTTTTAATGGTAGGAAGAAAATTAACTCAACATGAGAAAATGAGACAAAAGAATTTTAAGGCCTCACTAAAAAAAGACATTAATATTGAGTCTCTTATAAAGTCAATGCATTTTTTGAAAAAGCAGCAATGACTAATATCTACTTTTATGCTTCAATTAAAGGGAATATATCTTAATATTATATTAGGAAAATTCATGCAAATGACAAAGTTATCAAAAAATAGATGTAATGAGATATAAGAAAAGTAAAGGGACCTTAATTTTTGTAAGGATATTAGTGTAATACTAATGAAGTCTTTGTTAGCAAATTTGGGTACCCAGCTTAAATCATTTTTACTGCTAAAATTGGAAGATGCATACACAACTACAAAGTCAGTTACCTTATATTTGACAGAGGGACCAAACATATTCACTGCAAGAAAGAGCCTCTTCAATAAATGGTGCTGCAAAAATGGGCCCTCTATATGCCAATCATTAAAACTAGACCCATTTCTATCACCATGCACCAAACTAAAGTCAGAATGGATCAAAGATCTAAACATTAAAACCGAAACACTAAGTCTACTGGAAGGGAAAGCAGGTAGAAATCTTGAAGACATAAGTGTAGGCAGAATTCATGAACAACACCCAGACTGCATGGGAGATATTTCAAGAATCAACAATTGGGATCTCACCTTATTAAAAAGTGTTTGCATATCAAAAGAGATCACAAACAAAGTGAAAAAACAATCCACAGAGTAGGAAAAAATTTTAGACAGTTTCCCCTCAGACAAAGGACTTTTATCTAGAACATATAAAGAATTGAAAAAAATAAGACCCCCTCCAAATTCAAAGACCCAATCCAAAATTGGCATCTGAAATGAATACACATTTCTCAGATGAAGTAATGCCATTTGTAAAAATGTTTAACATCATTGGTCATTTGAGAAATGCAAATTAAAACAACAACGAGATTTTATCTCACCCCAGAAAGAATGGAGTGTTGGTTTTGGGCTTATTTTGCAAGGTGAAACACCATAATACAGAACACATATTTTATATGATTATTTATAATAGTCACCCAAAGAATCATATAAAGAGAGTGCAGGAAATCTGTCCACACACTATAAACGAAGAATCCAGCTGAGGGCCTGGATCACACAATAATGTCCTGCATGAGTCGACCTTAAGACCTAGAACCCGTAACAATGCCTCCCATGAGTCCAGTTGGAGGCCTAGAGCCCATAACAATTATCTCGTGCAGGCCTGTTTCACGGATCTGTGTTGCAAAGACCCAAAGGTCAGTCATGGAATCCAGGAAGTCTGTGCCAGCAGGATGAAGGGTCTGTGCTAGCAGGCTGAGGGATCTGCACTGGAGTCAGGAAGCAATGTGCAAAGTAAGAACCAGAGCTCCCCCGAGAAGTACCACAGACATCCTCAGCAACAGTGAGGTCCCGAGCTCCTCCGATGATCAAGATGGCTGAGTTCTTAACAGGAAACCGAACGAAGCAGGCTTATCCCAGAGACAGGCAGTGCACCACCTTCCCCTTCGGAGCCAGGAAGCGATGCTCAAAGTGAGGACCAGAGTTCCCCCAAAGTGAAGCAAAGCTATTCTCAGTGCCACAAGATCCCAAGTTCCTCGGAGGATGAAAACAACCAAGCTCCTCCAAGAGAATCAACATCATCTGACAGCTTCTACCAGCTCCCAACAGCCTCTCAGTTCCCAAAAGCCTTTTTTCTTCTCCAGTTCTGCCTCTTATGCTGCTGGTAACAGTCCCCAGGTGGGCCTCCTACACCCAGCACCATGCTTACTCAGTTCAGCTGGGGGTTATAAGTTAACCACTGGTTATCAATCCACTGCAAATGGCTATCATAAAAAAAAATCAACCAATAACAAATGCTGGACAGGTTATGACAAAGAAAGAATCATCCTTTACTGTTGGTGGGAGTGCAGACTGGTGCACCCATTGTGGGGATCAGTATGGAGATTCCTTGAAAAGCTAAAATTAGAGGTCCTATTTGACCCAGCTATTCCCCTTCTGAGTATCCTTCCAGCAGAATTAAAAACATCACAATACAGTGAAAAATGTGCACCATGATTACAGCAGCACAATTTGTCATAGCTAAATCTTGGAAACAACTCAAATGCCCATCAACCGAGGAATGGATAAAAAAAAGATGCATTTTTACACAATGGAGTACTACTCAGCCATAAAGAAAGATAAATTTGAAACTTTTATAGGTAAACGAATGTAACTTGAGACCATGCTCAGAAGTGAACTAAATCAGACTCACATGTGTAAACATCATATTGTCTCCCTGCTGTGAGACCTGAAAGAGTAAATAAGGTCTGTAACATACAATAGATATGGTGAAATGGGGAGATATTGTTCAAAAGGAAAAAGGATCTAGGATGAATGAAAGGGGAAAGGACAGAAGGGAAAAGGGAAAAAAATGCAAGTCAGTTATACTATTAGTGACTCTTAGCTCACTGAAAAGATAGGTTTGTGCTAATATCAATTACAGCAATTTTAATGCTAATATCTTGTATTCTGCATAACTACTTTGGAGAGAACAATATTCAGTGCACTAACTATCATTATTCTCCTATTATTTTGTTATGGAATTTTTAAACCTTTTTGACATAAGAGAAAAAAATTACTGTTAAACAATTTAATTTTTATAGGCAGATTTATTTTAATGATAAATTGATAATTCTCTTTTTCTTAAGAAAAATAAGTTTTATTATGGCTAAGGGAGTGTAGGCGATACATTGCATTATTAATGATGCCCTTATCTGAGAAAGAGTAGAACAAGATCTATCGATCCCACATCTTCTTTCCCTGTTCTCCTTCAGTGATAAGCATTTATAGGTTAATGCAAGAGTGTAGGTGTCAACAAACCACTTCATCTATCCATTCTTTGACAGTGTCTACCCAGAGCCTCAGGTGTGTCATCTCATACATTATGTTCACTCTGCATAAAACTATGCATACTGCATACTTTATGTTCTGAGTAGAAGGAGTGTATGGTTTAATTAAAATTCATAAATAGCATCCAGGAAGGAATATTGCAATGGATAATGTAGGTGAGATTGTGCTGTCTTTCCCGGGAGTATGTTAAAAGCTACAGAGGTATGCTTTTAAAAGCCCCAAAGATAATTCTGGGTATAATTTCTTTCCTAGTGGGGATTATCTAGAATACCAGTAAATTCTTCCCTTCAGCCTGCCTTTCTTTACCTATTAATGTATCCTGGATCCTCACATTTTGCTGTGTCTTTTTTTTTTTTTTTTTTAGCTTTTTCTGAATAATATGGTGCACTAACTTTATAATAAGATGAGATAGATCTATTACACTAAAAGATATACCCTATTCATGAGTTTCTAGCCAGCTATCAAGGTATCATCAAATGTTGTTTATCTTGGGGAATGAAAGTTTGAATGGAAAATTACGCTCCCACACTAGCTATAGCCGTGCAGTGGATCATTTTGTTCTTTAATGTCACACTTCACTGGCCGCACTTCACAGAGCAGTGAATCATGCTTAAAACAAACAGCCTTTAATGACAGCAGGTAACACAGCAGCAGTGAATAATAAGTGTTGGCGAGCTTAACTTTCTCTTGCAGTACTCTTTCTCCAGTGCCCGATGGACAATTTACAAAGTACATATGCTGTTTTATAGATTGGAACTTGGGATCCAGCCAGTGGCCTGAATATGACAGAAAGTCAAAAGGGAAAGCCAGCTAATATCACAGATTCGTTGTCTAATCGATCTCTCATTGTTACCACCATTTTGGTAAGTATATATATTTTCCATTATTTTGAGATAAATATAGATATACATAGAAATGGATATAAAAGAAATTATAATGACTACACTAATTAACACACTGTTACGTATTTTACAGTTATTAGTGGTTACTGTTAAACAGACAGGTCAGTGCTAAGTTAGACGCAGTTTTAATTTTTCAATATTCAATGATGTAAATTATATTAATGTCTGGAGGTTTACACTGATTAATATTTCAGCTTCATGGATTACTGGAAATCTGTACTTTCTACAAATACAGTTGACATTAAAAAATTGTGAGTAGTAAAATTTAAAAAGTGCATAGACATGCTGAGATTTTAGATATATAAATATAGGTAGATATAGCTACAGATACAGATAAAAATATAGATACAGATACAGATATAGATATATAGATAGGTATTTATCTATATGTATATGTTTAAATGAGAACACAAACATGAACTTGATTTTTGCTCTTTTTCTGCAAATTTCTTTCAGTGGATACATTCTTCAATTTTCAGTATTTTTCCAGATAATTTTACTCTAGCTTTGCTTTCTAGTTCATTGTTTCAATTTGGAGAATCACTTTTATTTTTCCAATCTGACATATGAAATCAAAGGGCCGGTGTATTTTTAAGCCAGAAATATTTTCACTAATGACAGAATTAAATTAACACCGGTAAAGTACATGTTATTACCTCTGTTGTAATTATGCAGTATAATTAGGTTACAAAGTAATGGTCACTTATGCCATTTATTGAAGAGAATTTCCATTTTAGAGTAAGGTAGGAGTTTTTATATTAGTCAATACTTTCTACGCATAGAATAAGCTTATCAGCACCCATTCTTATGCCTCCTCAAGAAGGCAGAAGAATGAGAGATTAGTGTCCAGAAGAAATCACAAAAACAACTTGGCATTTAAATGATACCTAAATGTGATTTACAGTGAAAAGTCAAGTCAGGAAGGATTCATATACATGCCTTTTTAGTAACAAAAATGGATATCACAATTATAGACATGTCAGAATAAAACAAGTCGAGTTAAAGGCTTTAATAGTGAAACAAAGCTGGTAATCATGAGATAGCAGTAGTAGAAGTTATGAACTTTTGAAATCATTCCCATGCTAAAGACATCAAAATATCATATCCAATATCAGTATCAATATTCCCTTTAACTGAATTTTAGGTAATCTGTCTTTTCAAAGATCACCCCTGTGCCCACTAGCTCAGCCCTGTTTTTGAGTCAAAATGTCTTTAACTGAAGGTGGTGGCATAGGCCTGTAGTCCTAGCACTGGAGGCTGAGGCAGGAAAATTGCTGAGGGTTCCAGATCACCCTGAACTAGGTCACGAGACTCTGTCTAAAATAAAAGAAAATATCCTCACAAGACAATAACACATCTTCCTTGTCCACTGACACTGCGTCCTTAATATCATTATCTCTCATTAGGACTGTTGAAGCAATCAGGTAGCAATCCCTCCTGCCTTATCCTTTTCCAATCCATTCAAGTCCTACCTATAAAATATTAATTCTGGCAGTTTTCTCTTTTCCTGCGTTTACAGATTGTTAGGTAATCCGTTGTTCACCATTACAAAGCACACATTTTCCTGCCTTGACCTTTTCGTTCTTAACTTCTCCCAACTTTGTTATCATCTCCCTTATGGGAAGCCTGTGTTCTAATTGAACTAGAACAGCTTAGTCCTGTGATTGTGTTTTGTTTCGTTTTGGTTTTGGTTTTTTTTTTTTTTTTTTTTTTTTCTGGTACTAGGAACCGAACTCACAACCTCCCACTTGCCAGGCAGGCGCTGTGCTGCTGAGCTAAATCCCCAGCCCAGTGCTGTGATTGTGTATGCCTTATTCTCTTTCTTTGCAAGGTGTTCTCCATTTCTGAGATATGATAGTATCTTCCAGTACCGTATATGATTCAGAATTAATATTGTGCTAATCTTTTATTAATTATTTCTTGGGTGTATTAGTTTTGCAAACATCACTGAACATTTTCTCAGAGGAGCTTTTATTCTAGCTGTGTCTTCCCAGTGCTTGCAGAGTAAGGATCACCAGATTTTTTTTACATTTCCAAAACGTGTGTATGTCTGTTTTTCCGTTCAACGTGGAGTTATACAAGGCCAATAACCAAATTTTATACTAAGTTGCTTCATTGCATAGGCTTGGTTTGAACTTGTGATTCTCCTGCTTTAGCCATTTAGAATGCTGCGACTACAAGTACGTAGCATTGTGCTTGACTTAGAAATTGTGTTTGATGAACAAAATAGACATAGGTTTTGCCCATACTGAACTTTAGAAAATCTCACACATGCAGGTACATGTTGCCACACACACATGCACTCTATGTGATTAGGATGTAAAAGAATAGCAAATAGTGTATGTTACAGAGTGACAGCGAGCTACACTGTCGGTCTGGAGTGTATGTCACAGGTTACGACTCCAGGTGGAAGAATAGATAGTTGATATCCAAAGTCTGAGAAGGGGATAGCTAAGGCAAGAAAGGGGAATGGCAGACAGACAAAATACCATATGCAAAGTCACTAAAGAAGGAAAGATCACGGGAAGTTCATAAAACTGAAAGATAATCATGATGACTGTGGCAGGAACATTGGTCTGCTCAGTTTAATCCAGCATACGTGGATCAGAAATAATAACAGCAGACATCTATCGTATGTCTGTTATGTGATGGACATAAAAAGACACTTTCCATGCATTTATTTAATATTTATAATTACTTTTTGAGGTAGATACTGGTGTCCATATCAACGGTGAAAAATCCGATGTCTAGATTGTCTAAGTCACCTACTCATGTTCACACAGCTGGAAGTGGAGAAGCAGGTTTTCACGGATCTGTTGGGGCGACCTGAGCTACTCACACTGTAATGTGAAACTTCCAGCGCCCCTCTATGGAAGAGCCTAGCAACTGCAGTTTATGAATAACAGCGTCTTGATTTAATACCCTTTCCTTCTTTGTCCTCCAGCAGTTCCACGTTTGCTGGCACACTGCGATGTGCTGTGCCCTGCAATCCCTAGACATTCTCCTCTATGGAGGCCAGTATGTAGCTGCACTCACTTGCACGTGTTGAGCTTCCTCATTTTTTTTTTTTTTTTTTTTTGGGGGGGGGGGCTTTTTGTCCACTATTTTCTTTCTGGGTGCCGGGAATCAAGCTCAGGGCCTCACGTTTTTCAGGCAGGCGGTGGGGCTGCTGAGTCGTAACCCAGGCCCTGCCTGGGCTCCCTATTTCTGTATTCTCTTAATTTAGTACTCAGATTTCTATGAGCTTCTCTAAATTGTAATCTCACATTCCCCTAAGCAAATACAAGAAGGTTGGAGCTCATCTCACTTTTTCTGTTTAGAATTGAGATTAAGGACTGAGCTGATCATGAGTGTTTGTACTCCATTTTAACAGCATACTTTAGAGCCAACGTGTTGTGCAGATGAATATAACACAGAGTTGTGTCACAGAGCGTATGCATTTTAGAAAACACTGAATGGTTTAATTAACTTTTTGTTTTGAAGCAAGACTGAAGATATCATAAGTCTGCAGATGTACGCAGCCTCTTTTGTAATTCTGCAAGTAAAACTCTGGTCTGTTGAGGCCCCACCTCACACTGTGTCTCCATATCACCTGGCTGAACTCTGAATTTCAAAGTCAGTTGTTAAAATTCCCTTGAATTTTCTGTGTTTACTATTTTTTTTTTTTTTGTCTTTTTGAGACAGGGTTTCGCTATGCAGTTCAGACTGGCCTTGAGTGCACTTTGTAGCCCAGGCTGGTCTTGAACTTGCAGTGATCCTCCTGCCTCAGCTTCCAAAGTGCTGGGATTATAGGCATGTGCCACCATGTCTGGCTGTGTTTACTCTTCTTAATGGGGATAAAATTAGCAACTTTAAAATGTTTTTAGTTCTAAAAATTTTATTAATTTATAAAAGTTATTAAAAATACTGGTTTCAGATTGCCAAAATAATAACAAAACACTAATTCTGATGAAGTCAGAAAGACCTCTAAAAGAATATGCAATACCTTTTGTTTATAACACGATCCTGCTGTCATTTTTGCTATGTGTCCACTAGCTAGGAGAATAATCATTAGCAGAATGACTATTTATTTAAGTTTGTATACAGAATGCTTTTTTCCTTCTGCATTTTTGGTTTTAAATAGATTTTTTCACTCCTAGCTAAATATGTTGAGTGCTTCCCACTGCGCTGCTTCTGTATAATAATTGATTTTCGTCCATCAAAAGATTACTAGCATTTAAATGTCACTGTACATGTTCTTTCTCTCCCTGACTAGGAGCACTTTAGTATGCAAATAACTGTGCGATGGAACTATACATTTACTTTTTCAGGAAAGCATTTGCTCTCAGGGAAGGTATTTGGTGCTAGTTGGTCAATGGATTTAACAGACATATCTGCACCTACAATTTAGTGTTTTTTTTAATTTTCTAGCACACTTTAGAAGGTTGTGCACTAGGGTATCCAGTTTACTTGCTTAGGCTTGGTAAAACTTTTCTTTTCTTTTCTTTACTTTTCTTTTCTCTTCTTTTTTCATCACAGTCAGACACAGAGGCTTATCTGGAGCAAACTCCCAGTGACAGTAGGAGGGTTCCTAGTACAAAAGAGAGAAGTGACCAAATCATCCTCTAAATGGTTCTGCAATTCTTCCATAATACCAACAATAGCAGATTTCCAGGGCTTTAAATCTGCTACTTCAATAAGTTTTCATTCTGATTCGGTTCTTTCCATTGTTGCAGAAGTGCTGTGCAGCATGTAGTTCTGCTCAGAGAGCTGCACAGCGTTTGGACTCGGAAATCCAGACACTACAGCTCCACAGAGAATCAGATTTTCATTCTTAGCCACGTGTACAGCAATTATAAGCAGTTTTAAGCCTTGTGGAAATAATAAGATCACAACAATTCACAGATGTAATAGATAGGCAAATGTAAACACCACTTACATGTGAGATGAGAGGGGCTCATTCACACAAAATTCTCCTTGTATGCCATTCTGCAGCCAGTTGGTTCAAAGGCACTATGCTTTTCTCACTACGTGTTCCTTGTATTTCACACACTACACTTGTATTATACTTCTCCCTTGCATTCTTAACCTTACAGCCCAATGTGTTCTATTTGTAATGTATTTTATTTCTTATTTTCTTAGCTAGGTAAGCGTAAAATGGTAGGTGTTGGTAAAGAAAGACGGAAAAAGTAGAGAAAAAAGTATGAATTTTGATCTGACAATCTGTATAATTTTAAAAAATCCTATAGTCTTAATTTTTAAAGCCTTATAAATGGCCAGCCACAAATACACCCTTACTTCCTTGGTCCATCTTTATGAAATGTACTGTAAATTTGCCATCATGATGAACATTTTGTTAGTTTCAATTTGTTCTTATATTTTTTTATCACTAGCATTTTTGTCAATTATACATTTTCATTGAAGACTTTTATTAAGAACCATAGATTGTTTTATGTAGAAGAGACTATAGAGAAATCTGAATGGTATGTTCAGCTCAACCACTAGCAAATTACTTTAGGAATGTATTTTTCCCTTAGCCTTCTCCTTTGTGAAGATGTTATCATAACAGGGCCATATACAATTTAAATTCAAGCTGACTTTGAACTGAGATTCAGATATAAATTTGCACCAGCTCTTTGAACATAGTCACCCTTGATGTCCAATTTCAAATTCAATGTGCATCAAAACACTTTCTTCAATTCAGACTTCACTGTACCTGTTTCTTTTTTCTGTATTTCGAATCTGTTTATAATTTCAGTACTTTTCCGCTCAAGGAGGCCAGAGGTTGTTTTCTTGGATACTTCAGTCTTTTTTTGAAACCCATACTTACAGTGCAAATATGTAAAAGAAAAAATGTGCCAGATTATGCTACAAAGAGTCAATACACATGTGGGTCAAGAACTGTGTTAAGCAAATGAGGTGCAGTTTGTTTATAGGCACTGCAGCATGGGGGTTGATTGCTAGAGTCTACTTTAAAAGGCGTTGTATGTAGAAAACAGAAAAAAAGAGATGGCAAGATTAAAAAATAGATATTGAGTTTCTTGGAGTGCATTAGGTGAGGTAAAAATCTATTGAGAAATGTACAAGAATTTAAAAGTTAAAAACTGGGAGGAGGGTTTGCTGGTGTTCCCACACAGTGATCTCTATTTAGGCACGTGTGAGAGGAGATGTTAGCAATAACTTTTCTGCAGTCAAATCTTGACTATGCATGTAAAAAGATAATAAATTACACTCAGAGAGGAACTGCAGCTTAAGAATTAGCTAATAGGTGCAGTCTCCTTTCCCATCAAATCTTTTCCTGGAACAGCAGTGAATGGTGCACTTGATTGATCTGAGCTTTGCCTCTCCCCCTCCCCCTTTGCTCTTCAGCTGTGAATTAAGCTAATGAAAACTTTAATGACCAAAATACCAATATCAGCAGAAATATTGTAAACATCGAAGATCTCCCATCTCAAATTATAATTCAATCATTTGAGTGGGGAGTTTAACAAGTGGGGAGTTTAACATCACAGCGGGTTTTACGAAAATATGACAACGTTTTCTCTACACAAGCGTGAGTGATAATCACTTAGTCAGATCCTCCTTTAAACCCTTTGATATCAGCAAGTACCTTCCTGAAGTATTGATGAGTAGCACAACTAGCAAAACTCTTATCCTTTTCTTTTTGAAGGTTAAGATCAACTTTATTATTTTTAAAAAGTTAAGTACAATTTTAGGTGACTATATATTACCACTGGGGGACCAAGTCTTTCTTCCCACTGTCATAAATCATAGCAGATTTTCTCTAGGAATAAAGCAAAAATAGAAACTTTTTGTGGAATGATAATTCTAGCTAAGAGAAGCTTAGTACTTTTTTTCTGTTGTACATTATACAAATTCCCTGAAGTTATTCTGAAAGAAGGCAAACACATTCTGCAGCAACTAATAATATGATGATCCGTGCATAATTTCCTAAAGGATTGACGCATATGAAAATCATAAAAAGGATGCTACTGCTTAATAGGCTTGCAAAAAATAAAAAAGGTAAGAAAAAAAGAAAAAATAAGACAAAAAGAAAAATAGTTTTCTAAATTCTCCCGGAATATACTTGAATTCTGTAAAGAATATAAATAATAAACCTGGTTTGTGAAAACTTAGTAAAATAAAGTATTACTCAACAGGCTTGCTGCACTATTATGTTGTTTAACATCTAAGCCCCAGTCTACAATAGTTATTCATTTTCTGTCTGGGAAGTCCATGTGAATATTCACCCTTAATAATGTCTCAGGATACTGAGATGAGGTTTGTTTTCCAGGCAGACGCACAATACGTGAGCCCATGCGGAGACACTCTTCATCCGTGGTTTTGATTCTCACCAATCAGGCGTCTTTAGTGTTGCCTTTTTTGAAAACATTAAGCTGTGTTGACGGCAGCTGCTAGGCTTTTCACTTTTTTATTCTTGCCACTCTCATTCCCATTGTGATAACCTATAGTGCACCATGGGTTTCTGATGTGAATGCTAATTAAGGAAGGCAGAATGCAGACTTTAAAAGCCACCATGAATACAAGGAAATTGAAAGACTACAAGTCAGACAATGGCAAGATAGTTCTTAGCTCTACAGTAGTTAAAGCTCTACGTGTGTTGGAATGGCAGAGGCTGAAAAAAAGAATAGCATTTTCTCAGTGGAATAATGACATCAATCTTTATTATTTATACTTATTTATTGTTTGTTGGTCTTTTCTTATGTCTGTGCATTGGTAATTTATTTTGAGCATACACAATTTAGATTGTATTTTTTCCTGAGGGATTTAGAAAGTATAACTCACTGAAATGCACTGAAAATGCTAATAAACTTATTGTTAACTAATTCCCTTAAATATATGATTTTTTTCTCCTTTTGAGATCAAAGCTTTGCTACAAACGTTTATGAAACTTCCTTAATTTATGTTGGAGAAAGGTAACTGATGATGATTTCAGAATGGCTAAAATGTAATTTAGACTCCATCGATATTTATTAAAAGGAATAAGTTGAAATTACACTATTGCAGTTATCTATAGGCTCTGGATAGTATAAGCAATAATAAAAACAAATAGTGATCAACCTTTACAAGTCCTAATCACACTAGACTTAGTACAGTTGGCAAATAATACAGATAAATGCCTTATAAATGAATCCTTTATGTATACTGCTATAATTTTTACACTGCATTTCTTCGAAATTTATAAAACATGTCGGATTAAGTTAGCACTTCAATATATTTTATTTTCTAACAATGATGAATATTAAATTATTTTATAATTATAAGATTCAATATTTCAGTCATGTTGGTTAGTAAAATAATAAGTAATAATAAGGTCCTAAAAGCCTTATGATTTCTTTCCATCATTATACTTTGTTTTCACAAAATTTCCGTAAGTAACTGAAAAACATGTATCTTGAAGCACTTTAGGATAAATGAAAGCAAAAAACATGTTCTGAGAAAACAAATACAGCTTTTTAAAAGTTAGGACATGAGAATATTGGTTCTTCATTCTGCTTGGAGGTGCCTGACCATGGTCAGCTTCTTGCTGGAAAGATGGGCTGGTGCCCATACGTCAGCTGGCAAGTTTAAGTCGAGGACTGGAAAGATCCTTTAGAAGGGCTGCTTATGATGTCTATAAGTCAGCTATAAAGAAAAACAGAAGCTGAAGAAAGAAAGCATAAAATTCTCTAACATACATTCTAACATACACTATTTTTCATCTTTAACCTGCCCTTTCAATACTCATACTCCTTTTAAAATGAAGTTTAGTATTGGTTTTATAGTGTAAATACTTAGAATAATATATAATTCTATAGGTATTCTCATTAATACTGTGAAAGATTTGCTTCCTCTTTACTTTCCAATATAATTCTCATGAAATGTTAAGAAAACAACAAAAAATGTTAAAAGAGAGTAATAATGTAACGTTAAAATTGACCTGCATGCTATGTTTGTGAATACACTAAATAGTTTATGGAGACTGACTGTTGTGATTTTATGTTTTTATGCCATGAATATAGAAAAGGATCTTAGAATGCTATCCTTACCATGAGTAACTTAATATACATATTCCTATATTTAAGAGATCTATAATTAATTATTATTAGCCATATTTTCATGCTTTATTGATTTTTAATTACTTTTACCTATTTTATTCTTTGAAATTGATGAGAACTTTAATCTTTGAGCCTGCTTTACTTATTTAATAGTATTTTCCTTTACTATTAGCTATGGCACTAGAATTCTGCTTGAAAATGCTTTTATTCCTAATTTTCCAATAAATTATTTTTAAGAAATAGGCACTAAACAGATATTTTGGTCTTTTTTATTATCAGTAATTTTTAGAACATTATTAAATTTAGCTAGTTTCACTTACACATTTATGTTAATAATATATCATGATAATATGTTCATATTCCAATGTTACACTAGTCTTGGTCATAATTGAAAAATATTTCAATGAATTGCTATATTTTGTTATAGCACTATATAATATATATTTTGCTATATTTAGTAGTGAATACTTCAAAGTTATAATACTTTATGATTTTCTTTTTTTTTTTTTGTTTTTTTGTTTTTCTCCGGTACCAGGAACTGAACTCACGACCTTGCGCTTGCCAGGCAGGCGCTTTTGCCGCTGAGCTAAATCCCCAGACCCACTTTATGATTTTCTTATATCAGAGTTATATAAACTTCATTTAAAAGAGAGGAACATGTATGTTTATTACTTTGTGTTTCCTACAACAACCATTGAGAATAGTCAATGATTATTCAATTGCTCACTCCTGTATAGCTCTATTTATTTTCTTTACAAACCACTTTGAAGATGCTAAAGTACAGTACAACAACCATTGATAATCTCCTGCCACTTTTGTCTGTAACTCATTATTAGTTGTCTATTTGTTTTCCTGAGAAACTATCTTGTAGATAACAATATTGATAATTGTAGATAACAACTATTGATAATTTCCTACCACTTTGTCTGTAACTCGGTAAGCCCCACTATTACTATGTTATCCTTTCTTTACTCTTTAAAATAATAATTAAATAAAAGAGAGGAGCAGACTTTAAAATATTTGTTGTACATGAAACTATCTATGGTATCATGAAGTCATTTGTCTTATTTAGGTTAAAAGTGTGAATGCTACAATGTTTAATTTTTATTTTCTGAAGAGTCCCTTACAAGACTTTGTAATGGGTTTTGTGGTTACTGGTCTATTTGTTTTATTACATTCCAGTTTTATATTGTGTACTGATGCATATGTAACAAGAAATTCAGGAATTTTCACATATCATGATATAAATTTTATAATTTATATCTACTCACTCCCTTATATATTATTTATGTACATTTAAAAATAGTCTTTCTTAAATTGATTCATTAAGAAGATTTATTATCATTTTTTTACTGAAAATCTTACTGTCATTTATCTGTGGAAGCTAAGAAGTGGATTTCATAGTTGCAGAGGAGTCTGGGGAAGATAAGGACAAGGGATAATAGAAGGAGGTCCAACAAAGAGTAACCAAACACAGTTAGGAGGAAAACATCTCAGTGGTTTACAGTGGTTTACAATGTATTATATCTTTTATAATGAGCTAGAAGAGAAAAATTCTAAGTGATTTTTTGTGCTCCTTTTATTTATTCATATTCTATTGCTTAATAATAAATTCACATAAAGCTGAATTTTCTCTGATGAGTACTGTGCAGGTACTTTTGAAAAACAAAATGAAAAGTATTATAGCTGATATTTGAAGAGTGGTTACTTGATGCCAGACTTTCTTTGGTCTTCTTAATTTTCTTCTTGTAATTAAGGGCACATACTTGCTTATTTTCTTTCACTGATAAATTGGATGGTATCCTGACTCAATACAAAATTCTTAATGATTTTGATATTTTCCATTGAAAATATTTAACATATCTTTTTGTTGGTATAATTTTTGTTATATTCTGTTTGTTTGTTTGTTTTTTGGTTTTTCTGTTTTTCTCCGGTACCGGGAACCGAACTCACGACCTTGCGCTTGCCAGGCAGGCGCTTTTGCCGCTGAGCTAAATCCCCAGCCCCATTTTTGTTATATTCTGGCTAGCTATTTTAATCTTCTCTCGAATAAAGCTTCCAAGACTATTTCTCCTTTTGTCTTCATACTGTATTTTGATATTCATTTGCAGATATTTATCTATGTAAAGTATTGGATTTTTTTTTGCTTGCATTAAACCACTTGCCAGTTTTCTGCAAAAATATCACAAATTCATCTTTAAATGCTCTTATGTGGTTTTAAAAAACTCCTTTTGGTGTAGATAGAGGTATCCAATTACTTTTTCAAGATTAGTTCATGCTTGTGATACAGAATGGTGACGTTCATTTTGTGTACATGTATAGGACACATCTTAATTCTTCTTATGTGCCTTTGCTCTCCTCTGTTCCCACATCTCTTAATCTTCTTCCCATTTCTAAAGGATCTGTCTCTCTATTTCCTTTTCTGTATCTTTTATCTTGCTCTGTATTTACATTTTGTGCTTTACATATAGTAGAAACCATGTAATATTTAAACTTGTGCATCTGATTTACTTTATTAAGTGTTATGCTTTCAAGATGCATCCATTTCCCTACAAATGACTCAGATTTACCCCTGAGTTCTTTTTATCTCTTTGGAAGCCATGTGTTCTCCTGAGCAAGCTGCTTTTTGGTGTGTTTTTTTTTTTTTTTTTTTTTTTGTACCAGGAATCGAACTCACGACCTCAAGCTTGCCAGGCAGGTGCTTATGCCTCTGAGCTATATCCCCAGCCCCACAAGCTGCTTTTGTTGTCCCCAAACCTCTCACATAGCTTCCCTCTTAGGACTTCCCTTCATCACAGCCCTGGGGATTGTCTCCTCTAACACCTGTGCTGGAGCCGGGCTTCCTGACTCTTCTTTTTTTTTAAGAGAATAAGAATAATTTAAAAATTAGAAATATGTTTGTATTTTTCTTGAACTGCACTTTTGTTTTAAGAGCACAAACTCTAATAACATCCTCAGATTATATGAGAGTGATTCTTTTTTTATTTCTAAAATCCTGGTCTTTTGTGTACATAATTACAGGTAATAGCCTTTAAAAAGCATTGCTCACTTCTGCAGTCTTAACTATTGTATCTGTTCAGACATTATTCTGATTTCTGATGCTTTGTGCATTTTGTATCTTTTTTTTTTTCTTGTGGACCATTTCAAGATTGTGTCTTGTTTCCTGAGGCTTGGGGATTTCACCGATATGTCTGTTGGGAAGAACTTTTAAAACTTAATTATACTGAATATTTGCTGAAGTCTAGATCCACGCTGTGCAGTATGGCAGCTACTAGGCACAGGAGGCTCCTGAACGCTTAAAATTTGTTTAAATTGAATGTAGATGTCTGCTAAGTCAAGACAAATTCTAGCTTTCTAAAAATTGACCTAAAAATAATGCCACATATTTCAATTTTACATTGTATGTTAACTGATACTACTTTTCATATAGTAAATTAAACAAAACATACAGTTAAATTTCACTTGTTACTTAATTTTAAGTATAGTTGCTGGAAAATGTGAAATTCTATGTGTAGTTCCCATTTGCTCACTGTTGCGTTTCTAGTCCATAGCACAGGTTCAGCCTCTTTGAGGGCAAGTGCAATTTGGAAATTCCTGTCTTTTGGTCCTGAGATATTTTCTTACTATTTTCCCATCATTTTTAATTGTTCCTCACAGTATATTGTTGCTGAATGTTAGACTACGCAGATCCCTATAAACATTAGATAATTTCTATTTGTTCACTGTAAACATCGATGCCCATGTCACACACTGAAACATTTGAATTCTTTTGTCAAATGCCTCACGTAATTATTATGTGAGGTCTCTACATGATTCCAACGATCCTGGAGTTGTAGCATGAATTTTTAAATAACTTGTTACCTTTTTATTCTGTGTCATAAGAGAGTTCTTCAATTTTATCTCCAGTCCATCAATGGTTTTATGTATTTTTAATTCCATTATGTTTTTTATTTCTATATATTTCCAAGATTTTAATAGCATTGATGTGTTTTTACAGCTTTCATTCTATGCTTTATATTTTTTTCTTATTTATGTTTTATTGTTTCTGTTTTGTCTGTGTCTTGATTATAGAAGCTTCGCTCAAATATTCTTAAAAATGCATCTACACTTTAGAGTCAGGCACTTTTAAAGGAATCGAGAGCTCTATGTGTGTGGGGAGGGCTCACCAATAAGTGAACAACACTATGGTGTGTTTGTTGGAGGAAGGGATGCAGCCTTTCCATTTTTGCTATTCAACAAATATGTCTATTTTCTAGTGATGCACAATTTCTGAAAGGCGTCCTGTGGCTCATTGTCTGAGTAATGCCAACGTGTTTACATTCTTCCTGAGGAGGAGAAAGCATGGATGAATCTAAAGGACACTGTATTATGTAAAATAAACCAGACACATTGCGAAGGATAAATAGTGTGTAGTCTCACATATAAGAGTAATCTAAAAAATTTGCACTCATAGAAACCAAGAAGAGGAAAGTGGTTAGCAAGGGTTGGAACATAGGCAAATTTGGGAGATGTCAACATGTACAAACTTTTGGTTATGAAATGAAAAAGTTCTGGAGCCTTAATGTACAGTATGATGACTATAGTTATAATGATGTATTGCATATTGAAAGTTGCTAAGGTATTAGATCTTAAGTGCATACATCACACATATAAAGGTGAGTATGTGAGGTGATGGATATGTAAATTAGATGGTGATGTAATCATTTCATAGTGTATACTTATATCAAACCACCTCTGTGTTTGCCTTAAATATAAACAACTTTTGTCAATTTTGCTTCAATGTTGTTGGAAAAGTAAATGAAGGAAAAAGAAATCTGAGGAACTTACTTTTGAGTAAGGCAAACTTTAAGATTCTCGGGTTTAATATGGGACTTAGTCTCTCTAAATCCAGAAACTCTTGAACTCAATTTCTCTTTTAGTTTTGTGCTAGGGTCATGCCAAGACAGGATTGTGTGTTACCCAGACATAGGTTAAAATTTATCTAATTTCTACTTGGTCTAAATTATGGACATATAGGCAAGGACTTCTGCGGGGGAGAACAACAAAGTATGTTTTAAACTTCTAGTGGACCATGCCTCCTGGGGTTCCTGTGGCCATGTGCTTAGCAGCAGTTCTTCCAAAATGTTGAGTGAAGTTCAGGGTAGGGTTCAGGACGCATTATTTAAAATATGACAGACACCCTGGTTTTTGGGAAAACCCAGGAAGGTCACTTTTCGACCTTCTGACTTATACTCTGAAGCAGGGTATAAGACTTTTATTTGAGAAACACCTTTCTATACCTGGAGGGACAGGCATCTTAATCTCTGAAGATGTAGGGAAAATCTGAATGCACAGGACCTGCTAACTTCTCCCTAATATATTACTCTTAGATTGTACTCTTTCGTCCTCCAATCGTATTTCTCTATGACTGTCTAGTCTTCATCAAATCCAAGCAAGCAAATGAGCAAACAATAACACAAATTTATAAAACATATGTTAAATAAATTTGTATGCTTTTCTCTTGTTAATCTATATTTTGTCATTGGAGGATTCACTCATGAACATAAAAATATAGGTGAGAAAGGACATTTTCTACCATGCATCTCATCACAGTGACCTTATAACTCTGTCTATATTTAAGAATTTTTTAAAAGTCATGGAGTCCAGCCCTATAATTGAGCTGAATGGACCCCTCTGCTGTAACAGGGGCGACACACAGTTACAGTGCTGGGACACTGGCACCGCCTACACTGCAACATGAACTCAGCCTGAGTCCATTTTTCTTTAGGAATCAGAATCTGTTATCAAAGCTCTTTTCACTCTGCCTTTACAGTTTATTTTCTCAGAATAGTTTTCAGCTTGCTTTGGTTCCTAAGTAAAACGAAACTTTTTTTGATGCCATTTCCATGCTTCAGTCTCAGTGTTTTTACAATACTGCCCACAGTCTCTCAATTATATTACACGTATTGTACATATCTGGGTTCAATGCCCCCAACTTTTAAGACAGCTCTTAGGCTTGCTTTTACTATTATGAGGTTGTTGTCTTTGCCCAGAGTCTCAAACTACTTTGGTAGGGACATAGGAGCACCAAATCTGTGCCTGCATTTCTTGAGCAACGTTTGATTTAGGCATAGGAGCCTATTAGGTGAAGAAGGAACATAAGGTTTATCAGTCCGTAGCATAGGTATGATGGATGGAATGGATGAAGGAAAGAGTCCTGAGTACATGAATAGCAGTGAGTGCAGTGTATGCAGGGAGAGGCATCGGGTGGACACGAGCAGGCAGGCAGCAGCAAAGCTGGCATCGTTGTAGGAATTAGCTTTTACGATATGCACAGTAAAGCAATTTTGAAGGATTTTAAGTATGTGAATATGATCAAGTTAGGCTTTTTAAAAATCCCTTTTCATATTAGAGATGGAATTTTAGTTCATGAGAAAAGATTTGGTTGGAACAGACAAGAGAATATTGCACGAGTGGGAGCTGATGAGGGCTGAACTCTGGTGAGATCTGCGAGGATGGGAGAAGGGAAGTGGATTTGTAAGATGGGGCAGAGAAGGAATACGTAGTCCATAAACTGAAGTTTAAGAACTCAGAGGGTGGGAAGACTTGTTTTCTGGTACACATAGCTGGACATGGAGTTAAGGTCATGAAGGTAGAACTAGGAAAATGCAACAAAAACTGAACTTTGAAGACATTGTATTTGTTCTTGTGTTGTAACTAAGTGGCAGTTAGGCATCTAGTTCCAGAGCTCAGTGTGCCAAATATGAGATTTGTGAATATCACAAAGATAGTTCTTGGCATCATACACGTTGGTGCAGTTGTTTATACAGAGAACATGTATGCGTTTTCATTTATTTATTTATTTTTTGCCTTTTTGAGGCACGGTTTCACTTTGCAATTCAGGCTGGCCTCGAACTCACTTTGTAGCCCAGGCGGGCTTCAAACTCACAGCGATCCTCCTTCCGCAGCCTCCAAAATGCTGAGATTACAGGCGTGCACCACCATGCCCGGCTGTATGTGTTTTCAGTATACTTATGTTGTATCCATTTTGCTTGATGAAGAAATATACATTCAAGGTGTCTAAGGAAGACAAAGTGTCTGGGGTAGAAAAAAATACACAGATTCTCCTTGATTCATTGTGAAATTACGTCCTGATCAATTCTTTTGTAAACAAAAAATATCCTAAGTGCATTTAAGACCCCTGAACTACAGAACATCAGAACTTAGCAAGGGCACTGTAGAGTATGTGCTGTTTGCTGCTGTGATTGTGTGGCTGATTGGGAGCTGGAGTTGGCTTTCCACCATCCGTAGAGCATATCACTGGTGAGTGCAGAGTACACACTGCAAACTGTATATTGCTCTGGTAGGAAATGATCAAAAGTGAAAACTTGAAGGACAATTGCTACTGAATACATATTGCTTTCACATGTTTATATTTTTAAAAGTCATAAGTCAGACCACCCGTAGGTCAGGGATTATCTGCATTGTTCTTTGAGTCAGTGCAAAGTCTCTTAGAGTGTAATGGTGCTTTTAATATGACAGCCATGAGTCAGTGAAGTCCAAGTAAATCCTGAATTATGTGAGGTATTTCCACCCTAACTACATTCTCGGAGAGCTATCTTAGTCTCAGGTGCCGATCTCTGTGTCTTCAACTGCTAGCTGATTACTTGCTATCGATTCCTAATTGCTTCTCTTTATTTGAGATTTACCAGGTACTCAATGACAGACTATACTCTGACTCCAATTAACCCTACCATGGTGATTTAAAGAGAAAGGTACAGGCCTCTTACTGCAGCAGACAACTGATATATTTTGCTTTTCGGAACTCACCAGAATAAGTAACTTTTGCCTACAAATCCAGAATATTTCCTCATTTTTATTCTTTAAATTTTGAGACAGGGTCTCACTAAGTTGTTAAATTGTTCAGAGTCTCTAGTCTGACCTACACATCAGTAGTTATTTATTAGATTTGCTTCTTGCAATGTTCATTCAGTGTCATTAATTACATAACTAAAGAAGAATAACTATGTTAATTTAAATCCTATAAATTTTGTGTTCTGTGGTATTTGAGCTTTAGATCTATGTATAATTAATACTATACAAAGTAAACAAAAAATCTCACAAATTTCTTTTTACTACCTAATTAGAATGAATCCACATTCAAACAAAATGAATTTTGTTTTCGCCACTTGATCTCACAATGAAAAAAGCACATTTACCACAAAGCTGCTTGGAAAATATTTTATATTATATAAAAATGCTGCACTCAAATATAATTAGAATTAAACACCATAAGTATTTATTTTCATGTATGTTTTATGCTTCTAAAAAGTTCTAAATTTATATTTGCTGTTTTGAATTTATAAGTCTTAGCAATTAAAATATTCTTTCACCTTTCTCAGAAACAAGATGGTACTTTCTTAACATCATGTACTATCTATGGCCAGAGTTGTAGCTTTACATGTTTATTACTGGCTACATCAGAATTTCAGAATATACACTATAGTTGTGATAAATGTGTCATACAGGCACACCTTTTGTGATTAAGTTCATTAGAATTCTTTTTCAGTGAGTGTTTAATAGTGCATATGAAGAGTATCTCAAAGAGTTGGAATAGGGAAAAGAGAAGGGAAAGAAGGAGAAATTTTGTATGTATGTATATACAGGATAGTTAACATGGTTGTTCTACTGTCTTCTATTTCTTTGCTGAAAGAAACTGTCAGTAAGTCCTTGATTGATCATAATTGCATGTCTCTATCTGTTTTCATGAGAAACCACTTTGAAGATACCAATATGTAATACGACAAACATTGTTAATTCCCTGCCACTTTGTTTGTAACTCTGTATTGTCTGTACTGTTCTTTTGCTATGTTGTAAAATGTTGTCTGTCTGTTAATGTTTTTCTCCTTTTATTTAAAAAAAAAAGAGTTGGAATATATAGAATTTCTAAAATTTTTAAATGTAAAATATTTTCTTAAAAATAAACTCTCCACATATTTTCCCAGAATAATATACCAACCCACCCCCCTGAAAAACACTAGGTTGTAGAATAGAAACTCTGAAGTCCTTAGTAGTATTTATGATGGAGTTTATGCAAATTCATGAACTGCCTACCCCACCAATGACTAGCCAAGGAGCTGACTTTTTCTGTAATTAGATGATGCTTTATATTGGCTTTAATATGTAGGTCAAAAAAGAAATCAGAAAATCTAGACTTGAGTTCTGAGCTTACCAAAAGTAGTAGCTTTACTTTGAGCAGTTTGCCATAACTTTAAAAGGGGGACAAAAATAATGTACACCTTGAAATTACTTTGTATTGAAGATAAAATTTTATAAAATATATAACATAGTTTTCTGCACAAAGTTATCAGTAAATGATAGTATTAATGCATACAATGTAGTATAAAATTTAAAAATATAATACATGATATTTTTATGTTATCTCCCAAGGTTTTCTAATGTACTCATTAACAAATACATTTTATAAGTCACCATTCCTCTTCTTTAGGCCATGTACTGGCAAATATTTTTCTATACCCTTTGTCAATTTCTATTACTTGAAAGTGCTTGCTTCTTTCCATTTATCTAATTTGCAATCATCCTTCAATCCTTTTCTCTGATGCATTTATCTGAGATAGTTTATCTGATACTCTCGAGAGCTTTTTACTTTTCTCTCTTTGGCATGCAACGCTTTTTAATCTATATATTTTATTTCCTGGAAACTTATATGAAAACTTCTACTATTAGTGTATTTTTGGTTTTCTGTGTGAAGTTACTATTCTCAAGTAGCCAAGAAGGCCTTTGAGAGAAGCAATGCTGTTGTATTTTCTTTCAGATGATAGGAACTCAATAAACTTCTTAAAAAACTTATTCATTACTAAGGGCAGTAGCTGTCAGTTCATTCAAAATCAATTATGGAAAAAGAACTTTCAGGGATACACGTTAATTGCAATAGATTATTGATGGGTAGTTCTTACAGCACTGAATTTTGTTTTACATGCATATTGAAGGATTTTGACAGCATTGGGTAACTTTTGACTGGGCTGAGGTTAGGAGGCCACTTAGTATTCAGTTTGTTTGTTTCTCAATCTATCTTCCCGTCAGTGCATTCCTATTCATTTTGGGGATATACATAATAGAACCAGAAGATGGTCCACAATATTTTATTCTCTAAGAACAGAAATCCTTCAAACTCAAACCGTTGAAATGCATTTAAAAACAGAACCAAACACAACTGCAGTGATTGAAAATGCCACTTTCCGATCATTTGGCAAAGCACATCTTCCTTTCTGGGTTTCCTGTGTCTCTCTGCAACATACATTTACATTTATCCAATCCCCTTATCTGGGGATAAGGCTAAGTGGCAGGATACTTGCCCAGCAGGTGCCAGGCACTGGGGTTCAATCTTCAGCACTGCAGTCAAATTTGTCCCATGTCTATGTAAATATTAAGAAAATACCTAATTACATGTAGATATATTTTTTTCAGAACTCGTAGGAATAAAATGTTACCTACTTTAGACCCTATGATCTTGTGTCCATTGTCTTTTTATACTCCATGCTCTTTTTTTACTTGACATATAAAGGCATGCAAACTTCTCAGTATCCATATGAATCATCTCTCTGTAAAATATTTCCATAAAATTCATTTCTTTGTTAGGCTCAGTAATTCTCTTCCATGACTGCACATGGGACCAGAGACATTTTTTCTGTTTTCACTGCAAAGTGAAATTCACTCTACTGAAAAAAAACAATTTTAAGACTTTTAGAGGCAACTATCAGAGCATAAAGTCAAGCTGTGGGCCCTTTGAAGTGCTGGGCTCTGTGCAGCTTCCCAGGTGACATGTCTACGACGCTAGCCCAGCTGCATTTTAAAATCATCTAGGAAGAGTTTTTAGCATAATGGTGCTAGAATAGCCTTCTTGATGCATTTGATCAGACTCTCTGAGGGTAGATCCCAGGCTTCAGTATTTTAATGTTATCTGTGAAACAAATTGTCATTTTACACATTGTAGTGTATAGCCAGGACTAAGAGCCAAATTCAGAAGCTATTTTTTTTGTTGTTGTTGTTTTTCTCCAGTACCGGGAACCGAACTCACGACCTTGCTCTTGCCAGGCAGATGCTTTTGCCGCTGAGCTAAATCCCCAGCCCCCTGAGCTAAATCCCCAGCCCCCAGAAGCTATTTTCTTGTGACTGCATTATTCTTACCTATTTATTTCTGTCTCTCACTAGATTATTATGCTCCTTAAGTCTAAATAGCATGTTTTATTATTATTTGTCTTTTCATCTTCATGACATATAGCAATACCGGGAACATGATGAATATCTATTACGTGGTTTTTAATAAATGAATGATTTTATTAGATAGATACTAATATGACTTCATGTTTTATTCTGTATGTAATAATCAAGGAGAAAGGAAAGGCGGGATTATTTGATGGTAATTTGATAATTAAAAGACAATACATGTTCTTAGAAGAATATGAAATTAAGAGATTTGAGAAATTATATCTAAATGTTAATCTGCTTATTGAAGGTTATTAAGCTACATAATAGTTTCCACAGATCTGTGCCTAGAAGGACAGTTATTATATATAGATAGATAGATACATAGATAGATAGATAGATAGATAGATAGATAGATATAGGTATATTTACTCATTTAACTTTCAATACTGAGATAAAACAAGTATAAGGAACAGAAATGAGAGAATTTTAGGCAGAATTAAGGAAAGATGACTATTTCCTCTCACACTTAAATAGAAAGAGTAAATTAGTAGTGGAAAATGCCTTTTAGAAGTACAGTACATCTTGTAAATAAGCTACAATTGGAATAGTAAGTGTTATTAATAGTGGTTTTATGTAGACAAATTAATAGAATAAATATAATTATCCATAAGCACAGTAATTATATTCCTAAGCATTTACTAGTTTTAAATATGCCTGGGACCAGGCATGTAGCTCAGTGGCATAAGTGCCTGTCTGGCAAGCACAAGGTCCTGAGTTCAATTCCTGGTACCAAAAAAAAAAAAAAAAAAA